>NC_059106.1:45279762-45582185 GCF_020740685.1 Jaculus jaculus | reverse complement strand
AGTGCTGGGACTAAAGATGTATGCCACCACATTTGGCTCCCGCCCCACTTTTTAGAAATAAATGTTTGCTTTACTTGCAAAGGGAGAGAGAAAATAGGTGTGTGAGAGCTTCTTGCTTCTGTAAACAAACTCCAGGTAAACATTACTTTTTGCACCTGGTTTTATGTGGGTACTGGGGAATTAAACCCAGGCCAGCAGGCTTTGCAAACACTTTTAATAGCCAAGTCATCTCACCACCCTCATCTTTTTATTTCAAGGTAGGGTCTCCCTGTAGCCCAGGCTGACCTGGAATTCACTATGTAGTCTCAGGCTGACTTTGAACTCATGGTGATCTGTCTACCTCTGCCTCCCAAGTGCTGGGATTAAAGGCATGCGCCACCACACCCAACTTCCCATTTTTTTAAAAATATTTTTATTTATTTGACAGAATGAGGCAGAGAAAGAGAGAGAGAATGGGTGCTCCAGAGCCTCCAGCCACTGCAAAGGAATTCCAGACACATGTGCCACCTTGTGCATTTGGTTTATGTGGGTCCTGGGTAATGAAGTAGTTTTCTAAGAGAGGGAGTGAAGGAGGTAAGTTTACAAATCTGATATATGTCCGGGCATAGGAGGATCGCTGTGAGCTTGAGGCCACCCTGAGACTCACAGTGAATTCTAGGTCAGCCTGAGCTAGAGTGAGACCCTACCTCAAAAAATAAAACAAATAAACAGGGTCAGGTATGGTGTCACACACCTAATAATCCCAACACTCAGGAGGCTGAAGTAGGAGGATCTCTGGGTTTGAGGACAACCTGAGCTACAGATGGGAGTTCCAGGTCCATCTAGGTGAAAGTGAGAAACTGCCTCAAAAAAACCCAGCAAGTCTGGGCATGGTCTTTAATCACAGCACTGGGGAGGCCGAGGTAAGAAACTAACAAGAGTTTGAGGCCAGTGCATGTGTCTTGTATTCATTTGCAGTGGCTAGAGGCCCTGGTGCACCCATGTTCTCTATCTCTCCCCCCTTTCTCTCTGTCTCAAATAAAAATAAATTAAAATTTTTAAATGAAAATAAAAAAGAGGGCTGGAGGGATTGCTTAGTGGTTATGGCACTTGCCTGCAAAGCCAAAAGATCCAGGTTCAACTCCCCAGGACCTAAGTAAGTCAGATGCACAAGGTGGCACATGCATCTGGAGTTTGTTTTGCAGTGGTGGAGGCCCTGACATGCCCAATTTTCTATCTGCCTCTTTCTCTCTCACTTTCTCTCAAATAAATAAAAATATTTTTTAGAAAAAAGAAAAAAATATCCTGACACCTCTGTGTCATTCTGTTACAGGCATGTCCTTTACTTTGGTTCAGTCTTCTGCTTCATTTTAATTTCTCAAGGAGTGTCTATAAAATCAGGCGTTGGGGGAGGGGAGGGCTGGAGAGATCACTTAGTGGTTAAGTCGCTTATCTGCGAATAAGGCTTGATTCCCCTGTACCCACGTAAATAAAAATTTAAAAAGACAAAAGATAGGTTGATATTGTATATATGTAAGTACAATGATTGTGATGGGGAGGTAATATGATGGAGAATGGAATTTCAAAGGGGAAAGTGGGGGGGGAGGGAGGGAATTACCATGGGATAATTTTTTATAATCATGGCTAATGCTAATAAAAATTTTAAAAAAGACAAAAGAGAGGCATGGGAGCAGAAGAGATGGCTTAGCAGTTAAGGCACATGCCTGTGAAGCCAAAGTACCCAGTTTGGATTCTCCAGGTCCCATGTAAGCCAAATGCACACGGTGGCACATGCATCTGGAATTCATTTGCAGTGGCTAGAGGCCCTGGCATGCCCATTCTCATTCTTCCTGTCTAATAACTAAATAAATAAAAATAAAATCTTAAGGCGGGCGTGGTGGCACATGCCTTTAATCCCAGCACTCAGGAGGCAAAGGTAGGAGGATCACCATGAGTTCGAGGCCACCCTGAGAGTACATGGTTAATTCCAAGTCAGTCTGGACCAGAGCGAGACCTTACCTCGAAAAAAACAAACAAAATCTTAAAAAAAAAAAAAAAACAGGCATGGGGGCTGGGAAGATAGCTGAACGGTTAAAAGCCTCTGCTTGCCAAGCCTGCTGGCACACATTCAGTTCCCAAGCCACCCACGTAAGCCAGACACAGAAAGTGATGCGAGCACCTGGAGTTTGCAGTGGCAAAAGGTCCCAGTCTGCACGCATACACACGTGCGCACCTGCAGAAAGAGGGGAGGAGATGTCTGACTTCTCTCGCTATGAGGCTGAAGGCACAGAGACAGGAGTCATTTTCCCAGGGCTGAGCAGAGGGCTTGGTGGAGCAAGTGCTTTCTGTGCGACCTGAGTTCAGATCCCCACACCTGACATCAAAGCCAAAAGCTGTGGTGGGCTTCTATAATTCCAGTTTATCTAGGGTGAAAGGGAGGTAGAAGGATGCAAAAATTGTTTGAGGTCCACACAGGCACCTCGTGGGGTTTTTTGTTTAATCAGCTCCTACTATTGCTTTTAGAAACAGTGAGTGCCCTGGGCAGGTGTTTCCCCTTGGCTGGCCTCTTGTCACTGCAAAGGAACTCCAGACACATGCATCACTGTGGATCTGGTTTCATGTGGGAAGTGGGGTATCAAACCCAGGCCAGCAGCCTTTGTAAGCAAGAAAGGATGGCTTTTTTTTTTTTCCTTTATTTTTTGGTTTTCTGAGGTAAGGTCTCTCTCTAGCCCACTTGACCTGGAGTTCACTATGTAGTCTCAGGATGGTCTTGAATTCACGGCCATCCCCCTACCTCTGCCTCCTGAGTGCTGGGATTAAAGGTGTGCGCCACCATGCCCGGCCCTGTCAGTTTAAGTATGTAGGGACCCTCAAGAGACAAACTGTTCTCATGCCCTTACTCCATAAGCTGTTACCCACCCAGAATCAATCTCCTCTGTTGAGGAGAAATGTGCCTGTCCCTTATCTCCTTATCCCAAGAGAAAAACACCAAGTTCAAGGTCATGTCAGCATGTATCCAAGTACAAACTGGCCAGTTAATTGAATCTCCTATGGAAAGCTCTTTAAACAGAGATGTTTGTGAAGCCCAGCACCCATGTAAAGCTGAATGCAAACTGGTATACATATCTGGCATTTGTTTGCAGCAGCAAGAGACACTGGCATGCACACAGAAATAATTAACTTGAGCTGGAGAGATGGCTGAGCAGTTAAAGTGCTTGCTTATGAAGCCTACAGACCCATGTTCAACTTGCTAGATCCCACACAAGCCAGACACACAAGGTAACACAAGTGCACAAGGAGGCACATGCATCTGGAGTTTGATTGCAGTGGCTGGAAGCCCTGGCATGCCAATTCTCTCTCGCTCTCTCATAAAAAAAAAAAAAAAAAAAAAAAAAAAAGTCCAATCTGTTGGGCTTGCCTGAAAAAAATAATTTAACTTTTTTGTTTGTTTTTTTTGAGGTAGGTCTTGCTCTAGCCCAAGTTGACTTGGAATTCACTATGTATGTAGTCTCAGAGTGGCCCTGAACTCACAGCAATCCTACCTCTGCCTCCTGAGTACTGGGATTAAAGGCTTGCACCACCTCACCCAGTTTGTTTTGTTTTTGAGACAGGGTCTCTAGCCCAAGCTGACCTGGAATTCACTACGTAGTCTCAGGGTGGCTTCAAACTCACTGTGATCCTCCGACCTCTGCCTCCTAAATGCTGGGATTAAAGGTGTGCACCACCATGCCTGGCTAAATAACTTTGTTTGTTTTTAATTTTTATTTATTTGAGAGCAACAGACAGATAGACAGGGTAAGAGGCAGAGAGAGAGTGAATAGGCAAACCGGGGCCTCCAGCCACTACAAACTCCAGATGCATGCGTCATCTTGTGCACCTGACTTACGTGGGTCCTGGGGAATCAAGCCTTGAACCCCAGTCCTTAGGCTTCACAGGCAAGCACTTAACCACTAAGCCATCTCTCCAGCCTCCTAAATAGCTTTTTTTAAAAAAACAAACAAACATGTCTTCATTTTTATTTATTTGACAGAGAAAGAGGGAGACAGACTGGGTGCTCCAGGGCCTCCAGCCACTGCAATCTCCAGGTGTGTGTGCCCCCTTGCATCTGGCTAATGTGGGTCCAGGGTCTGTTGGCTTTGCAGGCAACCACCTTATACTCTAAGCCATCCCTCCAGCCCCTAAATAACTGTTTTTTTTTTAATTTTATTTATTTATTTGAGAGCGACAGACACAGAGAGAAAGACAGATAGAGGGAGAGAGAGGGAATGGGCGCGCCAGGGCTTCCAGCCTCTGCAAACGAACTCCAGACGCGTGTGCCCCCTTGTGCATCTGGCTAACATGGGACCTGGGGAACCGAGCCTCGAACCGGGGTCCTTAGGCTTCACAGGCAAGCGCTTAACCGCTAAGCCATCTCTCCAGCCCCCTAAATAACTTTTTTTAAGTGATAGAAACACTTGTGCTTCTCCCTTTGACTCTCTGAATTTATGAACTGACTCAAAGAATGACAACGGACCCAGGAATCTCATGCCGGAGGAAGGGGAAGGCTGATGGCTGCCAGAGGAGGAGCTTGTCTCCCAGGAAGAGACTCACACATTGCTGGCAACCGGCCAAGCCACCTTGCAGGACAGACTGGAGGTGAGACATGGATGTGTCCGTGATGGATGGATGGAATCACACTTTGACCAGGGCTGCATACCTCATGCCCTCTCAACCTAACATTACTTCAGGGACCTAAAATGGACTAGGGGTCAGGGTGTCACTGGACCTCTTCCTACTCCCCAGGTGGTCGGCCACATTAGACAATTCTTTCTCTGCTTTTCATTATTACCTGTTTCTTTATTGGCCTATTGAGGACAGGTGGCCAAGCCTAGGCTGAAGAGATAGCTGAGTGGATAAAACAATTAGGGCTGGGGAGATTGCTCAGTGGTTAAAGGCACTTGCTTATAGTCTGCCAGCTTGGGTTTAATTCCCCAGGACCATGTAAAGCCAGATGCACAAAGTGGTGAACACATCTGGAGTTTATTTATAATAGCAAAAGACTGGTGCACCCATTTTGGTACTCCCCCCCCACACACACACAAAAAATTGCCTTCCTGCAAAGGAACACCTGTCCTGCTTTAAGTAAGTGGCTGGGAAGCTGAACTCAGGCCAGCAAGCTTTGCAAAATGGGGTCCCTGAGTTCCAATCCCAAGACCTTTTGTAAAAGCCAGAAGCTGTGGCTGCCTTCTCTAATTCCAGCACATAGAGACAGGAGAACTTACCAGAAGTGCGAGGACAAGCTAGCTTGGTAAACAGAACAGTGACCCTGCCTCGATCAGGGTGAAAGACGAGGACCAAAGCTCAAAAGTTGTCCTCTGACAACCAGGGTCTGCGCGTACCCATGCTCACACATCAACACGCACACGCATGTGCACTCGATGACTAGACAAGCTAGTCAGGGGCCTGTGTGCTTTTCTCACGGGTGAGCAGCTTCACCCCCTCAGCCAGTGCTGCTGCCCTCTCCCTCAACCTTTCTCCTCCAGCTAGGACTCGGCTACTGAGCTACACTTCAAAGCCCCCTTTTTCCTTCTAGAAACTTTTGCCCGAGTTTGTTCTGTTTCATTTTGTTCTATTTTCTGAGACAGAGTATCTCTGTGTAACCTATATTGTCCTTGAACTCTTGATCCTCCTGCCTCAATCCTGTGCTAGTAGTACAGGTGTGTGCCACCATGCCCAGCATGCATCTCCACTCTTATTTCTATAATCACTGAGATAGAACTTCACTCCCCCAAAAGAATGGGCGCAGAAGCAGGACTGCTGCTGCATGTCAAGGACAGCCTGGTTTACAAGCAAGACTATGACGGAAAAGGGAGTAGGATCCAGGGAGAAGTCTTAGAACTTGGCGCTTGCTGCAAAGCCTGCTGGCCTGAGTTCAATTCCCCACCACTCACTTAAAGCAGGAAAGTGTTCCTCTGCAGCAGAAAGAGACTCTTATACACATGTACACACACACACACATATTAACTTTTCTTTGTTTTTTTCAAGGTAGGGTCTCACTCTAGCTCAGGCTAACCTGGAATTCACTATGTGGTCTTAAGTGGCCTCAAACTCACAGCAGTCCTCCTACCTCTGCCTCCCGAGTGCTGGGATTAAAGGCATGTGCCACCCTGCCCGGCTAAATATATATATTTTTAATTCTCTCCCAATTTGTATCATGGAATCAGGACCAGGAAGCTGACCACTTCAAGTTCAGAAGTCTCTTGTAGAATATTCACTCCCACCTGTCCTTGCGACCTTCACACTGCTGCAACATGCTCCTGATGCAAATTCCCTTTCCTCCTGGTTGCCTGCTTTCCAAAATTCCTTTCTCCACTTCCTCTTGGAGTTTGGAGAGGAAGCTGGGGGTCTACCTGTGGACTTCCTCCATCTCTGCAGTCTACATTGTCATGGAAGCCTAGACCCACAGGGTCTTGTAGATTCCAGCAGGGAAGAAGCACTGTGGCTAGGGAGAGGGCTGAGCGGGCTTTTTTTGCCAGGCTGTTGTGGCCCAGGCCCAGCTACTGGCTCCTGGAGCCACCTGGCCTTCCTGCCAGGAAGTGAGGTAAGGCAGGCAGGAACCATGGGGTGCTTTCCCAGAATGCCAGCGTCAGGGAGACTGGGGGTAGAGCCAGGAGCTGGACAAACAGATCAGAGGTGAGCTGAGCTTGGTGTACAGAGCTGGACTGTACACCATGAGGTGGGTGCGAGCCCCAGGACCTCCCCCAGGACGGGGAGACGGGCCTGGGCTCTCACCACAGCTCTTCTGCCCACAGGTTGCTGCTCCTCCTGGGTCTGCTGGGTGGCTCCATGGCCACACCCCCAGGCACAAAGTGGCCTGAGCCTGTGTTTGGGCGCCTGACTTCCCCTGGCTTCCCAGGAGAGTATGCCAACCACCAGGAACGGCGCTGGACACTGACCGCACCCCCTGGCTACCGCCTGCGTCTCTACTTCACCCACTTTGACTTGGAGCTCTCTTACCGCTGCGAGTATGACTTCGTCAAGGTGCTTGCTGGGGCACATGTCTGGGGACCTTTTGTGGACTAGGGTGGCCCTAGGGACCGGGTGTGATCTGACCAGGAGGGAGGGCAGGCCTGGGTCTTGCCTTCCCTCCCTTTAACCCATGTCCCTACAGTTGACTTCAGGGACCAAGGTGTTGGCCACACTGTGTGGGCAAGAGAGCACAGATACAGAGCGGGCACCTGGCAACGACACCTTCTACTCATTAGACTCCAGCATGAATGTCACCTTCCGCTCTGACTTCTCCAATGAGAAGCCATTCACAGGCTTTGAGGCCTTCTATGCTGCAGAGGGTGAGCAACAGAGGGTCCTGGTCTGGTTGGCTGCAGCTGGGGTGACTGTCTTATGCCAGTCCTGCCCTACCTTCAATCTTGTGCTTCCATCTCCCCTGGGATTGGATTCTGGGTCAAACCGACAAGAGAGGTGAGTCCTGCCATGATGTGACATCATCCACCACACAAGTGTCAGTGTCGCCAAATGAGCCCCATTGTGCCACTGATGATGTAATGATGCGTGAGCTCATGACTCCATGGCAATGGAAAAGCGAAGACCACCAGCAGGAGCATTCCCCAGGACACACAGGGCTTGCACAAGCTGTCAGCATGCAGCTTGGAGTCTCAGATTCTGGCCCCTGCACAGGCCGTGTGTGTGACCTGGCTCAATCCCTCTGCATTCTATGGACCCTCATCAGCCCCTTTGCACTGGGTTAATGGCCAGCTGCTCCCTCCACGACTACTTTGGGTGCGACACTTAACTTCTGTCTCACTGGTTTAGCATAGATGGTATTTATATCTCTGGTCCCCTGGTCTGTGATACATTTGGCCTTGCAGTACACCTCCTCTCAGGTGGGCCACCAAGGCCTGGGCTCTGTCATGTCTCCTTCCCTCCCGATTGCCTGCCTCGTCCCCTTTTTCCCTAGACATTGATGAGTGCCAAGTGTCCCCAGGAGACGCACAGCCCTGTGACCACTACTGCCACAACTATCTGGGAGGCTTCTACTGCTCCTGCCGAGCAGGCTATGTCCTCCACCAGAACAGACGCACCTGCTCAGGTGAGGGGAGGATGCCCACCAGGCCACACTGCACCGGGTTGCCCCAGCTCCCCAATGCCTCAGTTGCTGTGCCTGAAGAGTTCCAGGGGTGCTGGGCCCTGGTCGTTTTGACCTCCTGTCCCCGCCTAACTCCTCCATTCTTCACTGGCTCGCTCTCCTTGCCTCTTTAGCTCCTTAGCACGTATTAGCTCCACATCGGGTACCTGTCCTTGCTCTGTGAACCTGAACCAGCTGTGAGGTGGGAAGTGGAGAGACCTATGTAGGCTTGCCTCTGGCACTCTTGGGCTCCCTTCTACCCAGAACCTTGGGGTGGAGGGTCCAGGTGGGTTCATAGCCACCATTTCTGTCCTCCAGGAAGGTGACGACCCTTTGGCTTCCACTGTCCAGGCCATCCCGTTTCCCCACTTGTCTTGGCCCTGCTTCCCTCAACCTTCTTAACTTTCCCATCTCTCTCCTAGTGCACAGCCTCTGACCTCCCTCAGCTTCAGCCTGCCCAGCCCATTGGGTCAGATGCCAGGCAAGATCAAGGGCTGCAGCTCTGGGTCAGGCCAGGATGACTGTCACTTGCGGTGCTCTGTGAACCCCCCCCCCCATAACAGTAATAAACCCACCTACACCTGCACTATGGCTGTGTGTCTCTGCGAGGGGGGCAAGGAGGGTCAGGAGGGTCGTAGCACAACTGTGCCCACTTCAGCCCTCATGGCCTGATGGCGGGCGCTCCTTCTAGGGCCAAAACCCCTCTTTGCTACATGGGTCACTTAGGCCTAAAGACAGCAGGGCTTCACCTAAACCCCCAGGGTGTGAGGGGGGGGAATGCCTTCACTGGCCAGCTCCTGTTTAGAAGCCAATGCAGGACTGTGTGTGTTGATCAGAGGGAGCTTGATCCAAAGCAGAGACCTGGTGAGGTGTCACAGGAGAACAGGCTGGTGCCCCTACATCCCCTAGGGAACAGCCAGTCTCGGGCATGGTGGGACACGCCTTTAACCCCAGCACTTGGGAGGCAGAGGTAGGACGATCACCATGAGGAGGAGGATCGCCATGAGTTCGAGGCCAGCCTGAGACTACATAGTGAATTGCAGGTTTGACTGAGCTAGAATGAAACCCTACCTCGGGAAAAAAGAGAGCAGTGTGGGACTCTCCATTTCTTACAAGCCTCCCACTCAATCTGCCTGTATCCCCTACTCTGCACCCTGGGGCGGCTGGGATGGGGACAAACCCTCCTCTGAGATGGAGCTCGACCTCCAGCAGCGCAGGTCAGTGGCCCCAAGAATTACAGCAGACTTGTGCACACTGGTGACCTAACCCAGGGCCAGTTCTAGACCTCATAGAGGCTGGGAAGGGGGCTGGGCTGGTGCATGCCACGTATAGGTGGGAGCCTCCTAGTGGACGCACTTGGGAACTGCTGGAAGGGGACATGTAGAAATTCTGAGGGGCCATCTTCTCTTTCCCTGAATTCTGGAGGACCACAGGTCGGCAGCCTGCTTCCCCCTGGCAGAGCTTCTCTTCCTCATGCCCTTCAACTCTGAGGTTGTGACTCTTGATGGGGTACACCCCATACTTTCTCTGGGTAGGAATGGGTCCCTGGTGACTGTCGTCTATCTTTAGTGCCACCTGTTTCAGCCAAAGCTCAACAATAGAGTCCCCTTCCTAATTGTTCCTTTAAGGGCTGGGAATATAGTTCAGTGGTATTTGCCTAGTATATGTGAGGTCACGGGCTCAATCCTTAGTACTGCCAAAAAAAAAAAAAAATCCTAATTGTCTCCTCAGCTGTCTGTCGGGGTTTGAATTTGGTTTCTCTTGATGCCTTCTGGGGCTGCAGGTGTCCTGGTGAGACACAGGGGCACAGATGTCGCAGCCATTCTCCCACCGTTTCCCAGACCCTGAGCGGACAGGTGAGGTGCTGAATTGTGCCACCTGTCCTCTTCCCTTCCCCAGCCCTGTGCTCAGGCCAGGTCTTCACCAGGAGGTCAGGGGAGATCAGCAGCCCGGAATACCCACAGCCATACCCCAAGCTCTCCAGCTGCACCTACAGCATCCGCCTGGAGGAGGGCTTCAGAATCACCCTGGATTTCGTGGAGTCCTTTGATGTGGAGATGCACCCTGAAACCCAGTGCCCCTATGACTCCCTCAAGGTATGGCTGCTGAGCCCCTCGCCTGGTATTTCCCCCTAGCAGCTCCCATCTCCTTTGCACCACCCCATGTTCCTATCCCCCTCAGCCAACCCCCCCGAGCTTCCCAATGGGGCCCAAGCCAGGCTGTGGCTTCAGAGTGAAGGATGGACAAGGTTACTCACCCTGTGACCCCAGGCAGTCCCACCCACAGATCCTGAGCTTCTGAAGATAGTTTGTTTCCCTCTAACCCAGGCAGGACCAGTGCAGCAGGTCCTGGAGTTTCAAGGCCTCTCCTTGTTCAGATTCAAACAGGCGAGGGGGATTATGGCCCGTTTTGTGGGAAGACCTTGCCCCACAGGATTGAAACAAGGAGCAACGCTGTGACCATCGCCTTTGTCACTGATGAGTCAGGGGACCACACAGGCTGGAAGATCCGCTACAGGAGCACAGGTGAGCCAGTGACTCTGAGGTCCAGGCGGGAAGCCGAGAGGTTCTGTGCTCCGTCTCTTCTGCAGTGCCAAGGCGCGTCACAGGATGGGACTCTTTCCAAGCCAGGCCTAGGAAGGGAGACCAGGTTTGAGTAAGTTCAGAGGGTCTGCAGCAGAGCATCACCGTCACTTTGAGCTAACCCCCTTGGCTGTTGGGACTGCCTCCTGGGGCCCCTCAGGAATTTTCATCACGTTTCTTCATGACAGACCCTCAAATGCTAGCAGCCCTGGATTCCCAAGGAGCCAACGCTGTCCTTGAAGACTGGTTCCCTGCAGACTGAGAGCCACCAGACACTGGCTGGTGACATGCACTCAGCAGTTTAGCTGGGTGCTGGAGGGACAAGGGGATTCAGAAAGCTGTGGGTGGCTGTGGGGAATAGTATAAAGCCTCAGGGCAGGGGCTGGGCAGGTCACTTTGGGGGGCCAGCTTCTCCCCAGTGGCCTGAGCACTATGGGTGGGTGCCAATGAGAGGAAACCCTTCATGGAACTCCTTAGATCTTTGGTTTCTCGTCTCTGAGCCCCTGGGACTTTTTTTTTTTTTTTTTGCCAAGATGACATCCTCTGGGGGATTATGAAGTTAATCGTAATGTCCTCCTTCCTGTCACTTAGCCAAGCACTATCCTAGCTCCCCATAACCTCCAAGTCTCTACCAGTAAGCTACACCCAGAACCTAAGAGCTGTGATTTAAACCCAGTCTTGCTCTTTTCCTTAAAGTTACACTCTTGGTGTTAAGCCATGGTTGCACCTGCTAGGCACAGAGCACAACCCCATCTACGGCAGCTGCATTCTTACATATGTGGGGCTGAGTCCTAGGCAAAGCAACACATCTTAATTTGTGCAAGTCACTGAGCTTCATTTCATCTTTGGTGTTTATGTTAAGAATCCTACCGTGCTTGGGGCAGGCTTGTTTTCTACCTCGTTTCACTTATAAGCCAAGAATTTAACAATTCAGACCACACCAAAACAATAAACCTGGTTTTCCAGCACAGCCGTGCCCTGATCCAATGGTGCCACCCAATGGCCACATTTCACCTGTGCAAGCCAAATACATCCTCAAAGACAGTTTCTCTGTCTTTTGTGACACTGGCTACGAGCTTCTGCAAGTGAGTATAAATAAAACTTAAGGGCCCATGGAAGCTGGAGTGGTCTGGGAATTTCTTTTGTGTGTAAATGGGGGAAAGAAATGTTTGCAGCAGACAAGAAGGGGGTGGCTATGGAAAATTTTATTTAGGGGAATCCTTACTTTCATAAAATTTTAATTATTAATTTGAAAGAGAGAGGGGGAAGATAGGATGGGTACACCAGGGCCTCCAGACACCGCAAACAAACTACAGATGCATGCGCCACCATGCGCATCTGGCTTACATGGGTACTGGGGAATTGAACCTAGGTCCTCAGGCTTCACAGGCAAGCACCTTAACTGCTAAACCATCTCTCCAGCCTTTTTCTTTGAGGTGGGGGGTATTTTGAGGTAGGGTCTCCCTCTCCAGCCCAGGCTGATCTGGAATTCACATGATAGTCTCAAGGTGGCCTTTAACTCATGGCGCTCCTCTTACCTCTGCCTCCCAAGTGCTAGGATTAAAGGCACGCACCACCATGCCTGGCTAAAACTTTGCTTTTGCTTTTTTTTTTTTTTTTTTTTTGTTTTTTCGAGGTAGGATCTCACTCTAGCTCAGGCTGATCTGGAGTTCAGTATATAGTCTCAGGCCTTGAACTCATGGCGGTCCTTCTACCTCTGCCTGCCTCCTGAGTGCTGTGATTAAAGGCATGTGCCACCACGTCCAGCCAAAATATTTTTATTTATTTATAAGCAGAGAAAGAGAGAAACAGGATGGGAGAGAGAGAATGGGCATTCCAAGGTCTTTTGCCACTGCAAATGAACTCCAAACACATGAGCTACTTTGTGCATGTGGCTTTATGTAGGTGCTAGGGAACCATCAGGCTTTACAAGCACCTTTTTTTCCTTGTGTTTTTTGAGGTAGGGTCTCGCTCTAACCCAGGCTGATCTGGAATTCGCTATGTAGTCTCAGGCTGACCTTGAACTCACAGTGAACTTCCTATCTCAGCCTTGCACTTTGGGAGGCAGAGGTAGGAGGATTGCCATGTTGAGTAAAATGGCAACTTTTTTGTTGTTTTTGTTTTTTCACTTTGTGCATCCAGCTTTACTGGGGAATGGAATCCATGTTGTTAAGCTTTGTAGGCAAGCGGAAAATGGCAACTTTTTTTGTTTGCACATTGTAGCAGCTATTTGTAAAGTGGCTGAAACAACAGAAAGGCAAGCCCTCTAGCCCTGGGCCATGAGCTCTGCAAGAGCACCTGTATTAAATTAAGGTCCTCCCTTGGTCAACTGATGACCTTCCCATGAAACAACTCCTGGGCCCACAAAAAAATTAGCCAGCCCTGGAAAGAGTATATTCTGCAAAGTTATAAATAGTGATCACTGTTAAGGGAGAAGGAGTATAATTTTAAAAAATGCTTGCTGTGTTACTTTAAGGGCACAGGTAAGAGATTAACATGTCCTCTTTATGGTCTTCAAAATTGTCACCGAATCCCAGTAGTAAAAAGTAATAACATTGAAATGATAGCTAGCTATGCAATCTGTAGTTTGTGGAGGGTCAAGTTCCCACCTTGCAAACTTTTGGCCAGGTTTTATTCCACTGGTCCTTGGACTGCAAACTTGCTCAGTTTTTTCTCTGTATGCGCACATTGGGTGAAGTCACAGCACATCCTTGGGATGTTGGTCCTCTCCTTCCACATTCGTAAGAGACAGGGTGTCTCTTGATGTTTGACACCAGGAAGGCCAGGCTAGCTGGTCTTTGAGCTTCAGAATTCTCCTGGCTGTCTGCCATATAAATCCCTTAAGATTACAGACTTGTTACCTGTCTGGCTCATGTGGGTGCCGACAGCGTAAACTCTTGTCATCAGTATTGCAGTCAGTGCTTTTAACCAGAGCTACCTCCCCAGTTTCTTTTTTGGCTTTTTGAGGTAGGTTTTATTTTGTTTTAGGTAAGGTCATTCTAGTTCAAGCAGCTGACCTGGAATACACTATGCAGTCTCAGGGTGGCCTCAAACTCATGGTGAGTCTCCTACCTCTGCCTCCTGAGTACTAGGATTAAAAGCGTGCACCACTATGCCCGACGAGGTAGGGTTTTACTGACCTGCAATTCAGTATATAGTTTCAGGGTGGCCTCAGACTCACAACGGTCTCCTACCTTTGCCTCCCAAGTACTGGGATTAAAGGTGTGGGCCACCACGCCTAGCGTCTTAAATTTCTTTTTCCTATTTTCTTTTTATTTGACAGAAAGAGGAATAGAGATATGAATGGGTGTGCCAGGGCCTCCAGCCACTACAAACAAATTCCAGACACATGCACCACCTTGTGCATCTGACAAACGTGGGTCTTAGAGAATCGAACCTGGGTCCTTTGGCTTTGTAGGCAAATACCTTAACTGCTAAACCATCTCTCCAGCTCCCCTAGATTCTTTTTTGAGACAGGGTCACATGAAGCCCAATCTGGCTTTGCACTTGTTATGTAGCCAAGGATGATCATAAGCTTCTGATCCTCTTGTCTCCACCTCCTGAGTTCTGGTGTGCCTGAGCATTGAAACCAGGGTTACAATCATGCTAGGCAAGGGTGCTACCAACTGAGCTACATCCCTACCATTTCTCATTTAATTGAAAGATAAATTAACCTTGATCTTTTGAAGCATACAATTTCTATCTATGCCATCATCTTTCATTGTAATGATTTTTTTATTAAAGGTTTTTAAAAATATATTTTTATTTTTCTTTAAAAGCGACAGGCATAGAGAGGGAGAAAGAGATTAAGAATAGGCGCGCCAGGGCTCCAGATGCGTGCGCCCCCTTGTGCACCTGGCTAATGTGGGTCCTGGGGAATTGAGCCTCAAACCGGGTCCTTCGGCTTCACAGGCAAGCACGTAATTGCTAAGCCATCTCTCCAGTCCTAATGATTGATTTTTAAAAGTATTACTTGCAGGTCTGGAGAGATGACTTAGTTGTTAAGGCACTTGTCTGTGAAGCCGAAGGACCCAGGTTTGATTCCTCAGAACCTACATAAGCCAGATGCACATGGTGGCACGTGCATCTGAAGTTCATTTGCAGTGGCTAGAGGACCTGGTGTACTCCCTACTAAATTAAAAATATTTTTAAAAATATATTTCCAGAAGTAACAGCAATAAATGGAAGGAGCTGGGAAATGTAGCTCTGTGAAGCTGGGTTTCTATCCCCATCATCATGAAATCAGTAGGAAAATACGTTCTTGGACATGATGTAAAGCCAAAACACATTACAAATAGCAGCAAAGGTTATACCTGATTCACAAAATGCCAACATGTTGAGATACAGAGGTGACAAAAACCAGCAGAACTTTTGGCAGGTTCCTGTAGGTCATGTGGCTGGCACCCCCCACCCTCTTGGGAGCATGGTACAGTAGACATGGGACCAAGGTGGGAGCCCAGCTCTGGGGAAATGACCTGATGGTGTCCACAAGGGACTCATTTTCTTAATTGTTCTTCAGGGTTCCATGCCTCTGAAATCATTTGTTGCTGTGTGTCAGAAAGATGGATCTTGGGACCAACCAATGCCAGAGTGCAGCAGTAAGGCCATGTGGTGAACCCTGTCTTTCCTGCTGCCATCCTTACCACTTTTGCTGCTTCTCTGCCCCACCTCTGATGATCCTGTTGATCAGGGTTTGAATTCCAAATATGCTCTCCTCTCCTACTCTTTCTCAGTTAAAGAGGAAGCAAGCTACTGGGGAAGCAAATCAGTGCTCTAAAAATATTTTCCCCCTAAGTATAAAATAATGCTCCTCATAGAAGATAGGACTAATATGGGCTGGACAGATGGCCTAGGTAAGTGCTTGCATGTGAAGCCTAAGGACCCCGATTCAAGGATTCCCCAGGACCCACATTAACCAGATTCTGGAGTTCATTTGCAGAGGCTGGAGGCCCTGGTGCGCCCATTCTCTCTGCCTCTCTCTCTCTGTTGCTCTCAAATAAACTTTAAAAAAAAAAAAAAAGATAGGAAATACAGAAAACAAAAACATCACTACCCATCACCCACCCCATGAGAGCTTGATCACTGTTACTGTTTTGTGTCTACCCCTTGAACTACACATATTCCAAATGTGTGGACAAGTATATATGCTATCCTATGTCAGGAAGTAATTCTGTATGTACACATGCACACACACAATGTAGACTAACAGTATACCTTACCAGTTTGAAAACTAGTAAGTCATATAATTTTGGGAAAACTGTGTATTTTTGTAGAAGTAACTGTTGAAATTTCTAAAACCTCTCTTGTCCATCTCCCCAAAGTACCACTAAATGCTGGGGGTGTAGGTCAGTGGCACAGCTTTACTTGCCTGGCATGCGTGAAGCTCTGGGTTGAACTCTATTCCTCCAATACTAATTTTTTAAAATACACTTTATTTTTACTTATTTGAGAGAGAGAATGGGCGCACCAAGGCCTCCGCCACTGCAAACTCACTCCAGATGCATGCACCACCTGGTGCATCTGGCTTGCTTCACATGGGTGCTGGGAAATTAAACCTGGGTCCTTTGGATTTGCAGGCAAGTGCCTTAACTGCTAAGCCATTTCTCCAGCCCACCTCCCATTCTTTATGCTATGAATGCACATCCCATTAACTTCCTTCACCAACCCAAACATTAACAGGACACCCTTCCCTTCTGTGGCCACATGGTGCCCCTATTACATGATGCATGCTTATTTTACCCAATTTGTTTCCAAGTTATACATATATAGTTCCATAGTATCACACGTAAAGCTGCACATGCATTTTTGTGTAATGATTTTCTGTACAAGTACTTAGAGGAATGTAAAGACTGTATTTATATACACACACATTCCCACTAGTGACCGACAGTATGAGGAATCAGAGGTCCATTTTGCCAGAGCTTGTTGCACAAGTGTAGGCACACCAGGCCTTCTGCTGCTTTGCCTGCAGAGATGCACTGAAAACTAGACAAAGGACCTAGAGTACTTGGCAGGGAGCCAGGGTCAGTGCTGAGAACAATTTGAATGTAATCTTTTACTATCCATAGTAAAAACACACCAATTTTTGGCTACTATGAACAGGATTTTTGTATCATGCAGGTTATATCACGTTAGTAATAACTTAACATCTATGATTCCCAGTCCAAATTCAGGGTCTAAATGATGGAATACCTCACAGGTTATTGTTCTACCATTTGGACTTGCAAAATATTCAAGCTGTGAAAAGGATCACAGGAATAAGCCAAGTCCTTCAGTCTATTGGTTTATGCCCAACCAGACCCACTGAATTTTCCTGTGTTCCTGTGCTTCCTTTAGGGAGGCCATCCACACGTCCTTCTCAGAGTGTTACGTAGTCAGGAGCAGGGATGGAATGCTGTTCCTGTCACCTCTAGAGATGTTAATAATGGCCAGCAAGCACAGGAAACTAACTGGCTCTGTTGTGGCAGAACACATCTTCCAAATTAACTGCTCAGTCTCCAGGCCTTTTGACTCATTTAGTGGTCCTGGGACTTTAACTCAGGACCTCTGCATGCTAGTAAGCAAGCTTCATAGACCCTCTCACTGTCAGTCCAAAGTCACAAAGGAATCTCTCCCATTTCCTTACTAGTTGTGGACTGTGGCCCTCCTGATGATATACCCAATGGCCACCTGGAATACATCACAGGCCCTGAAGTGACCGTCTACAAAGCAGAGGTTCAGTACAGCTGTACAACCTTCTACACGATGAAAAGGAATGACAGTAAGCACATTTCTCACATGAGGGGGTGGGCAATATTTGGAGTTTGAGCCCTCAAGATCTGGATATGAATTTGGCTAAGGGAAAGGATTAAAAATCCTTTTCCCACCCACTAAGTAAAATATTACAGCTAAAGTGACTTTAATGTCAATTTGTGAGAATCTGAAAACAGATCTTATCTAGTAAATGACTACTACAAACACACAATATATTCCAAATGGTTTAATTTAACAAGTCAAAACCTTATCATTAAGCACTTGAGATCTTGATACATATTCAAGTTACACATCTAAAAGGTTTCCACTTTGCAAGCAAACATGGTAATGCAGAGACCTCCTATTTATGAAATCATGTAAAATGGTTATTCACACATCTTTCCCCCACAGGTGCTCAAGAATCATTTTTCAAGGGGTAGTCAAGCAAACGACAACCACCTTACACATGCAGCCAACATTTTTGATTTTCCAATGATTTGCAGGTAAATATGTGTGTGAGGCTGATGGATTCTGGACAAGCCCCAAAGGAGAAAAATCTCCACCAGTCTGCGATCCAGGTAATGGACATATTTACCCAGGAGATTATAACTGACACAGAGGATGGGTGAGTCAGGCAGAGCAGAATTTCATCACTTGGCTCTTAGACTAAGTTATTATTTCCAAGTAGCATTGTCTCATTACCCCTTTCCATGTGGAGGCTGTTAAGCTGCTGACTGTATCAGTCATTCGATTATTTCTGACCTTATAACTAGGCAGGAATAAAAAATTATTAAAAAAATTATCTCAAACATTTATACACTTATAAACACAAGTTCTTCCGCTGAGTTACTTCTCTGTAAAAATGCTATTAAAACTCAAAGCTATTAACTTCATTATTTCCCTAAGCAATTGTTTTCAATGGCATCTAGGTTTTTAAACATTAATGCAATCTGCCTTTTAATAGTACTTAAATTTTTTCTTTACCAGAATTGGCTCCAGTAATAGTTGAGAATAATTTTTTTAAAAAAATCTGTAAGGTAATAATATATTCATTACCCCTGTGTTATTTGGCTTAAATTAGTTTTTTTTTAAACCTGTATCTGGCCAACACAATGTAAGTTTTAATCCAAGTACACCGCCACAACAGGGAACATGCACACTACATTAACAAGTGTAATTAGTTTGTAATAAAGACACAATAAAATTTAGTGTTTGGCTACATCAACCAAAAATACTAATTTCGAGACTAGAACTGTTCTGGCCACAGCTGCAACATTCTCATTTTGAGCACATTTTTGGTTTTAACATAGAAGGTAAAGGTAATCTTGCAAGTCCTACCAACACACTTAGTTCCTGCTTTCCCAGAACTCCTAGTAAACCCATTTACAAAGGAAAACAAGCCAATACAAAGTCATGTCCTTTTGCTCCTACTGTCTCAGGCTCATACAGTTCCTGTCTGCCCCATTAATAGCTCCCCTATCTTGTCTTCCCACCTCTGCTTCCCAAGTGCTGGGATTAAAAGTGTGTGCCATTACCTGGGTGTGGGTGGCGCACTCTTTAATCCCAGCACTTGGGAGGCAGAGGTAGGAGGCCACCCTGAGACTACATAGTTTCCAGTTAGCCTGGACCAGAGTGAGACCCTACCTTGAAAAACCAAAAAGTGTGCCACAATACCCAACTTCAATACTTTTTCCAAAACAAAATCATTTCTGAACATCAGTTTTTAATCATATTTTCTATAGAGATAAGAACCTTTAAGGATTCATGCTATTGAATAGACTCACCATGCCTGATAGGGAGACACCATTCTTTGGGATGGAATTTAAAGAGGTAAAAATTTGAGGAAAGCAGCAGTGGACCTCTATAAAAGCTTCCATTTGGACTTCTCCCTCAGTTTGTGGACTGTCCACCCGTACTACAAGTGGTCGTATATTTGGAGGGCAAAATGCCAAGCTTGGGTACTTTCCTTGGCAAGTCCTGTTACTGGGTGAAGCTACAGCTGCAGGTGCGCTTTTATACGACAATTGGATCCTAACAGCTGCTCATGCTGTATACGGGCAAAAAGAAGCTGCATCCTCTCTGGACATTCGCATGGGAATCCTGAAGAGGTTATCACCCCACTACACCCAAGCCTGGGCGGAGGCTGTCTTTATACACGAAGGTTATGCTCATGATGTTGGCTTTGACAATGACATAGCACTAATTAAACTGAAGAACAAAGTTGTCATCAACAGCAACATCATGCCTATTTGTCTGCCAAGAAAAGAAGCTGCAACCCTAATGAGGACACATGACACTGGAACTGTATCTGGGTGGGGATTAACCCAAAGGGGTTTCCTTGCTAGAAGTCTAATGTTTGTGGACATACCAATTGTTGACCATCAAAAATGCACTACTGCATATGAAAAGAGGCTCTACCCAGGAGGAAGAGTAACTAGCAACATGCTCTGTGCGGGCTTGGAAGCTGGGGGCAAAGACAGCTGCAGAGGTGACAGTGGAGGGCCACTTGTATTTCTAGATAATGAGACACAGAGATGGTTTGTGGGAGGAATAGTGTCGTGGGGTTCTATTAATTGTGGGGAAGCAGATCAGTATGGGGTATATACAAAAGTCATTAACTATATTCCCTGGATTGAGAACATAATTAATAATTTTTAATTTGCATGTCTTCAATGAGTAAATGATTTCTCATTTTTAGAAGTACCTGTAAAAGCTCTTAACAGTAATAAGACCTGAGAAAGCATTTATGGGTTGTACCACCCCAAGATCAAACTAGATGAAGATGCTACAGTCACCAATCCATTTTTGCCACTTGTTGACTCAAGATATTCATCTTTGTTGACCTATCACAAGCTCACTGTTTTTGTTGCATTTAATTACAAAGTTCAAAATTCTCTGACACTGGCTGTTCATGTCTGTAAACTTTATTTATTTTCTTATGCTCTCTTTTCTAGTGATTTTAGACTTGTCTTTACTTAGCTCTGAAGTGCACTTACAGATTACAGCAGTATTGGTTTGGGAATAACTGAAAAATCATCTACCTTTTGCTAGATAAATTCAAAATACTGATACTTCAGCCCCATGTACTGGCTGATTTCTGCATTAAAAACACGGAAGCTGGGTGTGGTGGCGCACACCTTTAATCCCAGCACTCAGGAGGCAGAGGTAGGAGGATTGATGTGAGTTCAAAGCCACCCTTAGACTACATAGTGAATTCCAGGTCAGCCTGAGCCAGAGTGAGACACCACCTCAAAAAAAACAACCAACCGGGCTGGAGAGATGGCTTGGTGGTTAAGCGCTTGCCTGTCAAGCCTTAGGACCCCAGTTTGAGGCTCAATTCCCCAGGACCCACGTTAGCCAGATGCACAAGGGGCACATGCATCTGGAGTTCATTTGCAGTGGCTGGAGGACCTGGTACACCCACTCTATCTGCCTCTTTCAAATGAATTTTATAAAAATATTTTTAAAAATACCACAAAATGGGGCTGGAGCTGGAGAGATGGCTTAGCGGTTAAGTGCTTGCCTGTGAAGCCTAAGGACCCCGTTTTGAGGCTCAGTTCCCCAGGTCCCACGTTAGCCAGATGCACAAGGGGGCGCACATGTCTGGAGTTCATTTGCAGTGGCTGGAAGCCCTGGCACACCCATTCTCTTTCTCTCTCCTTCTGTCATTCTCAAATAAATTAAAAAAAAAAAAAAAAAAGCCGATGAAGTATCTTTGGTTCTGGAGACAGGGTATCATGTAGCTGAGGCTGACCTTGACCTCCTGCCTCCACTTCCTGAGTGTTGGGATTACAGCTGTGCACCACTGTACCAATTACCAAATCATCACACAATAGTGCACTGTTGAAGACAATATAAAACACATTTCAAAAACCTTAAAAGCATAGCCGGGCATGATGGCACACACCTTTAATCCTAGCACTTGGGAGGCAGAGGTAGTACTGCTGTGGGTTCAAGGCCACCGAGACTAGTGAATCCAGGACAGCCTGGGCTAGAGTGAAACCCTACCTTGAAAATTGTAACTTAAACGTATTCAATGCATTCTGAGACAGTGTTCCACATATCCCAGCATGGCTTGGAACTACATAACCAAGGGATCATCCTAAACTTCTGATCACCCTGCCTACAACTTCCCAGTGTTAGGATTACAGGCATGCACCACTGCATTTGATTTTATGCGGTACTGGGGATGGAACCCAGGACTCTGCATGCTATTCAAGCACTGTACAACTGAGCCTCATCCCCCAGTCCCCACATTTTTTCCTCAGCTTGTGTAACTGAGTTCAAATTCATGATTCCTGTCTCAACTAAGAAGCGCAAGGGATTAAGGTGTGCACCACTGTGTCTGGTCTGTTTTTTTTCCTTTCTTTCCCTCCCTCCTTCCTCCCAGGTAGGGTCTCACTCTAGCTCAAGCTGACCTGGAATTTACTAAGTAGCCTCAGGGTGGCCTTAAAGACCCAGCGATCCTCCTACCTCTGCCTCCCGAGTGCTGGGATGAAAGGTGTACCACTACGCCCAGCCTCATCTTTTTCTTAAATGAACACAAACAGGTATAAGAAAGCCCAACAGACCACTGGTGACATATCGTTGTCAGAACCCTATCCATAGTGCAGAGCTACTCTCTTAGTACACAACAAATGTGACAGTGGCTGTCAAATGCAATGGAATTACTGATGAGTGACCCCCCCCCCCCAAGGTGCTGATTTAATCTAAAAAATCTTACTTGATGGGCTGGAGGGATAGCTTAGCATTTAAGCCTAAGGACCTAGGTTCAATCCCCTAGTATCCACATAAGCTAGACAGACGCACAAGATGGCATATGCATCTGAAGTTTGTTTGCAGTGGCTAGAGGCCCTGGCAAGCCTCTTTTCTCTAATAAAAAAATAAAAAAAAATAATAAAACCTTACTTGATTTAGCTTGACTCTTCCCTAGCATTTCTCTGCCTTGAGGCTGGGTCTACACTAGCCCAGGCTGACTTGGAACTCAAAGCAATTCTACCTCTCTGCCTCCCAAGTGCTGACATTAAAGGCATGTGCCACCATACCTGGCTTCACAATTTTTTACAGTTAACATTTAATGAGGCTTTTTACTCTTGCTAAATAGTTATCATTATATATATATATGTGTGTGTGTGTATACGTATATATCTACATATACCCACACACATACATATATACTCTATATATGCAGAGTTTTAGCCCTATTTCTCTTGGGCACATAAAGTGAATTCTTGAGACTCACTGTTTAAAGGCAACTTTCCAGCATCGCTGTCACATATGAAAAAGAAGCCATGTTTTTTTTTTCCAGTAAGACTCCAGACACTAAACTGTTGATGGCAATAAAACTTTTTATTGAACTGTGGTTCAAAAGATTTTTGAATGAATGCATTTATAGACCAAGTAGACTTTCAAAAACAAATCTTTGCCAAGTAGTTTATTTCTAAACTTCATTTTTTTTTAGGGTAGAATAACCACCCATGACTATATACCAAATATGTTTATAAGGGCTAATCAACATTGAAAGCCTTCAATGACCAGTAACTAGATTTAACAAGTGTAAATAAGGGATTAAAACCATGCCATTGACAAGTTAACTTACCCCCGGGCTCCATGATGGCTTGCCAGTTTAGTCTTTGGAGGTCCCCGAGAACCATTGTAAGTGTTACCATGTTACTGCTGCTGAGTAACAGTGCAAGTGCTAAAATGCAAAATTCAGATGGTACAGGGAAATCATGCAGATTTAGATGCAGAAAAAAGAAAATGTACAACCCGATCCTTTTACATAGGAAAACGAGTAATGAAACAATGTGGCAGTCACAAGTCTAAAGGAAGACCTCAATTAATGTTTAAAACATGAAACTTGCACAATGACAAACCTATTTATCATACTCTAAGTAGGTAAGGGCATCAGGTAAACTACCAACACGAAAGCACATACTCTTCCAACTAGAAGCTCTTCGATGCTCACAAGATTAGTAAATAAATACAATAGAGAATCAATATATTATTGCTTTTACATCAACAACCATCACCAGTCTCATCTGGTTCTGTAAGCAAATTTATTCAACGTGACTGTAACACCCCCCACCCCCAAAGGGCAAAGGCTACTTCACCTAACACTGCCACAGACATCCCACCCTACTAGTTATTAAAGCTGGCAGGCTTCTTAATGGGTTTCAGGCACAAGGTAATTTGGGGTTTCTTCTACTTCATCCCTACTGCAATTAATTCCACTTTTCAAATCCCAAACAGAAAGGTGCTGATGTCTTTCCTTTCCATCACTATGCTTTGCTACAAAGCATCTGAAAACAATGTTGTTTTGCCCATTCTCCTAAATGTTTTTTAGAAGGCATGATTTCCCAATTGAGATCTGTATAAGCCATGTAAATAAAACATCACCCAAATGCACAGAGGCACTAAGAAAAAGCTGGAGGATACTTCTTACCATTTTATCTGTAGCCACCCAGACTTATTAAAAGCTAGATTACCAAAAATAAAAAAAAAAAAAGTAAAAAGATAAAACTTTTTGTTTTGGACAATGCAAGAACAAATAGCAATTAAGTCTGGGTATCAGGTGTCAATACATGACAGGTGATGAATCCATTTGACTTGAGACAACTTTTCAAATAAGTTTATTTGAAGCAAAATAAACTATTGCCAAGAAACTTTATGAAAGTTCCATCTCAAAAGGGTCAAAAAGGGGAATTAACTGCTATGAATTCTTTGCATTCAGGGCTGCAAAACAAAGACACATATTATTTAAATCAGTTTTATTTAAGAATTTCCAACATTGACAACTCTTATAAAAAGCATCCAAGCACAGGACACAGAACTGCAGCAAACAGCATTCTTATGGGTAGCTAACAGACATGAGAACTTCCACCCTTCTTTGAGACACCTGAGCTCACTGGTGAACTCTGCTTCCAAGTTCTCCTGCAAAGCACACCACAAGCTCAGTCCATGTTCTCAGCCCATCAGCTTCAGTTCACGTTCCCACACTTCCAGATCAGTAACAGAGGAGAACACACACCATACAGCATTCACAGCAGTTGACAGAGGGGGAGGGAAAGTACAAGTATCATTTCACTTAACACATTCAGCTAATGTGGGTTATCTAAGAACAAAACTCAAAGTCTTCCAACAGATGTGGATGTCCTTTGAATGCAAAAACATTCGTACATTATTTGCTATCATTGCTCTCTGCACACTCTCTCACCAAAGCCACAGGATTGAGTGACACATCTCGCCAAGTTAAAAAATATCCATTTTGCACCACCAAGTCTCTGCACGCGCTCTCCTTTTCTCGCTCATACTAGCCTTTCATGCCTCGGCACCACCATCAATCCCACACAAGGTTTCAAAAGTTCAAACAGCCTTCTGGTTCCATATCACAGCCTTGCGTTCATAGCGTTGATACGACTCCATGAAATAAAGAGTAGCGGATAAAAATGGGACACCCACCGTCAAAGACGCAGCCTGTGCAGCGTGATGACGAATTCTTGGATGAGAAAGCATGTAGACAGAAGTATTCCTATGGCAGAATATTTACAGCACTACTTTCAATGAAGTGCTTCTTCCATAAACATTTGAAATGAGATGAACTGCAGAGATTAAATGAAGGCTTCATATTGTACTTTTGTTATATGAGGGAAACAAGTGTTAAAAAACAAAACCAAACAACCAAACACTATGATATTATGATTTCTCCCAAAAGGAGATTTTCCTAAGGGAAAATTCCATATGGTGGGATTCAAATTAAAATAAGGAGAAAAGAATGTAGTTCTAATTCTAACCAATAGTTTTCACTTTGAACATGCAAAGAATTCACTTAACAATTAAGTCCAAGGATGGAGTATTACAGGAGAAACCTTTTGAGATCAATTGTAGTGTGTTGGTTTACCAATCAGGCAAACAGCAGTTCATTTTCAGTCACTCAATATTTCAACCCTCTATGTAACAAAACTTATAAAATTCCTTTAGCTCTTCCTCTTTTTCTAAAGAAAAATGTCAAAAATACTGCTGAATAATATACTCCACACTGAACAAACCAATTTTGAAAATTCTTAGTACATATGTATTTTACAATATACTTACCATGAGTTTAGAAAAATTTGAATTCCCACCATTCTATTTCAACCATCTACAACCCAATGTCTACATTCCCCAGCCAGAGGACTTAGAATCCATGCTTGAGCCAAAGCCTCCATTAAAACCACTGCCTGATCCTGCATTCGATGCTGATCCCCAACCAATAGCACCACCAGAATTAGAACCACTATAATTGCTATTTCCAGAACCAAAAGCCTGGTTTGGTTCCCTCTGCATGTTACCCTGGCTTTGGTTATTACCAGATGGGCCTGACTGATTCTGCTGACTGGCTAACATGCCCATCATACCCCAACTGCTCTGTAGAGCTGCCTGGGCTGCAGCCATCATTGCTGGATTAATGCTAAAAGCACCAAAGTTCATCCCTCCACCCATATTACCACCCTGATTATTTCCCAAACCAGCTCCACCCCCTCTACTGTTACCAAACCCACCCGGACTCCCAAAGCCACCTGGATTACCACCAAATCTTCCACTTCTTTCTAACTGTCTATTGCTATTGTGCTTAGGTTCAGCATTGGATATATGCACGCTGATTCCTTTAATGATCAAGTCCTCGCCACAGAGAGACTGGGCAACCTGTAAGAAATAAGGATGTAAACAACAATTAACTGCTGACCAACACAATAGAAACCTCCAAAGAAAAAATAAGCAATACTGATTTCATTTCAACCCTCAATGTAATTAACCAATAATATTCTTATTTCCAAAGATAGTTAACACCCCCTCCAAAGGCCACATACTGAAAAATATCTAAAGTACATCCCACAAGTATCTAGGCCCACACTCAGAAAACACGGATGGGACAGCTAGAACAAGTGATTCTATGGTTATGTGTGGCTGGGGACTCAGCGCAGTGCTTTGTGCATCACACCAGGCACACAATGAGTACTGCATCCCAACCACTAAAACAAATATTAAGATAAATACCTGATCATCTGCAAATGTGACAAAGGCAAAAGCCCTGAATGGCTTGGGAATGAAGACATCTACCACCTCTCCATACTGACAAAAGAACTGCCGCAGCTCATCGGCAGTCATATCTTCTGTACAACGACCAACAAAAACTTTTCTGCTTCTTAAAGGCTCATCTGGACTTTGCTGGACAAATTAAAGGGAAGGGAAACGAGATATTTTATGAACCAAGAAAGAACATCATGGTAGGAATGTTATAAAATCTGCCTTTTATTTTATAGCAGGTGAATCATTAAAAAGACATTTTTGAGCTGGGTGTGGTGGCACTCGCCTTTAAATTCCAGCACTTGGTAGGCAGAGATAGGAGGATCGCTGTGAGTTCAAGGCCACCCTGAGATTCCAGAGTGAATTCCAGGTCAGCCTGGGATAGAGTGAGACCCTACCTTAACCCCCCCGCCCCTGCAAAGAAGACATTTTGGGTTGGTGGGATGGCTTAGCGGTTAAGGCATTTGCAAAGCCAAAGGACCCATGTTAGCCAGATGCACAAGGGGGCGTAAGTGTCTGGAGTTCATCTGCTGTGGTTGGAGGCCCTGGCATGCCCATTCTCTCCCCCCCTCTCCCTCTTTCTGTCAGATAAATAAATAAAAAATTAAAAATATATATGCATATGTATACACATACATATATATAAGACATTTTTGTTCAGCGTCACTCCTCCCATCCCAGGATCCCCCCCCAGGAGACAACGTCTAACCTAGCCTGGCATCTAAACTTGCTACATAATTGGCTTCTGATTCTCTTGCCTTATCTCCCATGTGTTGGGATTATAGACATAAGTCAATGCTTTTCTACCTTGTAAGACTTCAATGAAGAATAGTTTTTTTAAACAATGTTTTATTTTGAAGCAGGGAGTGGTGATGCATGCCTTTAATTCCAGCACTCAGGAGACAGAGAGGTAGGAGGATAGCCTTAAGTATGAAGCCACCCTGAGACTACATAGTGAATCCCAGGTCAGCCCGAGCTAGAGCGAGACCCCCACCTCAAAAAACTAAAAAAAATAAATAAATAAAATTTAGGGGCCAGAGAGATGGCTTAGCAGTTAAGGCATTAGCCTGCAAAGCCAAAGGACCTCGGTTCAGTTCCCCAGGATCCATGTAAGCCAGATGCACAAGGTGGTACATGTGTCTGGAGGTTGTTTGCAGTGGCTGGAGGCCCTGGTGTGCCTATTCTCTCTCTCAAGTACATAAATAAAATTAAAAGAATTAAAAATATCTTAATTTACTTGAGAGACAATGAGATTTTTAAAAAAGAGAGAGAATGGGTGCATGAGGGCCTCTGGCCACTGCTAACGACCTCCAGACCATGTGTTGCCTTACACATCTAGCTTTACATAGGTACTAGGGACTCAAATCTAGTTCCTTTGGCTTTGCAGGCAAGCATCTTAACCATTGAGCCATCTTTCCAGCCCAAGAATAAAATTTTAAATTATGAAAGTATACCTGGATTTAGAAGAGTCAATGATTGAGAAATGTCCCGGGCAAAGATAGTAACATTTCAAGTAAGTCATCTTATTTGTTTGCTTGGAAAATGTTATGCTTTTATACAGGTCAATGTATCCTGACTGTCTTTATATTTTAACATCACTATGCAAGAAACTGGTAACTTGACAGAAATAACACAAGAAATGGAAGAGGAGGGCTGGAGATGGCTTAGCAGTTAAGGTTCTTGCCTGTGAAGCCTAAGGATCCATGCTTGACTCTCCAGGCCCATGGAAGCCAGATGCATAAGGTGACACAAGGTGGCACATAAATCTGGAGTTTGACTTCAGTGGTCGGAGACCCTGGTGTGCCAATTTTCTCTCATTAAAAATTTTTTTTTAAAAGAAACGGAAGAGCAAAATAAATTTGTCATGACCGGAATTCCAGAACTTAAGAGGCCTCCGAGGTAGGAGGATTACCATGAGTCTGAGGCCAGCTGTGGCTAGTGTGAGACTCTACAGATTGCTCAGTGGTTAAGGTATTTGCAAAGTCTGACAGCCTGGTTCAATTCCCAGGACCAGTACCCACATAAAGCTAGATGCACAAAGTTGTGCATGCATCTAGTTCATCTGCATTGGGGGTTGTAGTGCACACCTTTAATGCCAGCATTCACGTGGCTGAGGTAGGAGGATCATGAGTTTGAGGCCACTTTGGGACTACTAAGTTCCAGGTCAGACTGAGCTAGAACAAGACCTTACCTCAGAGGGACAAATATCACCCCACACTAACTTTTCAGCATATTAACATTTGATTTAGTGTTTTGTAAGGGAGTTTGTTAGCAAAACTTCCTGAAGCACATTAGAAAAAAAGAGGGGAGAGTACCTTAGAATTAGGAAGTTTACAGTCACACCATCGCCCATCTATCATGTGTCGCTGTGACATTACTTTCACCTGGGTATCATATTCCGTAAAGCGAACAAAGCCAAACCCTTTTGAATGACCAGTTTTAATATCCTTCTTAACCTAGAAAAGACAATTGAAATTTATCTACTAACATTACACCCACCCCCACACACAAATCAGACTTCTCTCATAAAAAACCTGGCTTCATGGCTAACCAAACCATAAATCAAGTTAGTCCTAGGAAAAAGCAACTGAAGAAAAATCACGATCATGTTAACAGTAGAATTTATTTACATGAAAGAATGTGTTAGAATGAGCACAAAGATAAACTTGATCTGGCTACAAATCTTTAAATGGGAATGTGGAAAATCTCCCAATAACGAGCCAAGAAAAGCTAACATCACCTATTTCCCTTAGGCTTACATGCAACATGACTCCAACATTTTAAAACATATCCTCTATATATCAATACTGCACAACAAACATTTAAGATCTCTCTGCTGAATATGAAGGACAATGCATGCAGGAATACCTGTGCTCTTTCACCAGAAAAACTACCCAAGATCATAGTTACCTGAACCATAAGAACTTCTCCAAAGGTACTGAAATAGTCTTTAAGATCCTGTTCAGTTGTTTTCCATGGGAGACCCAACACTATTAGGTCAGATGTTTTCTGGACTGCTCTTTTCACTTTCACTGCTGATGAAGCATCTGTCTCATCCATTTTCCTTTTATTATCTAAATAAAATGAGCAGGAACTATTCAGAAATCTCCACTCAGAACTTTTTTTAAAAAAATATTTTATTTATTTCTTTCTTTGAGAAAGGGAGGAAGAGAGAATGGGTATACCAGGGCCTCCTGCCACTGCAAATGAACTCCATCCAGATGCATGCGCCCCCTTGTGCATCTGGCCTACATGGGTCCTGGAGAGTTGAATCAGGATCCTTTGGCTTTGCAAATGCCTTAACTGCTAGGCCATCTCTCCAACCCCAGAACCTTTAAAATACACTATTTCTAGTGGGACGAGGTGGCGCCTGCCTTTAATCTCAGCATTTAAGAAGCAGAGCTTGGAGGATTGTGGTGAGTTCAAGGCCACCTTGAGACTACATAGTGAATTACAGGTCACCCTGGGCTAGAGAACACCTACCTTAAAAGAAAAAGAAACAAACAAAAAAAAAAAACAAAAAAAAACCAACCACCCTCTTTCCAACATCTAAGAAAAGATATTTGCAAAGCACCTGGGTGTGTACAGTGGTACATGTCTTTAACCTCAGCACCCAGGAGGCAGAAGTAGGAGGATCACTGAGTTGGAGGCCAGCCTGAAACTACATGGTGAATTCCAGGTCAGCCTACGGTAGAGTGTATTTGAAAAACAAAAGCAGCAGCAACCAGGCAGGGTGGCACACTCCTTGAATCCCAGCACTTGGGAAGCAGAGGTAGGACTGCTGTGAGTTCAAGGCCACCCTAAGGCTACATAGTGAATTCCAGTCAGCCTGAGCTAGAGTGAAACCCTACCTTGAAAAACCACCCACCCACAATCAATTGTATGTTCAAAGGTGTTATCAGAACAAAAATAATTCTGCTCCGTTTGACTTTGTGGGTATTAAATATATTTACTGAATCACCACACTGTAAAAAAAAAAAAGTAACTCCACTCCACATGGGTACTAAGGGTGATTTTAAGTTTTCTGACTTTCCTGAAGTTTCAATAATACAAATTCTATATTAAGAAAAAAAAAAAAAAAGCCGGGTGCGGTGGTGCACACCTTTATCCCCAGCACTTGGGAGGCAGAGGTAGGAGCATCACCCCTAGCTCAAGGCCACCCTGAGGCTACATAGTGAATTCCAGGTCAGCCTGAGCTAGAATGAGACCCTACCTCGAAAAACCAAAAAGAGAAAAAAACAAGCAGGGCATGGTGGCACACATCTTTAATTCTTGCACTAGGGAAACAAAAGGTAGGAGGACTGCCATAAGTTCAAGTCCACCCTGAGACTACATAGTGAATTCCAGGTCTGCATGGGGTAGAGTGAAACCCTACCACAAATTTTAATAAAGGGGGTGGGGTGGGGCTGGGGATATGGCTCAGTGGTGAATGGTGCCGTCTGCAAAGCATACCAGCCCTGGTTCCACTTCCCAGCACCCATATAAAGCTGAATGCAAAAATGGTCCATGTGTCTAATATCCATATTGCCAAGAGACCCTATGCACCTATATACAAGATTAATAAATGCTTCATCTAACCTTAGTTTATTTAGAAGAGCCAATTAAATGACTGTGAGATAGGGCGTCTCACTATGATGCCTGTGCTGGGCTAGAACTCCTGAGTTCAAGTGATGATCTGTTCTCACCCACGGGACTTGTGAACCATTTTGCTCACCTTAATGACATAGTTTGTCTCTTGATTGAACCCTGGGCTCTGGAGATGCTAGGCAAGTACTTTTGACCATTGAGCTGTATCCTTACCCCTTATTTATTTCTTCAAATTATTTGAGAGAATGAACACATGGGCATGCCAGGGCCTCTTGCTACTGCAAATAAACTCCAACTGCATGCACCCACCACTTGGCGCATCTGACTTTATGAGAGTATTGGGGAATTGATACCAGATCAGCAGCGTCTAACCACAAAGCCACCTCCTGAGCCCTATCCCTTATCTTTTAATTATTTTTATTTATTTGAGAGCAACAGAGAGAGAAAGAGGCAGAGAGAGAGAGAATGGGCATGCCAGGGCTTCCAGCCACTGCAAACAAACTCCAGATGCGTGCGCCCTCCTGTGCATCTGGCTAACGTGGGTCCTGGGGAATTAAGCCTCAAACCAGGGTCCTTAGGCTTCACAGGCAAGCGCTTAACCGCTAAGCCATCTCTCCAGCCCCCTATCCCTTATCTTGATATAGGGTCCCACTATATAACCTTGGTAGTCATGGTCTTGTCATTCATCCTGCCTCAGCTTCCGAGTTTTGTGCTTTCAGGTGTGCACCACCTCAAGAAACCAACATGACATGTAATTCAGGCTGGCTTCAAACAATTCTAATGCCTCAGCCTCCTGAGTACTAGGATTACAGATGTACGTACCACTTTGGTGCAGTAAGAAGTTACCAGAGACTTGCTGAATGCCACATTGCTAAAATGTACCTATGGCATACTTCTCAGCTTTCATACCTCCTTTCACAGGTTTAGAACATCTGCGGTAAGAGGCAGCAAGAAACTAGAATTTAGCCAGGTGTGGTGGCACTCACCTTTAACCCCAACACTTGGGAGGCAGAGAGAGGTCGGAGGATTGCCTTAAGTTTTAGGCCACCACCCTGACACTACATAATCAATTTCAAGACAGCCTGGACTACAGCTAGCCCCCACCTCAAAAAAGGATGGATGGATGGAAGGAGGGAGGGAAGAGAGGAAGGAAAGAAGGGAACCAGAATTTTTTTTTCTTCCAAGGTAGGGTCTCCCTCTAGCCCATGCTGACCTGGAACTATGTAGTCTCAGGTTGGCCTCAAACTCATGGAGTCTCCTACTTCTGCATCCCAACTTCTGGGATTAAAGGTGTGCACTACCATGCCCTGCAGAACTCTGAAATTACAACTGGCACTATACTAATTTGATATTTGGCCAATGTGGTTGATGTTCACTTAAGAAGTTAAAAAGTCTTCTGTGGGTAATTGCCTGCAAATTCTAAGGACCAGGGTTTGATTCCCCAGTACCCATCCATGTAAATAAAGCCAGACGCACAAAGTTGTGCGTGCATCTGGAGTTTGTCTGCAGTGGCTAGAGGCCCTGGCATGCCCATTCTCTCTCCCAAATAATTTTTTTTTTTTTTCGAGGTAGGGTCTCACTCTGGTCCAGGCTGACCTGAAATTAACTCTGTCTTCTCAGGGTGGCCTTGAACTCATGGCGATCCTCCTACCCCTGCCTCCCGAGTGCTGGGATTAAAGATGTGTGCCACCACGCCCGGGTAAATAAAATATTTTTAAAAAGTGAAAGTCAAGCTAGATAAATGAGATGATCTAAGACTGCAAGGATAATAATGACTGAGTAAACTCTGGGACACTTAAGACTCTATTTACAAGACTGACAGAACTGCAAGTAACACTCTACATTTGGCAACAACCTGGCAATGATTTATCATTTAAAGTTCCTTAAAAATATCCCTGCTCCATAATAGTCAGAGAGGTGGCTTAGTGGGTAAGGCACTTGCGAGAAAAGCCAAAGGACCCAGGTTTGATTCTCCAGTACACAAGTCAAGTCCGATGCACAAGGTGGCACATGTGTTTGGAGTTCATTTGCAGTGGTTAGAGGCCCAGGCACACTTATTCTCTATATGCCTTTCAAATAAATAAATAAATAATTTTTTTAAAGCCATGACAACTACGATTTAGGATGAGACACAAGCCTAACCACAGTCCTTACCCTTGCAAAACCAAATGGGTTAACAAACCTTTCGGATAGTTGACAACATATACCAGGTTTCCCCAGCCAGCATCAGGGGCATGCAGAATTCCTTCTACCAGACGGACACCTCTCATACACTGAGACACTGGATTCCTGTAGCGTAGCCCACATGCCCCTGGAAACTGGGCTGTAACAGTAGACAGCAGCACTGTCCCATCGTCTTCTGATGGTATTTCAATGGGCTCGTCATTCTCATCTTCTGTTACCCGAATATATTCAGACATCTTTTATTTCTCTTAAAAGGAAAAAGAAATACATGAATAACAGTGTGTCAAAGTACTTACCTCCTTACACCACCACCACCACCACCTTCCACATTAGTGTTCGGACTTCCAGGAAAATTTTTGCCATTTGGATTTTGGGTTGTCCCCGGCCCCAGGTAGGGTCTCACAGTAGCCCAGACTGACCCGGAATTTACTATGCAATCTCAGGATGGCCTGGACCTCACAGTGATTCACCTATCTCAGCCTGCCCAGTGCGGGATTAAAGGCATGTGCCACCACTCCCAGCTTTTTTTCTTTTTTTTTGAAGCAGGGTCTCATTCAATGCCACGTGGACCTGGAACTCTGTAACCAGGGCTGGCCCAAACTTCAAGACAAGCCTCCTACCTCAGTCCCTGCTGGAATTAAAGGTGTCAACCACAGGACTGGACAGACAGCTCAGCAGTTAAGGCACTTGCCTGCAAAGCCTGATCACTCGGGTTCGATTCCCCAGTACCAAAGCAACATGCACAAAGTAGCTTTGCAGTGGCTAGAAGCCCTAGCGTGCCCATTCTTTGACTCTCTCGCTCTGCTTGCAAGTAAATAAAAGTATCTTTTTATAAGGGGTGTCAGCTATCACACCCGGCTCAGTGATACTGTACAAGAAATCTCTGCTTGTTGGGCTTTTAATCCCAGCATTCAAAAGGCAGAGATAGGAGCTGGTTCCAAGGACAAGAAAGATAGTAAACAAGTAACTATTTTGTCAAGTTTTTTTTTTTAAGTCTCCTTGTGTAGTCCAGAGTAAGTGTTCGGGAGCGCTAGATTACAAATGTATTACCACCACGCCAGGCTACACTTAACTACTCTCATGAAGTCATTCAGAGGGGGCGAGAACCTAAACTGGCATGTGTGTACATGGGTCAAGAAATGAACGCAGAGAAGCCTGATCTGGGCCCAACAGGATGTGCACCCCCTGCTAGGCGACCCCAACAGAGAGAGGGGCAACTCCTTATTTCCCGAGGGAGATCTGCCAACTAGTCCAGCCAAGGAAAGCAGCGACAGGTCTCTGCGAAGTGGGCCGCCACTTCCCAGCAGCCAGTGCGCCGTGATGACGACGGAGAGGAGTGTGGTTTTTTTTTGTTGTAGTGTTCCCCCCCCTTTCCTTCCCCAGCGCGGCCTGGGGTGGGGCTGCAGGGCTGCGAGGCCTGTGGTTGCACCGACCGTGTTCAAGTGGGGAAGGGACCAGCAATAATCCGGGCCGCAAGGCCACCAAGACGCTTTACCCACGGGCTGTGTGCTCCGGCGGGTGCCCGCCCGCGCAAGGGCCCAACGACGAGGCGGAGGCGGAGGCGGCGGCTGCGCGAGCCCGCCCGGGAGGGACGAGGTGGGCCCACCTTCACACACACAACCCTCGGCGCGGGCGGAAGCCGAAGCCGCTCACGTCCGCCTCAGGCCTCCCCTCTATACACCACCCGATGCAGCGACAGCGTCCTCAGGAAGGAAAGTCCGCCACTTACCTGCTAGGCCCGCAACTCAGGAGCGAGACAAGGAAAACCGAAAACAGAGAAGGATCCCGGACCAGCCTAGCTACCGCTTCGTTCCCACAAAATGGCGCTAGGGCCGCCTCCTCCCCCACCCCACGCCCGCCGTCGCGCTCTTCCACTCGCGCCCAGTCGGGAGGGGAGGACGTCACGTGGAGACGGCAGCTCGCTCCCCAAACGGTTGAGATTCCGCGTGGACTTCTCAGCTTATAAACGAGATTGGAAACCTACAGGAAAACAAGCAACTGAGTCTTAAAAACGAAATATTTGGAAATAAACACATGCACAGGGTTTTCATTTCCCCCCATTTTAAGTGGAAGATGGTTTCGCCCAACCAACCGCCGGCCCGGGCGTAGGAGCTCGCGCCTAGGGAAAGTGCGCGAGAATAGGGAAGGCCAGGAAGAGTGGGCGGGGCCTGGGCAGGCGGGGCGGGGTCAAAGTGGACTAGGTTTGGGCGCCTGGAGAGAGGCTTCCCAGGCTTCCTAGCGGTTCTTGCGAACAAGGGTTGGAAGCTGTGGTTCCTGGTCTAAATGGCAGCCAGGCAGGTGCCTCTTCTCCTCCCTTTGCTAGGTAACCTGCAGACCTGGAAACAGTAACTTTGCTCGAAATGGTAGTAATACTAAGTGCTACTTTGTATCAGGTCCTTTTTTTTTTTTTTCCTTTACGGGGACCAAAACAGGATCTTGGCAAATGATAGACAAGTGCTCTGCCACTGAGCTATAAACCACAACCCCAAGTGCACCCCCCCACCCCTGTTTTTTCAAGGTAGGGTCTCGCTCTAGCCCAGGCTGACCTGTAATTCACTATGTAGTCTCAGGGCAACCTCGAACTCATGGTGATCCTCCTACTTCTGCCTCCTGAGTGCTGGGATTAAAGGCATGTGCCACCATGCCCGGCTATAAATAAAATATTTTAAAAAATAAATAAAAGGCAAGCTGAAAGGAATTTTGGTTTGGGGAGAATAAGAACAATTGAGTATTTGTATTGATTTAGAGACATCAAACCCTCCCTCCCGCCTTCAAATAGTTTTTAACAAATGTGAAAACAAGACACCTAAGACACATGAAGTAAACACTAAAAGGTCATCTGTGAATTGCATACTTTTTTTAAAAAAAGCTTCATACATTAACAATATTATACAATTACATATACACACACACAGTTTTCCCCCACGTGCTCGTTTTCATTAGCTGAGGCTGTACCAGATTCAGTCATCTTATCCATGAGAACGGCATCTTCATCAGTCCTTTGTCTATGAGGCCACCTAAGATGGTTAGTATAGAACTGACGGAGGATTTGCCACCGCATGGTCTACCACCACTCTGACTCCCTGAAACACTTAGGCCTCTTGCACCTGGGTGTCTCCTGCTATCCCGCTGATGTCAACTCTCTCGAACATCTTCTCCTGCCAATGTCTAATCACTGAGCTCATTTTCATGCTCAGATTCTGTTTCAGAGGGGTTAGATAGTTCAGAATTTGTACCATAACTGGAGGTATAATTAGGGTCCCAACTATCTCTGCCTCTTCCACTATAAGACCTAGAACCAATGTGTCATAGTTGTTTGTCAATCGGCAGGCATTCCATTCTTAGCTATTCCACTTCCTTTAAGTAAGCAATATATACTGTAAAAGAACTTGCACATTTCCAATACTTTCTTCAGTGCCAACAAACACAAATGGGATCATTCCATCTCTAGGTAGTTTATTTTCATTGTCTCCTTCCATTCCTACCTGAACCACACCAGATCTGTTCACTATTTCTTGAATGACTTTGCCATTTTTTTCCAATTACTTTTTCAACAAAATTCCTTGGAACTTGAATAAAATCTACAAATTCTAAGAAACCTCTGGCTTTTTTTTTTTTTTTTTACAGCATCAGCACTCTTTCTGTAGAGTCTAAATGTTCTAGTATCTTCATCTAGTTCAATGTCAAGAACTCCAGGAGCCTTCCTAGCTTGCTTGTGTTACTACTATATGTTCCTATTTCCAGACACATTAGATCTTCTCTCACAACAAACAAAAAAATGAAAAGCTGCTGCAAGTTTTGTGCACTCTAAATGTTTAGTCTTAATTTCTGGACATAAGCATCAACTTGGTGTGAATGCTTTGCAAATGCATGTCAATTGATAATTTAACTCTCTTCACAGTCACTTCACTGGCCAATAAGATCATGAGCTATGTAGTTTCTGAGTGGTAAAAAGTTCTGCATGCTCCTCCTGCCTTCTTGAAGTCTTTATATGCATTTTTATTAGCACATGCCTCTCTCAAATCTTCAGGAACATCTACTGTGCATTTAAAGAAAGTATTTTTCTGGCAGATCTATTTATTTATTTATTTTGGTTTTTCAAGGTAGGGTCTTGCTTTAGCCCAGGTTGTCCTGGAGTTCACTATGTAGTCTCAGAGTGACCTCGAACTCATGGCAATCCTCCTACCCCTGCCTCCTGAGTGCTGGAATTAAAGGCGTGTGCCACCACGCCTGGCTTCTGACAATTCTATTTTGATTGACAGGGCGAAGTCACTCAAATGTGACTATTTCAGTGTAAGTGGCATCACAAGCAGCATATTCAGTGGCATAAAATGCTCCTTTCATCATCTGAGCTTTAGCCAACCACTATTCACGTGGTTCTTGGTTGTTTGCTCTTGAATATGCCTCTACATCTCCTTCATTTAGTTCTTTGTTTAGGTCAGGTGGAGGTGGTAGTTGAACTTTATTAAATGGAACCTGGTGTTCTGGCTGCCAGTTATTTTCAAAAACAACTGTTAGGGAATCTTCATGAACATCTTTGATAAATCCCTGAGAGAAGTTATCCTGCATCTGCACAATGCTCGTGGATAAGGAGGCCTTTCATAAAAATGGCTGAGATGATGTCATCATCTTTTCCTCCTATCCTACTGGTCTTGCATAGGTAGTGCCAGGCACTGCGAGGTCATGGGTATCCAGACCGTTTTGTGTCTGGAAGAGCGCACTGTAAGGAGTCCTACCCTTCCTTGGCTCTTACATTTATCCTGCCACCTCTTCCACAATGGACCTGGAGCCTTGGAAGGTGTGATAGAGATGTTTCAGTGCTGAGCACTCCTCTGACATTTCTCAGCCTTTTGAGTCATCATAGAGGTCACTGCCATCTGAAAGAGAAGCTTCTCTAATCAAAAGTGAGAGTAGCATTAATATATGGGTGTGAACATTAAGAACAGTGCTTATAGGACAGTTTGGTAAGCATGACATGTGCATTTAGTGAGATACCAGCAGGCTTTACACCACTAGGGCTCATGAGTTTCCCCATCATAGGTTTTTCGTGTCAGGCATGTATTTCCTCCTGTAGAGCGGGCCTCCAGTCCAATTAGAGAGCAGCTACTTTTCCCCATAACAGACATACCACTATTGTACCCATTGGCTCATTTGGCCTGGCTAGCCAAACTTAAGGTTTGCAGTGTCCATTGTTGTTTATCTCTACTGATGACTTCTCTCCCATGGAGCTGCATGCAGCATAGCTTTTACCAGCTGATCTACACAGAGGAGATTTTCAGCTCAGCTCTAGCAAGATTTCTCAGTGATCTTGCAGCCCAGGCATGTGGAGTCTTCAGCACTAGGGTCTTAAAAAAATTTTTTTTTTGAAATAGGGTCTCATGCTAGCCCAAACTGACCTGGAACTCACTCTGTTGTCCCATGTTGCCTCAAAATCACCGTGGTTCTCCCTACCTCAGTCTTCCAGGTGTTGGAATTAACCAGGTGAGCCACTATTCCTGGCTTATATCACAGTTTTATTTTGTTTTAAATATTTTATTTATTTATTTGAGAGAGAGAAAGAGAGAGAGAGAGAGACAGAGAGACAGAGAAAGAGAAAGAGGGGAAGAGGCAGAGAGACAGAGAGAATGGGCACGCCAGGGCCTCCAGCCATTGCAAATGAACTCCAGACACATTGAGCCCCCTTGTGCATCTGGCTTATGTGGATCCTGGGGAATCAAACAGGATCCTTAGGCTCACAGGCAAACACCTTAACTACTAAGCCATTTCCCCAATCCTGTTTGATTTTAGAAGTAGAGTTTTACTCTAGTCCAGGCTGACATGGAATTCACTAGTCTCAGGGTGGCCTCGAACTCACTGCAATTCTCCTACTACTGCCTCCTGAGTGCTGGGATTAAAGGTGTGCACCACCATGCTGAACTGTATCGCAGTTTTTGATCAAATACATACTCAAATCATGACCACATAATAAAAGTCAAAAAAGTCTGGATTAAATATGTACATAATTTTCCTTGTCATCATTTCCTAAGTAATACAACTATTTACATAGCATTTACATTTTATTAAGTATTATAAGTAATATAGAGATGATTTAAAGCAGACAGGAGCATATGCATAGGTTATATGCAAATACTATGCCTTTTAAAAAATTATTTATTTTATTTATTTCAGAGAGAGAGAAAGAGAAAGAGGCAGATAGACACAAGGGCCTTCAGCCACTGCAAACATTCTCCAGACTCATGTGCCACCTTGTGCATTTGGCTTACATGGGTCCTTGGGAAATCAACCCTGGGGCCTTTGGCTTCATAGGCAAACACTTTAACTGCCAAGCCATCTCTCCAGACCAGTATTATGCTATTTCATACAATAGACTTGAACATCTGTGGTTTCAGTATCCAACCAGGTCTCCTGGAACCAATCCTCCATGATTACTGAGGGGTATCTGTATGTTTTATTTTGTGCCCTACAACTTCTACCTAAAGATTCAATTCTGTCAACATACAAAGCCAATGAAAACCCAAGGTAATTTTAATTACCTCTATGAAAAATAATGTTGATCCAAGAAGGATACATCTTGGGAGGATAACAGTGAGCTCAAAGCTAGACTGGGCTACAGAGTGAGTTCCGAGTCAGCTTGGGCTGGAGTGAGACCCTGTCCCTAAAACCCTGGCCATCTGGGAGCTTATACCATCAAGGCTACATCCACAGAGCTCTGGTATGGCGCAGGCACCAGTTTAGCACTTGACATCAAGTTGCTTGAACCATCTTCCACATCTTCCATGAAGCAGGTTAATACCATCTCCAGGTTCTGGAGAAGGAAGCCAGCCAAGAAGTAACAGACTGGGGTCGAGCCCTACAAAGACCCACTGCAGCCTGAGCTCGAGCCTCTCCCGCCTCGGCACTGCTTCACCCACGCTCCTCCTCTCTCATTTCCAAGTCCCTAATTTTTGCCATTCTGATGAGTGTAAAATGCTCTCTCATCACGTCACCTTGATTTGCATCTCTCCGATATCTTCTGAGTTGGAGTATTTCTAGAATCTGGGCTCTTAACTGTTAATTTGCTTCTCAAAATCAAAGTAGTGTATATTCTAAACAAGGTGCAAAAAGGTTATAATAAGTGCATCTTATGCCTCGTGCTTTCCTCCCTCCTTGCAACTCCAAACTTCCTTCTAGGAAGGTGACACGTAGTCCTCAGTGTAATAGGCTACCTGGGGCCAGAATTGAAGCCACTCACCACTCATGTGACTTCTTACCAAGCAGCTCTGGGGCTCCAGTGGGGTCAGCAGTAGTACCTGCCTGGTAGCATCGCTGGGAGAGTGAAAATGCCTGGGTTCTTCGTCAGCATTAGCTTGTTGTTATTCTCCCCACCAGCACTCACAGGGAAGGGAAAAAGAATCATTACAGGGCGATGTCAGAGAACTTCAGGGGTCACCCATGACACCAGAGTGAACAGTCTCAGGACTCAGCTCCTTCGTGGGTAAGCTTTGTGAGACCAGTGTCATTGGAAGCCCTGAAACTTGTGCCAGAAGTCAGTAACACCACGGTAATGATGATTACTTCTGGAATTTGGGGCTCATTGCTTGCTTTTTTTTCTTTTTGCATTGTGTATGCATACAGACTATGTGAATGATGTGATCCATGCACGTGTGCATACAGATGTATACATCCCATGTACATGTGTGCAGAGACCAAAGGAGTTTGAAGCCAACCTGGGCTAGAGTGAGAACATGTTTCAAAAACAAAAACAAAGGCCAGAGATGGCTTAGCAGTTAAGGCACTTGCCTGCGAAGCCTAAGGACCCAGGTTCAACTACCCAGAACCCATGTAAGCCAGATGCACATGGTGGCACATGCTTCTGGAATTCGTTTGCAGTGACTGGGCGCCCTGGTGTGCCCATTCTCTCTCTTATAAATAAATAAAATATTTCAAAAACAAAACAAAAAATTCTCAATTGTCAAAATACTAAGCATATTTATGTCACCATAACTTCAGCACTGCTTTATGATAGATTGAAAGGTGGAAGGTTGTGATAAGGCTGGGAGTGATGGCACACCCCTTTAATCCCAGCACTTGGGAGGCAGAGGTAGGAGGACAGCTATGAGTTTGAGGCCAGCCTGGGACTATATATGAATTCCAGGTCAGCCTGGACTAGAATGAGACCCAACCTCAAAAAAGTAGTGGTGGGGGGCTGGGGGTATAGCTAAGCAGTTAAGGCATTTACCTGCAAAGCCAAAGGACCCAGGTTCAATTCCCCAGGACCCACGTTAACCAGATGCACAAGGGGGTGCAACATCTGGGGTTCATCTGCAGTGGCTGGATGCCCCGGTGTGCCCATTCTCTCTCCCTGTCTCTCTCTCCCTCTTTCTCGGTCAAATAAATTAAAAAAAAAAAAAAAAAAAGAAAAGAAAAAAAAGGAAGCCAGGCATGGTGGTGTATACCTTTAATCCCAGCACTTGGGAGGCAGAGATAGGAGGATCACTTAGAGTTTGAGACCACCCTGGAACCTGGAGTTCATTTGCAGTGGTGAGAGGGCCTGGTGTGTCCATTCTCTCTCTTTTGCTTGATAATAATTTTTTTAAGTACAAAAATTCAAGGTCATCCACAGATAACTAAGGTAGTTCAAGGTTAGCCTGGGTTCCATGAGACCCTGTCTCAAAATAAACAAATAAATAAAAAAGGGGATGGACAGAAGAGTCAACAATTAAGAGCACTTGCCACTTAAACATGAGGGCCTAGAAGGACCCAAGACTGCCAGAGTTTAACTCACAAGAACCCACAGAAAAAACAGATTATGGGGGCTGGAGTGATGGCCTAGCAGTTAAGGCACTTACCTGCAAAGGCAAAAGACCCAGGTTTGATTCCCCAGGACCCACATGAAGCCAAATGCACAAGATGGCACATACATCTGGAGTTTGTTTGTAGGGGCTGGCAGCCCAGGCATGCCTATTCTCCCTATCTGCCTCTCTCTTTCTCTTTCTCAAATGATAAATTAATTAAAACAAACAAACAAAAAACTGAGCAAATTGCAGAGGAAGCGGCAACAGGAGTATTATTCCCAGTGTTAACCTGACAACCAGCTCTAGGGAAAGGCAACGGACACTGTGGTCAATCAAAATACATTGAACCAGAAACTTAGGGAGGCTTCAGAGAATTCATCACTAAACCAGACTGCTACCAGACCCACTAAGGCTCAGGGACCATTGTGGAAGAAGGGGTGGGAAGATTGTAAGAACCATAGAGTGAGTAGAAATATCCTGCAGCACAGCCCTCCTTACAGAGACTGACTGAGGCCTCAGTTACCCAGCAGTGAACACCAACAACCCATCAAGGGTCAAGAGGAGCCCTGAAGAAAAAGGGGACCTGTGAGGGGAGAGGGGATATAAGACTATAACCTTTGTAAATAAAATTTTAAAAAGCAGCCATAGGTTGGGGGAGAGACTCCATCTCAAGGAAGTATACAAATGAACAATAGATGGGCACCCACAGTTCTCCTCTAGCATGTGCATAGTGAGTGATCTACACGCACGTATGCATATACCACACATACTTCACACACACACACACACACACACACACACACACACACACACACACACGCAAAAATACACAAATCATCTACAAACCTGGATCTGTTCTTTGAGCGCAGGAAGAGTGGATCAAGTTTTCCAATAGAGACAGTTTCTTCTACCTCAGGATGAATCAAACCATTCCAATTGAGCAAGAAAGGAAGTCATGTTTCTAGGGCAGGGAACACAGGTCAGCGGCAGAGCACCTGGCACAATACACAAGATCCTGAATTCAAGTGCTTATCTTGAAAACTAAGGACCCGAACTTGATCCTCAGTACTGGTGTAAATGGCAGGTGTGGTGGGAAGGTAGAAACAGGAGGATCTCTGAGGCTCACTGGCCAACCGTTCTAGCCTGACTGATGAGTTCTAGGCCAATGAGAGACCCAGACTCAAAAAGAGGTGGGTGACATACCTGAAGATCGTCTGGCTTTCACAGGAAAGCTCATACGTACTGCCACTCACACATGAAGGTACACGCATAAGAAAGAAAATTGTGCAGATCGTGGTGGCGCACATCTTTAATCCCAGCACTGAGAAGGCAGAGTGGTAGGAGGATCACTGAGAGTTCAAGGCCACCCTGAGACTTCGTAGTGAATTCCAGGTCAGCCTGAGCTAGAGTGAGACCCTAACTCAAAAAGCCAAAACAAACAAACAAGAAAACAAGAAAGAAAAGAAACAAGACTGGTAAAAACCTTGTAGGAACTGTGACTTGGCCATTCTTTTTTTTTTTTTTAAGATTTATTTATTTATTTATTTGAGAGTGATAGAGAGAGAAAGAGGCAGATAGAGGGAGAGAGAGAGAATGGGTGCTCCAGGGCTTCCAGCCGCTGCAAACGAACTCCAGACGCTTGCGCCCCCTTGTGCATCTGGCTAACGTGGGTCCTGGGGAATCGAGCCTCGAACCAGGGTCCTTAGGCTTCACAGGCAAGCGCTTAACCGCTACGCCATCTTCCCAGCCCTGTTTGTTTTGTTTTTTGAGGTAGAGTCTCACTAGCTGAGACTGACCTGGAATTCACTATGTAGTCTCAGGATGGCCTCGAACTCACGGTGACCCTCTTACGTCTGCCTCCCAAGTGCTGTGATCAAACGTGTGCGCCACTACATTTGGCACAGTTTTCTTTCTTATGTATGTACCTTCATGTGTGAGTTTTTCTTTTCCCCTTTTTAAGAAAGATAAATGAAAAAAAGAATAGTGAGGTTTGAGCTCAACTGAGAAGATCCCAGTGGAAATGCTTTCTCTAAGAATAGTCCATACTCGGGCATGGTGGCACTTGGGAGGCTGAGGTAGAAGGATCACTGTGAATTTGAGGCCCATCTGGGCTACAGAGAGAGCTCCAGGCCAGCCAGAGATAGAGTGGCCCAACCCCCTCCACTTCACGAACAGAATATCACAGATAGGAAGCCCTACTGCGTGTTTCTGAGAGTATCTCTTAGGCACTTATGGGCAGGATTTTGGCTAGGGTGTGTGTGTATATAGATATGTTAGAATCTTTATTGCTTTCTTTTTTTTTCTTCTTTGAGGCAGTGCCTCACTATAGCCCAGCCTGACCTGGAACTCACTTTGTTAGCCCCAGACTGGCCTCAAACTTGTAGCAATCCTCCTATCTCAGCCTCCAGAATACTGGGGCTATAGTTGTGAATGACCACATAGACTTTAAAAAATTTATTTGTGCCAGGTGTGGTGGCACATGCCTTTAATCCCAGCACTCGGGAGGCAGAGGTAGGAGGATCACCATGAGTTCAAGGCCATCCTGAGACTACATAGTGAATTCCAGGTCAGCCTGGACCAGAGTGAAACCCTACCTCAAAAAACAAAAAACAACAAAAATATATTTGTTTGGGATGGAGAGATGGTTCAGTGGTTAAAGGGGCTTGCTCGCAAAGCCTGATGGTTTGGGATCAAATCCCCAGTACCTATGTAGAGCCAGATGCACAAAATGGTTCATGTGTTGAGTATGGCGGTGTGCGCCTTTAATTGCAGTGCTTGGGAGGCAGAGGTAGGAGGATCACCGTGAGTTCGAGGCCACCCTGAGACTACATAGTGAATTCCAGGTCAGCCTAGGCTAGCAGTGGCAGGATGACCTGGCACGCCAATTTCCCCCATCTCCTCCCACCTCTCCATGCTTGCAAATAAATAAATAAAAATATCTTTAAAATATTTAATTAATTAATTAATTAATTAATTTCCAAGGAGAGAGAGAGAAAGAATGAAAATGGGTGTACCAGGGCCTCTTGCCACTGCAAACAAACTCCAGATGCATATGCCACTTTGTGTATCTGGCTTTATGTGGGTATTGGGAACTTGAAACCAGGTCATTAAGCTTTGCAGACAAGTGCCTTAACTGCTGAGCTATCTCTTCAGCCCACTAAAATTTTTAAAAATTTATTTGTTTATCTATGTGTAAATGGGTACTGCAGGGTGTCTCTCCACTGCAAATGAGCACCAGACACGTGGCTCACTTTGCGTCTAGCTTTAAGTGGGTGCTGGAGAATTAAACCTGGAATTCACTATGTAGTCTCAGGCTGGCCTCACACTCACTGAGATTCTCCTACCTCAGCCTCCTGAGTGCTGGGATTAAAGGTGTGAACCACCATGACTGTTTAAAAAAATTTTTTTTGTTTATTTTCATTTACTTATTTGAGAGCGACAGAGAAAGAGGGAGGGAGGGAGAGAGAGAGAGGGAGAGAATGGGCACTCCAGGGCTTCCAGCCACTGCAAAGGAACTCCAGATGCGTGCGCCCCCTTGTGCATCTGGCTAACGTGGGTCCTGGGGAATTGAGCCCCGAAATGGGGTCCTTAGGCTTCACAGGCAAGCACCCACCCACTAAGCCATCTCTCTAGCCCTTTTCTTTCTTTCTCTCTCTCTCTCTCTCTTTCTTTCTTTCTTTTTCTTTTTCTTTTTCTTTTTTTTTTTTTTTGAGGTCGGTCTCACTCTAGCCCAGGTTAACCTGGAATTCACTATGTAGTCTCAGAGTAGCCTTGGACCCATGACAATTTTCCTACATGCTGGAATTAAAGGCACGTGGCCCCACATCTGCCATTTATTTATTTATTTATTTTTGAGACAAGAGTCTTATGTAGCCCAGGACAGACTCAATGTGTAGCTGAGGATGACCTTGAACTTTTGATCCTCCTGCCTCCATCTCCTGAGTGCTGGAGCTACAGGTATCCACCACCATGCCTGGTTTGTGGTTGAACCCAGGGCCCCCTGCATGCTAGGTACCTTGTGGACTGAGCTACATCCTCAGCCCTAGATGGGCTTAAGGTTTGTGGTTTTATCTGTAAGTTTGTGAGGTGTGTGTGAGGAGGAGGAATCAGGTTTACATTGTCAAAATAGGGATGAAAACTTGCTTTCCAATTCTGGTTACTCTTTTTAAGGTTTAAACAGGAGCCTTGGGTGGTCCTTGTAGACACTCTTGAACTGAGTGAGTTATATAACCAAGAGTGTTTGCCCTGGCCTTGGCATTCCTGTGTGAGGCTGTCTGAAGTGGGTCAAGGCCTCAGGCCTCCCAGGACTGTTCAAGAGGCCCTGTGAAGGTTTGAGCAGCTGCAGGTCCCAAGGGTGTTTGCCTCTGGGACAATAAGGACTTTTGTTTTGTTTTGTTTTTCCAGGTAGGGTCTCGCTGTAGCTCATGCTTACCTGGAATTCACTATGTAGTCTCAGGGTGGCCTCGATCTCTTGGCGATCCTCCTACATCTGCCTCCTGAGTGCTGGGATTAAAGGTGTGCGCCACCATGCCTGGTGCAATGAGGACTTCATCTGTGTGTGAACAGGGCCCTGTGATTGACAAGGTCCCAGGAACCACACTGGGGCCCAGGTTCTACCCATGTCTTCTCAGGTGATTCAAAATGAACCCAGGGCACTGTGGGATTAGAGACATGAATGAAAACCATCTGAAATAAGTGGAGCCAACACTAACTGTATAAGGAGAAGGAGCTAACTTGGTGGGTCCATGAGCTATGCCACTCTGTCGGAATTTCTGTGTGCTTGAAATTTCTCATAAAAAAGGCAAGGGAGCCAGGCATGGCAGAGCACGTCTTTAATCCCAGCACTTGGAGGCAGAAGTAGGAGGATCGCCACGTGTTTGAGGCCACCTTGAGACTACAAAGTGAATTTTACGTCAGCCTGGCTAGAGTGAGACCCTACCTCAAAAAACCACACACACACACAAAAGTCCCAATATGCTCAAATTCTGAGGCAACTGGCATAACTTTCTCCTAGCTTAATTAAAAATAATGCAAAATTCAAGGCCACCCTGAGACTACATAGTGAATGTCCAGGTCAGCCTGAGCTAGAGTGAGACCCTACCTCAAAAAACAATAAGAACAAGAAATTAACAGAGCCAGGCCCAGTGATGCAGGTTGGTAATTCTAGCTTCTTGGGTGATTAAGGCAGGAAGATAGAAAGCTCAAGGCTAGCCAGGGCTACAGAGTGAGTTCAAGGCCAGCCTGGCTAACTTAAGGAGATCCTCCTCAAAGTAAAAATAAGAGCTGAACAGGGGCTATAGCTCAGTGATAGAGCCCTTACTTAGCATGCATGAGGTCTTAGGTTCTATACCCAGTACCTGAAAAAAAAAAAAAGACTAGCTGTAGTCTAAGAACAGAGTGGAGAGACGCATGCCCTAGTTTAAGTTCTGCCACTTGGATTGGGGAGATGGCTTAGTGGTTAAAGGTATGAACTTGCAAAACCTGCTGGACGTTTGATTCCCAGTACCCCCATAAAGCCAGGCACTCAAAATGGCACATGTGTCTGGAGCAAGCAGCAAGAGCAAGCAGCAAGAGGCCCTGGTGCACACACACTCACTCTCTCCCTTCTCCCATAAATAAATTAAATATGTATAAAAACTTTAGCCGGGCGTGGTGGCGCACGCCTTTAATCCCAGCACTCGGGAGGCAGAGGTAGGAGGACTGCCGTGAGTTTGAGGCCACCCTGAGACTCCATAGTGAATTCCAGGTCAGCCTGGGCTAAGGTGAGACCCTCCCTAAAACAAACAAACAAAAAAACAAAACAAAAAAAAACCCCAAAACCCAAAACAAAACAAAAAAAGAAAAAGAAAAAAAACCACGTTAAAATTCTGCCACTATTTTGCTTGCTGTAAGTGAGCAAGACAAACGTGACTGTTGTGGGCTGACTTATTTATCTTTGTTTTGCATATGTATGTGTGTGCAGTGTGTGTCTGTGTGTTCATGTGTGTGCATGTGGAGGCCAGAGGCTGAAGTTGGGTGCTTTACTCAGTCACTCTCTACTTGATCTGATGGAGGCAGGGTCTTTCTCTTAATCTAAGAACTCAACAATTTGGCTAGTCTAGCTTGCCCTGGGGAATCCCCTGTTCCCGCCTCTCACCCATTCAGCACTTTAAGTGGGTGCTGTGGATCTGAACTCTGGATCTCCTACTTGTAAGGTAAGTGCTTTACCCACTGAGCCATTTGCTCAGCACTTGAGAAAACACAGTTCTGTGGCTTTATTTATTTATTTATTTATTTATTTGTTTGTTTTAGTTTTTCGAGGTAGGGTCTCACTCTAGTCCAGGCTGACCTGGAATTCATTAGGTAATCTCGGGGTGGCCTCAAACAAACGGTGATCCTCCTACCTCTGCCTCCTGAGTGCTGGGATTAAAGTTGTGCACCACCATGCCTGACTTTTCTGTGTATGTTTTAAAATACATACTTTATTTATTATTTAGTATATGCAAGCAGGGAGAGAAAGACAGAGATGAGAAAAAGACAGTAAGTGAGAGAATGGGCACACTAGGGCGTCTAACCACTGCAAATGAACTCCAGATGCATGTACCACTTGGTGCATCTGGCTTTACGTGGGAACTGGGGAACTGAACTCAGGTCATTAGGCTTTATAGACAAGGGCCTTAACCACTGAGCTATCTCTCCAGCCCTTCTTTAATCCCAGCACTCGAGAGGCAGAGGTAGGAAGATCAATGTGAGTTCAATGCTCTCCTGGCTATAGAGTGAGTTTCAGGCAGTTAGATCCTGCCTTAAAAACAAATGGATATTGGCTACACTCCTAAAGGTAAAGACGGAACCTATAAAACACCTAAAAAGTATAGGAAAGGAAACATTCTTTTTGTTTTGGTTTTTCAAGGGACCTCTAGCCCAGGCTGACCTGGAAGTCACTATCACTATGTAACCTCAGGCTGGCCTTGAACTCATAGCGATTCTCTTGTCCCTGCCTCCCGAGTGCTGGGACAAAAGGCATGTGCCACCACATCCGGCCCAAGTTGGTTATTTAAAAATTTTTTTCTTAATATTTTTATTTATTTATTTGAGAGAGAGAGAGAGAGAGAATGGGTGCCCCAGGGCCTCTAGCCATTGCAAACAAACTCCAGATGCATGCACCTCCTTGTGCATTGGCTTATGTGAGTCCTGGGGAGTTGAACCTGGGTCCTTTGGCTTTGCAAACATGTACCTTAACTGTTAAGCCATCTCTCCAGTCCCCAAGTTGGTTTTTTGAGACAGAGTCTCATATAGCCCAGGCTGGCATCAAACCTTGTATAGAGATAGGGATTGACCTTGAACCCCTGATCTTCCTAGGTCTACCTCCTGAGTGCTGGGATTACAGGCCTGCACTGTTAGAGCCTTGACTTTTAATAATGGCATACCTGGCTAGGGGTGTAGCTCAGTGGTACAGCAACTGCCTACCATGTGTGAGACACCGAGTTCCACTCCCAGCACTACAAAATCAATCAACTAGCCAACCCATCTAGCACTCAAATCAGAAGTCTTTTTCGTTTGTTTTTCAAGGTAGGATCTCACTCTAGCCCAGGCTGACCTGGAATTCACAATGTAGTCTCAGGGTGACCTCAAACTCTTGGTGATCCTCCTACTTTTGCCTCCCGAATGCTAGGATAAAAAGAGTGCAATACCATGCACAGTGAGAAATTGTTTTTTTTTTTTTTTTTTTGTAAATCTTTTTTTTTTTTTTTAATTTATTTACTAGAGACACAGTGAGAATGGGCGTGCCAGGGCCTCCAGCCTCTGTAAACAAACTCCAGACACATGTGCCGCCTTGTGTAGCTTACATGGGACCTAGAGAATCAAACCTGGGCCCTTAGGTTTCGCAGGCACATTCACCACTAAGCAATCTCTCCAGCCTGAGAAGTCTTTTGTGGTTGTTATTTTTTTTTAAATTTATTCATTTACTTGGGAGACACAGAAAGAAAGAGGTACATAGAGAGAGAGGCAGAGAGAGAGAGAGAATGGTCGTTAAAGGCGTGCTCCACCATACCTGGCGAGAATTTTTTTTTTTTTAATTATTTTCAGTTATTTATTTGAGAGAGAGAGAGAGAATACCAGGGCCTCCAGCCTCTATAAGTGAACTCCAGACTCAAGCACCACCTTGTGCATCTGGCTTACATGGGTCGTGGGGAATCGAGCCTGAGTCCTTTGGCCTTGCAGGCAAGTGTCTTAACCGCTAAGCCATCTCTCCAGCTCAAATGAGAAATCCATATTGGTGTTAAAATGGGAGTTCCTACACATAAAATGGAGTCCTGCAAAATCAAAGCTTTCTCAAACACAAGTGGCATTAGGAATTGTTTGGTCCTGAGCCCTCATTTGGTAGATGCATTATCTACTCAGACCCTAACAAAATACCAGACTGGGTGACTTAAAGCAGTTTTTTCTTTTTTTTTTTTTTTTTTTTGAGGTAGTGTCTCACTCTAGCCTAGGCTGACCTAGAATTCACTATGTAATCTCAAGGTGGCCTTGAATTCATGGCGATCCTCCTACCTCTGCCTCCTGAGTGCTGGGATTGAAGGTGTGTGCCACCACGCCTGACTCAGAGTGGGTGACTTAAATACCAGTTGACTGTCTCTGTTCTGGAGGACAGAAGTCCTTTACTAAGTGCCCCAGGACTGCTTTCTCCTGAGACCTCACTTTGGCTTGTAGACTGCATCTTCTATGTCCTTCCTGGTTGTCCTTGTGTGCTTACTTATGTGTCCTAATCTCTTCTTTATTTGGGTGAGAGAGGGAGCATGGGTATACCAGGGGCTCTTGCCCCTGCAAATGAACTCCAGATGCAGGAGCCTGTCCTATTTTTGTTGTTGTTTTTGAGGTAGTATCTTGCTCTAGTTCAAGGCTGATCTGGAATTCACTATGTAGTCTCAGGATGGCCTTGAACTCACAGCGGTCCTTCTACCTCAGCCTCCCAAGTGCTGGGATGAAAGGCGTGTGCCATCATGCCCAGCTGTCCTAATCTTTTCTATGAGGACACCAGCAGCCTGGCTAAGGGCCTACTTTGATGACTTCATTTTGACTTAAAGATCTCTTGAAAGATACTGTCTCTAAACAGGGCTGCTTCCTCTTCCTCCTTCTCTTCAGGCTCTCCTCACATTAGGTAAGTTCTTTACCACTTAGCTACACCTCCCACTCCCAACACCCAGGGCTAAAAGCAATTACTGTCACCAGAGGGAGCAGGAGGAGCTGAGAGGTATTGACACCTATCTGTTTCTTCTGGCACCTGGCTGGCACATGAGTCACCCTGGTACCAGAGGGAAGAGGACAGGCTGGGACCACAGCTGGATAAATTCCTCCAGGGAAGGAGAGAGCCACTAGCCTGAGGATGTGGGGGTCCAAGATGGTTGTCTGGTAAGTGACCTCTAGCCACATCTACCAAGGGTCTTCTCTGGTCCCTGTGGGAACTGGGACAGAGTAGCCCTTGCAGCAGAAACCAGAAGCTTCATGTGTAGACAGGCAGGAGGGGCCAGGTGTGTGAGGCTTGACATGTCTGCCTATTCTCTCTCTCTCTCTCATTCTCTTCCTTTCTCTGTCTCATAAATAAATAAATAAATAAATAAATAAATAAATAAAATATTAAACTAAACTATACTAAATGAAAAACAATACCAAAAAAGCTTACAGATCTGAGTGGGAATGAGGGCTTTAAGACTAACTTCAAGATCAGTAAGAGCTGGCCGTCACCTCTGGGCCCCTCATAGCAGAGCTTGAGTTTATTTGTGAGGCTTGTTAGTTGTGGACCACGAAGGCCATGGAGAAGTGTGTGGGGTGGGCGAGCAGGACGCATCATGAGTCTTGTGCCAAGGACCACCTGCTTCTCATGGATGACCAATGTGGGGCTCAGCCTTGGAGATGAAACGTCATGTTTACTTCAAGGTTAGGAAGGGCCAATCCAAGTGACTGGGCAAAACCTAAGCCCATATCTTGCTCCCAGTGGGAGCTGAAAGAGGAGTAGGGCCAGCGCTGAGTGGGGCAGGCCGCCCAGGCTCTAGCAAGGCAGAGGTAGCACACGTTCTGTGTAACAGCCCAGGGGTAGAGGGACGCCCTGGCGACGACAGCCCTAAGTGTCAGGGGCAGCAGCTTGCTTCTCCTTTCCCAGGTTTTCTCTTAGACGCTAGTTGCAGATTTACTCATCCTTGCGGACATTACTTCAAGCCCAGTTGCCCCAGCCAGATTAATCAAATGATATCAGTGCAGACCATCTGCTGGGAACCAAAGGAGGCTCCTGCTAGGTTCAGCAGTGCTGCAAAAATGAGACTAGGCTGCCTCCTGGAAGAAGGTTCCACACTTGCTTTTCTTTTTTCCTTTACTTCCCTCCCTTCCTCCCTCCCTTCCCTTCCTTCCTTCCTTCCTTCCTTCCTTCCTTCCTTCCTTCCTTCCTTCCTTCCTTCCTTTTTTTCTTTTTTTCTATTTTTCCCCCTGAGATAAAGTCTCACTCTAGCCCAGGCTGACCTGGAAGTCACTATGTCGTCTCAGGGTGGCCTTGAACTCATGGCGATCCTACCTCTGCCTCCTGAGTGCTGGGATTAAAGGTGTGTGCCACCCCGCCCGGCCCACTTTTCTTTTCTTTTTAAAAAATATTTTTTATTTATGGGCTGGAGGGATGGCTTATCTGTTAAGGCGTTTTCCTACAAAGCCAAAGGAACCAGGTTCAAGTCCCCAGGAACCACATTAGCTAGATGTACAAGGGGGTACATGCATCTGGAGTTCATTTGCAGTGGCTGGAGGCCCTGGCGTGTCCATTCTCTTTCTCTCTTTCTCCCTTTTCCTCTGTCAAATAAATAAATAAATAAATAAAATATTAAAAAATATATAGTTTATTTATTTATTTATTTATTTGAGAGAGAGAGAGAAAGAGGCAGAAAGAAAAAGAGAGAGAATGGGCGCACCAGGGCCTCCAGCCACTGCAAATGAACTCCAGTTGCATGCGCCCCCTTGTGCATCTGGCTTATGTGGGTCCTGGAGAGTCGAACTGGGATCTTTTGGCTTTGCAGGCAAATGCCTTAACCACTAAGCCATCTCTCCAGCCCCCCACTTTTTTTTTTTTTTTTGAGACAGGGTCTTGGTATATAGCTCAGGCTGGCCTCAAGCTCACCATCTTCTTGCCGCTGCCTCCTGAGTGCTGGAGTGATAGATGTGGGCCACCACGGCAGGCTCTGCTCTGGCTTTTGGCATGCAGGGGAGAGAGTGGCTCTGGCCAGCCTATTCCTCTCTTAGCTCCCAGGCTGTAGGATCTGCTCATTGAGTCCACACTGGGGAGAGGATTCAGGATTCAGGCATTCTTTTCTTTCTTTCTCTCTGTCTTTCTTTCTTTTTTTTTCCTTGAGGTAGGGTCTCTAGCTCAGGCTGACCTGGAATTCACCATATAGTCTCAGGGTGGCCGTGAACTCATGGCAATCCTCCTACCTCTGCCTTCCAAGTGCTGGGATTAAATGCATGAGCCACCATGCTTGGTAACTTTTTAAATTTTTAAAAAAATATTTTGGCTGGGTGTGATGGCACATGCCTTGAATCCCAATACTTGGTAGACAGAGGTAGAAAGATCTCAGTGAGGTTAAGGTCCACTCTGAGATTATATAGTGAATTCCAAGTAAGCAGGCTAGAGCAAGACCCTACCTTGACCCCCCCCAAATTATTTATTTATTTAGTTGCAAGCACAGAGAGAGAGACAGGGAGAAGAGAGAGAGAGAGCGAGAGCGCATGGGTGCGCCAGGGCCTCCAGCCACTGCAAATGTACTCCAGATAGATGCCTGTGCCACTTTGTGCATCTGTTTTCTTTTCTTTTTTCTTTTTTTTTGATTAACAACTTTCATGATTATAAGCAATATCCCATGGCAATGCCCTCACTCCCCCTACTTTCCCCTTTGAAACTCCATTCTCCATCATATCCCCTCCCCCTCTCAATCAGTCTCTCTTTTATTTTGATGTCATGATCTTTTCTTCCTATTATGATGGTCTTGTGTAGGTAGTGTCAGGCACTGTGAGGTCATGGCTATCCAGGCCATTTTCTGTCTGGAGGAGCATGTTGTAAGGAGCCCTACCCTTCCTTTGGCTCTTACATTCTTTCCGTCACCTCTTCCCCAATAGACCCTGAGCCTTGGAAGGTGTGATAGAGATATTGTGCATCTGGTTTTATGTAGTAGGCTCTGCAGGCAAGAGCCTTAACTGCTGAGCCATCATTCCAGACCTGGTATTTTAATTTAATTTAATTTAGTTTAATTTTTTTTAATTTTTATTAGCATTTTCCATGATTATAAAAAAAATAAAAAAATCCCATGTTAATTCCCTCCCTCCCCCCCGGTATTTTAATTTTTAAAATTATGTATTTATCTTTTGTGTGTGTGGAGTGTATCCACATGTATTTGCCTACCCAGCACCCCATATGCTCACTTGTGGCTGGGTGTGCTCATCTGCAGTAGCCTGAGCAGAATGTCACATGTCCTTATCCATTGCTCTCTGCCCTTCTTTAACTGCTGAGCTCTCTTCCTTCCTTCCTTCCTTCCTCCTTTCCTTCCTTCCTTTTATTTATTTATTTTCAAGGCAGAGTCTATTTCTAGCCCAGGTTGACTAGGAACTTACTCTGTAGGCCCAGGCTGGCCATGAACTTATGGCAATCCTACTGCCTCAGCCTCCTGAGTGCTGGGACAAAAGGCCATGACCTACATCATGTCCTACACCATGACCTACTTCTCTTAAAAAATAGTTTTGGGGCTGGAGAGATGGCTTAGCGGTTAAGGCGTTTGCCTGCAAAGTCAAAGGACCCTGGTTCGACTCTCCAGGACCCACGTAAGTCAGATGCACAAGGGGGCACATACATCTGGAGTTTGTTTGCAGTGGCTGGAGGTCCTGTCGTGCCCATTCTCTCTCTCTCTCTCTCTCTGCCTCCTTCTCTCTCTCAAATAAATAAATAAATTATATTAATCCCAGCACCTTTAATCCCAGCACTCAGGAGGCAGAGGTAGAAGGACTGCCATGAGTTCAAGGCCACCCTGAGACTACATAGTAAATTTGAGGTCAGCCTGTGCTAGAGTGAGAACTGATCTCAAAAAAACCACACACGCACACACACACACACACACACACACACACACACACACACAGTTTTAGGGCTGGAGAGATGGCTCAGCAGTTAAGATGCTTGCCTGTGAACCCTAAGGACCTAGGATTGATTCTCTAGTACTCATGTAAGCCGGATGTACAAGATGGCACATGCATCTGGGGTTTATATGCAGTGGCTGGAGCCCTGGTGAGACCATTCTTTCCCTCACTATCTTTCTCTCAAATAAATAAATAAAATAGTATAAAAATATCTTTAGAAAAAAAGTATCTTTAGGTCTGGAGAGATGGCTTAGTGGTTAAAGCACTTGCTTGTGAAGCCTAAGGACCTATACTTGATTCCCTAGAACCCATGTAAGCCAGATGCACATGGTGGCACATGCATCTGAAGTACATTTGTAGTGGCCAGAGTGCCCATTCTTTCTCTCTCTAATAAATAAATAAATAAAAATTAAAGATGCATTTAAAAATATTTTTTATCTGAGCCTGGCGTGGTGGCTCACACCTTTAATCCCAGCATTTAGAAGGCTGAGGTAGCAGAATTGCTGTGAGTTCAAGGCCAGCCTGAGGTTATATAGTGAATTCCAGGACAGCCTGGGCTAGAGTGAGACCTTACCTTGAAAAATCATAAAAGAAAAAAAAATATATTTATCTACATGTGAGGAGAGAGAGAGAGAGAATGGGTACTCCAGAGCTTCTTGTCACTGCAACTGAACTACAGATGCATATCTGACTTTGTGGGTCCTGGGGAATTGAACCCAGTCAGGCAGGCTTTGTAAGCAAACTCCTTTAATCTCTGAGCCATCTCTCTAGACTCTCTTTTGCACATTTTTTTAGTTAAATATTATTTATTTATTTGAGAGAGAGAGAAGGAGAAAGAATGGTGCACCAGGGCCTCCTGTCACTGCAAATGAACTCCTGATATAACTTTATACATCTGGTTTGAGATGGGTACAGGGAAATCAAACCTGGGCTGTCAGGCTTTACAAGCAAGCACCTTTAACCAATGGGCCATCTCTCCAGCCCTCTTCTGCTTATTCTTTTAAAAAATATATTTTATTTATTTATTCATTTCAGAGAGAGAGAGAGAGACAGAGACAGACATAGACAGAGAGAGAATAGGTGCACCAGGGCCTCCAGCCACTGCAAACAAACTCCAGACTCATGTGCCACTTTGTGCATCTGGCTTATGTGGGTCCTGGCGAATTGAACCTAGGTCCTTTGGCTTTGCAGGCAAGTGCCTTAACCTCTGAGCCATTTCTCCAGTCCCTCTTCTGCTCATTTTTATTTGAGCTGGAGTTTCTTACTGATCCTGGAGTTGTTTTTATTCATCAGTTCCTTCAAGTCTCTGTTCCCCAACAGGACTAGGATTATAGATGTGTCACATTCAGCTGTTTATGAGGTCCTGGGGATCGAACTGGAGCAGCCTCAGGTCTCCACAGGCCCTCATATTTGCATAGAAAGAAAGTGCTTTTAACCATTAAGCCATCTCTCCAGCTTGTGTTTTTTTTTTTTTTTTTTTTTTTTTTTTCTTCAGAGAAGGGTGTTGCTCTAGCCTAGACTGACTTGGAATTCACTGTGTAGTCTCGAGGTGGCTTTAAACTTACAGCAGTTTTCCTACCTCTGCCTCCCGAGTGCTGGGATTAAAGGTGAGTGTAACCACATCTGGCTATTTTATTTATGCCTGTGAGTTCCAGGTCAATTTAGGCTAGAGCAAGACCCTACCTCAAAAAGGCAAAAAAAATTTTTTTTTTTTTTTTTTTTTTTTGAGAGAGAGACAAAGAGGCAGACAAAGAGTGACCATGGGCACACCAGGGCCTCCTGCCACTGCAAATGAACCCTAGATGCATATAATATACCACACCACCCCATGCATCTTGCTTGACACAGGTACCAGGGAATTGATCCAGGGACAATGGGCTTTGCAAGCAGGCCTATTTAACCCCTGAGCCATCTATCTAGCCCCTAGAGATTTTATTTATTTAGTTTTGCATAGTTGAGTGTGTAGAGTATGTGTGGTGTGGTGTGTGATGTGATGTGATGTGTGTGTGATATGTGCACATATGCATGCATGTGTACAGACCAGAGGAGAACATTTGGTGCCCTCCTCAATTGGTCATCTATGTGTTTCCTAGAGACAGTCTACACAGAGCAGAGCTGTCATTTTGCTGTATTTTGGTCCGTGAGTGAGCCCCAGAGTTCTCTCCCCAGCCTAGTACTAGGGTTACAGACATGTATGGCCACCAGCTTTAGCAATATATTTTTTAAAGCCTGGCGTGGTGGCACATGCCTTTAATCCCAGTACTCGGGAGGCAGAGGTAGGAGGACGCCGTGAGTTCGAGGCCACCCTGAGACTACATAGTAAATTCCAGGTCAGCCTGAGCTAGAGTGAGACCCTACTTTGAAAAAGACCAAAACAAACAAACAAAGAAACATTATTTCCTTTTTTTATTTATGAGAGGGAGAGAGAGAATTGGCATGCTAAGGCCTTAGCCGCTGCAAACGAACTCCAGATGTGTGCGTACCTTGTGCATCTGTGCGCATGTGTTACTTTGTGCATCTGGCTTACGTGGGTTCTGGGGAATGGAACCTTAGGCTTCTCAGGCGAGCACCTTAACTTCTAAGCCATCTCTCTAGCCCTCAGAGATTCTTTTTTTTTTTTTTTTTTTTTTAATCTCAATTGAGTAACTACTGGGGGAACTAGTAAGATGTTGCAGTCAGTTCAAAGAGAAATCCTCAGAGCAGATGCAATACAAATAGTCAAGAATTCTGAAGTGGAGCCAAATGTGGTGGCGCACACCTTTAATTCCAGCACTTGGGAGGCAGAGGTAGGAGGATCGCTGTGAGTTCAAGGCCACCCTGAGACTACATAGTGAATTCCAGGTCAGTCTGAGCTAGAGTGATACCCTATCTTAAAAAAAAAAGAATACTGAGGTGAATTCACATAATAGATGCAAAATTGGTTAATATCTACAGTTCAGTAACCAAACTGTAGCTCCACCCAGATGCAATTTGTAGTTTTCTGTATACAAATCATTTGTGCTATGATCATTATTCCACAGCCTACAGAGTTATAGCTCATAGATAATGAAAACTGCATAGAGGCCTAGAGAGATGGCTCAGTGGCTAAAAGAGCTTCCTGCACAAAAATGAGGGCCTGAAGATGTCTGAGACTGCCTTAGTTTGATAGATTCCCTAGCACCCATGTAAATAGCTGGGTATGGCTACACACATCTGTAACCCCAGTCCTGGGGGGAGCAAGACCAGAGAGTCACTGAGGCTTGCAAACATGACAATCTCTGGAACCAGTGAGAGACTCTGTCTCAAGGACACTAGTGGATAATTGGGGAAGGGGGCGCTCAATGCTTTCCTGTGACCTCCACCCACTCACCCACACACACACACTCACCAAAAAAAGATGCAGAGAATCAATCCTCATGGTACTATATAGCACCCAGTCTTTCACTGAAGATACCTAGTAATTTGGGGGAGTCCATTTAAAAACATTTCACATGAGCGGAGGGTGGTGGTCCACGCCTCTAATCCCAGCACTCAGGAGGCTAGGGTAGGAGGATCACCCTGAGTTCAAGGCCAGCCTAGGGCTGCAGAGTAAGTTCTGAATCTTTTGAGTCAGTCTAGGCTAGAGGGGGACCTTGCCTTGAAAAAAAAAAAAAAACCAAAACCAAACAAAAACAGAACGGAAAAAAAATCATTTTACAGTTTTTCTTGCAACTCATGCAAAGCTCAATATATTTCTCCAAAGCAAACACCCACATAACTACTCCCCAGGGTATCTTCCCAGTCATCCGTTACTACGGCCTTACTCTTCAAACTCTGTGCTTCCAAACTCAGTGGCTGGGCGAGTCTATTTTTGAACTATCTATAAATATAATCACAGAGTACATACTCTTCCATGCCTGGCTTCTTTCACTCAGCAAAATGTTCCCGAGATACGTCGTGTTGAGTAGTTCATTGCTTTTTATTGTGCTGTGGCATTCATAGGATGACTAGATCCCAATGCATCCATTCTAGTGTTGAAGGGCATTTGGGTGGTTTCCAGTTTGCAGAAATAGTGGCTGCCATGGATGATCTTGTGCATGTCTTTTGGCACACTGCTTCTGGTGGTGCAGGAGAGGGACGGACGCAGGATGGAGCTGGAGGAGGCTTAGATCTACCAGTTTCCGAAAGGGAATGGACTTACCTCCTTCCCACCCAGAGACAGGGGCTTTCACAGTATCCAGCTCCTGCCAACTCTTCCTGATGCTGTCTGTCAGTCCTTCCAGCTTCTAGATCTAGGGCTATTTCGAAAGTGCTCACTTAAGGGAGATACCTTTCTGGAAAGTTTAGGCACTCGTCCATAGGTCTTCCAACTCAGGGCCTTTCAAACACCTAATAAGCTCTGTTTTATTTTCTTTCTTTCTTTTTAAAAATGTTTTATTTATTTGATAGACAGAAAGAGGGAGAGAGAGAGAGAGAGAGAGAGAGAGAGAGAGAGAGAGAGAGAGAGAGAGAATGGGAGAATGGGCATGCCAGGGCCTCCAGCTGCTGCAAACAAACTCCAGACACATGTGCCATCTGGCTTACATGGGTCCTGGGGAACCAAACCTGGGTCTTTTGGCTTTGTAGGCAAGCGCCTTAACCACTAAGCTGTCTCTCCAGCCTTCTTTTCTTCCTTCTTTCCTCCTTCCTTCTTTCCTTCCTTCCTTCCTTCCTTCCTTCCTTCCTTCCTTCCTTCCTTCCTTCCTTCCTTCCTTCCTTCCTTTCTCTCCCTCTCTCTCTCTCTCTCTCTCTCTCTCATTCTTTCTTTTTGAGGTAGGTTCTCACTCCAGCTCAGGCTGACCTGGAATTCATGATGTAGTCTCAGGGTGGCCTTGAACTCACATCAATCCTCCAACCTCTGCCTACCAAGTATTGGGATTAAAGGCATGAGCCACCACACATGGCTGCAGTTTTCTTTTCCCTACAGCCCAGGCTGGCCTTGAACTCATGGCAATCCTCCTACCTCAGCCTCCAAAATGTTGCGATTACAGGTGTGGAGCTACCATGCTAAGCTTTGCAGTTTGTTTTTTTTTCAATTCGTTATGGACATACTCAGTATGTAAACAGCACATGTTGGTACCATCCTTATCCTCATCCCTGCTCCCCCTTCCAAAGGGACCCTCCTCATTGGGGATGCCAGTTATCCCTATAGGGATTGTGGGTCATGTGTTGTGGGGGTAGCCATCAGTTATGGGGAAGAGGCAATATCTCTGTGCATAATGTCCTAACTTGTGGCTCTAGCAATCTTTCCACCCTTCTTTCGCAAATTTCCCTGAGCCGTGTTGGGTTTGTTTTAGGTCTACTTCAGTGATGGGCTCTTAGGAGCCTCTGTATCTCTGTATCTCTGGTTTGTTAGGAGTTGAGTGTCCTCAGTCTATCTCCTTCACCCTTGTGCTGATATCAGGTTCACCAAGAAAGCAGCACTCTTGCTCATTTCCCACATAGCAGTTTAAAAAATTACTTATTATTTGAGAGAGACAGAGAGAGCAAGTGAATCTGGGTGTGCCAGGTCCTCCTGCCATTGCATAAGACTTCCAGATGCATCTGGCTTTATGTGGAGACTGGGGAATCAAATCTGGGCCGTCAGGCTTTGCAAGCAAGCACCTTTCACAATTGAGCCATTTCTCCAGCCCTTTGAAGTTTTTAATTTTAATTTTAATTTTTTGGTTTTCCAAGGTAGGGTCTCACTCTAGCCCAGGCTGACCTGGAATTCACTATGGAGTCTCAGGGTGGCCTTGAACTCACGGTGATCCTCCTACCTCTGCCTCCTGAGTGCTGGGATTAAAGGCATGCGCCACCACGCCCGGCTCCTTTGAAGTTTTTAAAAAATGTGTGTGTGTGTGCAAATGCATACACCCTGCTGGGCCATCTCCCCAGCCACACAGTTATTTTTAGATAGCTACAATCTAGTAGCTATCTAGGGTTCTAGCTAGAAGAACCCTATTAAAACATGGGACCTGAGCCGGGCATGGTGGCACACACCTTTAATCCCAGCACTCGGGGAAGCAGGGGTAGGAAGATCATTGTGAGGTCGAGGCCAGCGAGAGAGTACATTGTGAATTCCAGGTCAGTGGTTAAGGTGTTTGCCTGCAAAGCCAAAGGACCCAGGTTTGATTCCCCAGGACCCACATTAGCCAGATACACAAGGGGGCACACACATCTGGAGTTCGTTTGCAGTGGCTGGAGGCTCTGGGACACCCATTCTTTCTCTCTCTCCCTCTCTCTCTGTCAAATAAATAAATAAATTCTAAAAATAGGGACCAAACTCTGGGAATAGTGGCTTCCAGGACTCTGTAAGGTAAGAGTGAGTTCAAGGCCAACCTGGGACTATAGAATGAGATCTAGGTCAGCCTGGGCTAGAATGCGACTCTGCCTGGAAAGAAAAAACAAAAAACAAAAACAAAAACCCCAAAGCAGGCAAACAAACCAACAACAACAACAAAAAAAACATGAGATCTTAGCTAGATATATTGACACAATCCTTAGGATGCCGGGGGGGGGGGGGGGAGGACCACAAGTTTAAGGTTTGCCTAGGTTAAAGAGCAAATTTAAAGCTAGCTTAGACAACTTAGTGAGAGCCTCAAAATAGAAAGTTAAAAAAGAGCTGGGTCTAGGAGTGTAGCTCAGTGGTATACTTGTTAAGCAGTTATGATATTCTAAAGTTAATCCCTAATACCAGAAAAAGTGAACAAAACAAACAAACAAAACCCACAAGGGCTGAACTGGTGACATAGTGGTTAAGGTACTTACCTGCGAACCTCGGCACCCCTCTCCAGATCCCACGTAAGCCAAGCACACAAAGATGAGGCAGGCATAGGGTCCCACATGCCCGTGCCTGGAGTTTGATTATAGTGGCTGAGGCTCTGGCATGCCTATTCTCTCTTTCTCACTCTTTCTCTAAAATAAACATAAATACCCTGGCGTGGTGGCGCACACCTTTAATTCTAGCACTCGGGAGCGGTGGTAGGAGGATTACCATGAGTTGGAGGCCACCCTGAGACTCCATAGTGAATCCCATGTCAGCCTGGGCTAGAGTGAGACCCTACCTTAAAAGACCAATATATATATATGTGTGTGTGTGTGTGTGTGTGTGTGTGTGTGTGTGTGTGTATTTATTAAAGAAAATAAAAAGAAATAAATAAAACCCCACAAAACATGTGAAATCGTCTTCTTTCCCTGCTTAGGCTTCTCCAGAGCTTCTCATCAGTGTAAGGATCATACATCCCAGCCTGCACCATGACTCTGAAGCTCTGATGGGTGCCTGCCCCTCTTTCTGCATTCCTACCACTTGTCTCTGTCACCCACCCCGTTCCACTGACCTTGTCTGGTGCTTTGAGCACATCAAACTCGCTCCCTCTTTTTGCACCGCTATTCCCTCTGCTGAGAATGCCTCTCCCTGGACCATGGCACGAAACTCCTTGACATTCCATCTGAGCTTAAATGTCACCTCTCAGAGACATTTTATATGACATAAGGAACTTTGTAATAAGTGAAAATTATTTTATATATTTACTTATTTGAGGGTGGGGCGCAGAGAATATGGGCATGTCAGGGTCTTTTGCCACTGCAAGTGAACACCAGATGCATTCTCCACTTTATGCATCTGGCTTTCCATGGTTTCTGGGGACTCAAACCTGGGCCTGAAGCTTTGCAAACAGGCACCTTTAACCACTGATCCATATCTCCAGCCCCCAAAATGATTTTTTAAAATTATTTTTAATATTTATTTATTTGAGAGAGAGAGAATGAAGGAGAGAGAGAAAGAGAGAGAGAGAGATGGGTGTGCCACTGCAAATGAACTCTAGACACATGTGCCACCTTGTGCATCTGGCTTTATGTGGGTACTGGGGAACTGAACCTGGGTCCTCAGACTTCACAGGCAAGTGCCTTAACTGCTAAATCATCTCTCCACTCCCCCAAAATGATTTTTTTGGGAGGTTTTCGAGGTAGGGTCTCACTCGAGCTCAGGCTGACCTGGAATTCACTATGTAGTCTCAGGGTGGCCTTGAAGTCATGGTGATCCTTCTAAGTGCTTCCCAAGTGCTGGGATTAAAGGCATGCACCACCACACCTGGCTTCCTCGCAACGTTTCTTATCTAGAAGCGACTGTTCTTTTTTCTCCTTTGAACTGGCTGTAACATCTGCCTGGTTCCTTCATTAATAATGAGTCAATACAATCCTTAAAAAAGAATCTGTATGAGAGTCCTGATGTTACCTGTTTGAAAATTATCTCTTCACACTGACCTCCCTCTGAGGTACCTTCCTTCCTCCTCCCCAACTCAGGTTCTCTGTCTCATTGCTTTGTTTTTTTCTTCAGGGTTTGATCATTGTCAGAGATTATTTTGTCTGTCTCTTTCTTTGTGTTTCTGCTTGGCTGCTGCACACAGTAAAGACTCAAAATACATTGTTGGGGCTGAGGTGTAGCTCGGTTGCACAGCACTTGTCTAGTATGCACAGGGCCCTGGGTTTGATCCCTAGCATATATATTAAAACAATTTAATACATTTGTGCACAAATATAATTGCCTGAGTGAAATACATAATTGAGATAGCAACATACACTTGTAATCCCAGTTCTTGGGAGGTAGAGGTAGGAGGATCATTGCGAGTTCAAAGCCAGCATAATACAGAGTTCCAGGTCAACCTGGACTAGAGTGAGACACTGCCTTTAAAAAAAAAAAAAAGGCTAGAGAGATAGTTTAGTGGTCAAGGTGCTTGCCTGTGAAACCTAAGAACCCAGGTTCGATTCCCCAGGACCCACGTGAGCCAGATGTACAAGGTGGCACATGCGTCTGAAGTTCGTTTGTAGTGGATGAAGGCCCTGGCGTGCCTATTTTCTCTATCTACCTCTTTCTTTCTCCAATAAATAAACAAATAAGTTTTTTAAAAAAATTTTGTTTATTTATTTATTTATTTATTTTGTTGTTATTTTATTTATTTTAGAGCGACAGACAGAGAGAGAGAAGCAGAGATAGAGAGAGAGAATGGGCGCGCCAGGGCCTCCAGCCACTGCAAACGAACTCCAGACGCATGCGCCCCCTTGTGCATCTGGCTAACGTGGGTCCTGGGGAGTCAAGCCTCGAACCAGGGTCCTTAGGCTTCACAGGCAAGTGCTTAACCGCTAAGCCACCTCTCCAGCCCAATTTTGTTTATTTTTATTTATTTATTTGGCAGTGAGAGAGAAAGAGGCAGAGAGAGAGAGAGAGAGAGAGAGAGAGAGAGAGAGAGAGAGAGAGAGGGAGAGAATGGGCACGGCATGGCCTCCAACCACTGCAAATGAACTCCAGATATGTGTGCCCCCTTGTGCATCTGGCTTATGTGGGTCCTGGGGAATTAAACCTCAAACCGGGGTCCTTAGGCTTCACAGGCAAGCGCTTAATCACTAAGCCATCTTTCCAGCCCAGTTTTTTTTTTTTTTTTTTTTTTAAAGCAACATAATTGACGGAATGAGAGCAGACCAAGCAGCAGAGCTGGACTGGGCACTACCGCTGGGCTGGGCACCCCACATGTCCTTCTTTCCTCCTTATAGGACCATTTGCCTCGCTTGTGTTCAGCCTGTGGTATTCTCATGGATCCTCCCCTTCAGGTCAAACAGGGACAGGCCCCACCCTGGCCTCGGAGCTCTGACAGGTAAATCAATCATGTTTTTATGGTCTGTGGCAGACTTTGGGTGGTTCCCCACTGAGTGCACTGTTAATCTGTCTGTCCTGGGATGCTGGGTAACACGGAAGCCTAAATGCCTTCAAAGCTGGCACACCAGTGTGGGCAGCAGTCTCTCTCCAAGTAGGGGCCAAATGCTGGTGCCAGGATTAAGGATTGGGTCTGGTCTGGCACTCTCCAACTTGGAGTTCAGTGTTTTTTTTTTTTTTTTTTTTTTTTTTAGTTTTTCTGAGGTAGGGTTTCACTCTAGTCCAGGCTGACCTGGAATTCACTCTGTAGTTTCAAAGTGGCCTTGAACTCACAGTGATCCTCCTACCTCTGCCTCCCAAGTGCTGGGATTAAAGGCGTGCACCACCACACCCAGCTTTTTTTTTTTTCAAGGTAGGGTTTCACTCTAGCTCAGGCTATCCTGGAATTCACTGTGCAGTCTCAGGGTGGCCTTGAACTCACCGCGATCCTCCTACCTCTGCCTCCTCAGTGCTGGGATTAAAGGCGTGCGCCACCACTCCTGGCTTTTTCTTTTTCTTTAAGCAGCCAGCACACATAGCTGTGGAAATGGCCCAGTGGGTTAGAGTGCTTGCTGTACAAGTCCAAGCATGAGGACATGAACTTGAACCTAGAGCCCATGTAAATAAGCTGGGCATGACCCCCGCTGTCTTCACTCTGGTGGGAGAAATGTGTAGAGACCACACAAGCGTAATTTCCAACCATGTTGTGAACCAGGAAGGGGAGAGACACAGAGCCAGGGTAGAGAATGGGTATGGCCGGTGAAGGAGTTCTTCCTTGGAGGGGTGGCATCTAGGCTGAGACCTCTGGATGAAGAGGGTCCAGCCATGTAAAGAGCGGGGGATGGTGTTTCAGGTGGAGGGAGCAGCAAATGTGGAGGCCCTGAAGTAGAATAAGACCAGCCTTGAGAGAGGATGAGGATGGACAAGGACAGAGCAGCAGCAGCATTGCACAGACTGTGGAAGCGTTTCAGTTTTATTTCAAGAGCCAGAGGGAGCCACTGAGGCATCTGAGAAGAGCCTGGCATGATTTCAGGCCCATGTCAGTATCCCTCATGCTGCTGTGTCGAGAATGGACTGGGAACGGGGCGGGGGCAGAGGCAGGGGCCTCCAGGACCTGCACGCTGCCTTTCTCATGTCTCTACCCTCAGCTGAGCAACAGAGCTCAAAGGATGAGTGGCTTGTCCCACTGCGCTTTTATGAGTCAAATGACACGAAAGCAAGCTCCTCCTTGGGGGCCTTCTGGGATCTTCTAAGGGTTTGTGGGTATCAGCTGTCCATAGCCTGAAGACTCAAGCAGGAGCCCCGTTTTCTGTACCTGGTTAGAATTGACTTGGGCTCACGTGTATTCCACATTTACTCATTTCCTTTGACTGTCTAACTCATCTGGCTATGTGATGAGCTGGAAAATGATGCTGAGGAGGTTAGGTTCCTGGTTCTGCTGCTCTGGGACCAGGACAAGTCCTTTCGCCTTTGGGTGAAGGTAGTTAGCATCATGGTAAGAGCTGTTGTCTTTAGTTTAGAAGTGTACTTTGACTTTTATTTTGCCGGGGGGAGGAGGGGGAGGCAGAGGGACAGGGTCTCACTCTAGCTCAGGCTGACCTGGAACTCACTGTAGCCTGAAGCTGACTTCTCTCAGCCTCCCAAGTGCTCGGACTAAAGGCATGTTCCACCACGCCTGGCTAGAGGTGCAGTTTGATGTAAGGACCTTTTCATGTAGGAATTCATTCAAGCCTCCCCTTCACACTGTGACCTCTCACCATCATCAAACCGTCGTCATCACCATCACCCCCGTCACCATCGGTACCACGTTATCAAATCACCACCACCATGATCATCACTATTATCACCACCATAGCCTGGATATCACCATCTCTGCGACCACCATCATCATATCTCCACCGTCACCACCACTGTTATCATCGCCACCATCATCAACAATACCATAATCAGGGCTGGAGAGATGGCTTAGCGGTTAAGGCGCATGCCTGCGCAGCCTAAGGACCCAGGTTTGATTCTCCAGGTGACCACGTAAGCCAGATGCACGTGGTGGCGCATGTGTCTGGAGTTTATTTGCAGCGGCTGGAGGCCCTGGCGTGCCCACTCTCTCTCCATTTCTCCCTCTCTGTTTCTGATAAATAAATAAAAATAAATGTAAAAAAAATACCATTATCACCACCATCACCATTATTATCATGCAGTCAAATTCATAGGAATAAACTGAGACTAATTAACAGACACATGTACACACATATACACATAAGCACGCACACACACGCATGCACACACCACAGAACAGAGGTGGCACTTAGACCCAGATGCACCCACTCCAGTGCCCACACACTTATCACTGTGCCACTTTGTTCTCTGTCACTCCCTGCAATACACTGGCTGGACTTAATGATGACTACGTGCCATTCTCTAGCTAGTCCTCCTCAGCAGGGTGGGAAGTCTGTCTGCTTTCCGTCCCTCTCTCTTTCCCTCCCTCTCCAGAAATAACTTCTCGCCCCACAGAGAAGGTGGAGTGTTTCTCAGACTACATGACCCTGAAGATTCCGAAGAGCCACGTGCAGGGTCTGAGGCAGTGGCTGGCAGCCATTCTGCCCCTGCCAGGTAAGGAGCGGGTATTGGCGGGGTGGGGGCTTTGCTGAAGGAGACCCCCCCACAAGGTGCTTTATCTCTGGCCTTGCCTTTCCCGGCCCAGTCCTCGGGGCTTCTCCCCAGTGTCTTCCTATCTTAGTCTGCTCGAATCTCCGGCCATCCTGACATTAAGGCCATCCCCACCTTGTCTCAGTTTCATGTGCTCTCAGCTCTCATCACTGAGTAAAAATCATCTACCCAGGTTCACGCACCTGCCGTCCATGCCACCAGCAGGGAGCTGAGAGAGGGCACAGCCCATGTTCTTCTTGTTTTTGTTTTTTGTTTATTAAAATGTATTTTTGTTTATTTTTATTTATTTGAGAGCAACAGACAGAGAAAGAGGCAGAGAGAGAGAGAGGCAGAGAGAGAGAGAAAGGGGCGCACCAGGGCCTCCAGCCACTGCAAGTCCAGATGCATCTGGCTAACGTGGGTCCTGGGAAATTGAGCCTCGAACCGGGATCCTTAGGCTTCACAGGCAAGCGCTTAACCGCTAAGCCATCTCTCCAGCCCTGCTTCTTGTTTTTAAGTGCATCTCCAGCACTGAGGATACAGCCTGGCACTTCGGGACTCCCAACAAACGTTCGCTGAATGAACAAATGGGCCAAAACCCAGAAAGAAGTGTCCATTTTGGAGCCAGTTCGCTCCAAAGCCGAAATCACCCTGGAAAAGAAGCGGCTGCCAGATGGCAGGAGTGATTCTTTTTTTTTTTTTTTAAATATTTTATTATTTATCTGATAGAGAAATAGAGAGGTACAGAGAGAGAATGGGCGCACCAGGGCCTCCAGCCACTGCAAACAAACTCCAGATGTGTGCGACCCCTTGTGCATCTGGCTAACGTGGGTCCTGGGGAATCGAACCTGGGTCCTTTGGCTTTGCAGGCAAATGTGTTAACCACTAAGCAATCTCTCCAGCCCAGGAGTGATTCTTACCCATAGGACACGAGAAACATCTTACACTCGGGTGAACTGCACACCTCAAATAGCCAAAGAACAAGGGCACAGTATCACTTCTAGAAACTTCAGCATGAGCTTGCTGACAGGAGAAGTGGGAAGGGAGTGGAAACCACAGGATGATTAACTGGGCATTTTTAGAAGAATAAAGAATAGAGAGGATAGAAGAAACAAGAATAAAGAGATGCTCACTTCCCTCGGTATTTTCCATCGCAGGGTGTTAAAAAATGAGTCTTGGAGCTGGGCGTGGTGGCGCATGCCTTTAATCCCAGCACTCGGGAGGCAGAGGTTGGAGGATCACCATGAGTTCGAGGCCACCCTGAGAATGCAGAGTGAATTCCAGGTCAGCCTGAGCTAGAGCAAGACTCTACCTTGAACCCCCCCCCCCAAAAAAAAGAGTCTTTAAAAATTTCCCTCTCTTTTGTAATTTTGTTTTTGTTTTTGTTTTTTTGTTTTTCAAGTTAGGGTCTCACTCTAGCCTAAGCTGACCTGGAATTCACTATGGAGTCTCAGGGTGGCCTTGAACTCACCATGATGATCCTATCTCTGCCTCCCGAGTGCTGGGATTAAAGGTGTGCGCCACCACACCTAGCTCTTTTGTAATTTTTTGATTTTTTTATGTCATTTTATTTATGTGTGTGTGTGAGAGAGAAAGGCAGATATATAGAGACAATGGGCATGCCAGGGCCTACAGCCACTGCAAACAAACTCCAGGTGCATGTGCCACCTTGTGCATCTGGCTTGTGTGGGTCTTGGGGACTTGAAGCTGGGTTCTTCGGCTTTGTTGCCAAGGGCCTTAACCGCTGAGCCACCTCTCCAGCCCTCTGGTCTCTTTTGAAGAAAGAGGATGAACTTGAGGAGAGGGGCTTTTCCATCTCAGACTAGGGGAACGGTTCCTTCCTTCCCTGTCTCCCTTTGTCCCTCCCCTTTTCTCCATCCCTCCCTCCCTTCCTTCCTTCCCACTTCCATTCAGACAGGCTGCTTTGTAGATGAGGTTATCCTAGAACTCATTATATAGCCCAGGCTTCTCTTAAACTCATGGCAATCCTCCTGCCTCAGTCTTCCAAGCCCTGGAATTATAGGTGGAAACTACTGTGTGGTTTGTTCTGGGAATCCTTTTTTTTTGGGGGGAGGGGTTCAAGGTAGGGTTTTGTTCTAGCTCAGGGTGACCTGGAATTCACTATGTAGTCTCAGGGTGGCCTCAAACTTACAGTGATCCCTCTACCTCAGCCTCCCAAGTTCTGGGATTAGAGGCGTGCACTACCATGCCCGGTTTCGTTATGGGAATTCTTAAAGTACCACACGGGACTGGTGTGGCCTGAATCCGTCCTGGGAGGGTGAGCCAGCCTGTAATACCTTGGGAGCAGCATTTGTGCATTAAAAGACCACTTTTCCAGGAGAAATGCTGTGGATACATTAAGCTGTCGCCCGTTCTTAGGAGAGCCATTATTAATGGAAAACAATAGATTAATAGTTTTAAAACCCTTGTTCAATAAGTAATTTTTATAGCTCTGGATAGAGCCCATTAAACATTTCTGTGTGTTATTATAAAGAAGTTTTAAGCGTAAAATCATAAAGTCAATAATCAGAGAATTAGTCACAGTGGCCAGCCACAGGCCATTAGTTTTAGGCGCTGTCAGAGACACCTGTGGCTTTGGCGGGAACGTTGTTATTTCACGCTGCCAGCGCCAGGTGGGGATGGAGAAATGACGGTGCCTGCTGCCTTCCATAAACTTGAAGGGACAGCGAGCAGGTGTGAGCAGCGGGATGCCAGGCAAATATTTACAAAGTGCAAATGTGAATGCGAAACTAAGAACCCATCCAGGTCAATTTGCACATCCAGGCTTAGACGACACTTTATTTCCCTAGCGATCTACCTTTCAGTGCCACAGGCGCGGCCTTGATCTCTTGCTAAAGATAGCTGTGGAAGCTGCGTGCTCTTGAAAGAAAAGCATGTCACCAGAGAATCCACCCACAGCCAGGCTGCCCAAGCTGAGCTGTCTCCTGCAAGGGCACACTCATCTCCCGTCAGTGGCACAGCCAAACCTCCGAAAATGAGACTGGGTTTTGAAAATGTAACTGTATTTTTAAAAATATTTATTTATTAGAGAGAGAAAGAGGCAGATAGAGAACAGGCACACCAGGGCCTCTAGCCACTATAAACTCCAGATATATGTGCCACCCAGTGCATCTGGCTTACGTGGGTCCTGGGGCATCAAACCTGGGTGCTTAGGCTTTGCAGGCAAGCACCTTAACCACTAAGCCATCTCTCCAGCCCCTGAAAAAGTGACTTGAAAAGCCAGGACAAGGGATGGAGACATTTGCTGGCAGAGCCAAAGGGCCCAGATTCAATTCTCCGGTACCCACATACAGCCAGGTGCATAAAGTGGCACATGCATCTGGAGTTCATTTGTAGTGGCTGGAGGCCCTGGCATGCCCATTCTGTCTGTATCTTCAAGCACTCTATATATGCTTGCAAATTAAAAAAAAAAAAAAAAAAAAAAAAAGGCCAGGACAAAAGCAATACACAGACCAGGTATGGTGGTGCATGCCTTTAATTCTAGCACTTGGGAGGCAAAGTTAGGAGGATTGCTGTGAGTTCAAAGCCAGCCTGGAACTACAGAGTAAATTCCTGTTCAGCCTGGGCTAAAGTGAGATCCTACCTCAGGAAAACAAAACAAAACAAACAAACAAAAAAAAAAAAAAAAAAAAAGCAGGGCTGGAGAGATGGCTTAGCGGTTAAGCGCTTGCCTGTGAAGCCTAAGGACCCCGGTTGGAGGCTCGGTTCCCCAGGTCCCACGTTAGCCAGATGCACAAGGGGCGCACGCGTCTGGAGTTCGTTTGCAGAGGCTGGAAGTCCTGGCGCGCCCATTCTCTCTCTCTCCCTCTATCTGTCTTTCTCTCTGTGTCTGTCGCTCTCAAATAAATAAAATTAAAAATTAAAAAAAAAAAAAAAAAAACAAAAGCAAGCATAATAATTACAGAAAGAGAGGAAGTCCAAAGATAATGAAAACTACCCCCATCCCTCTACTCAGTGATGTCCCTCTTTGCATTTTTACCCAACAATTGTTTACCAAGAGCCCCCCACTCCCCAGATGCAGCATAAAGAGCTAGGAATATGGTGATGATTGGAACAGCCAGGTATTCCTGATGCCATGGAGCTGACGTTTGAGTGGAAGGCAATAGACTATGTGTATAAGTCAGATCTGGCCAGTTACCTCCGTCGATTAAAGCACGAGGCTAGTGTCAGTTCCATAGCAGGCGAGGCAGTAACTGGGTGCTTCAAAAAGGGACAAGAATAAGAGGGCAGTGATGGGGCTGAGGAGATGGTTTAGCGGTTAAGGCACTTGCCTGCAAAGCCTAAGGACCCATGTTCGATTCCCCAGAACCCATGTAAGCCTGACGCACAAGGTGGCACATGCTTCTGGAGTTTGTTTGCAGTGGCTAGGGGCTTTGGAGTGCCCATTCTCCCTCGATCTGCCTTTCTGTCTCTCTCTCAAATAAATAAATAAATAAATATTATTTTTAATATTTTTTTTATTTGAGAAAAAGAGAGATGGAGGGAGAGGGAGAGAATGGATGCATCAGGGCTTTTAGCTACTGCAAATGAGCTCCAGACGCATGCACTACTTTATGCATCTGGCTCACTTGGGTCCCGGGGAATCGAACCTGGGTTCTTTGGCTTTGCAGGCAAGTGCCTTAACCTCTAAGCCATCTGTCCAGCCCAATAAAATAAAAAAAAAAATACAAAAAGAGGATGATGATGGTGGAGGCTTCATTGACAAGGGGGCTTTACATAAAGACTTGAAGGTGGTTACAGGTAGGGCAAAGGCCCTGAGGCAAGAGGTTTGAGAAATAGGAAGACAGGTGTGGCTGGGGCAGAGGGAGAGAGGTACAGACATGAAAGAGGAGGTCAGGAGGACCCAGGAGAGGTCATCGGATGCAGGCTTGAACAGGACTTTGCGGGCTGCTGGAGGAAGGAGACAGTGCAGGAGAGGAAGCAGGAGATGAAAGAGAGAGGAGGCGGCTGCAGCCAGGGCTCAGAGTTGGGGGAGAGGGTGTCTGCATATGCGTTGAGGGCAGAACCAGCTGACTTCCTGCTGGTCTACCCCTCCCCAGGTCTCTCTCTACTCCTGCTGTTCTCTCCCACACCAGGGCAAGTGCTTCTGGAAAGAGTGGCTCTCACTCTGTGTCTGGGTTCTGCTGCTTCTGCCCTCATCAGAGAAGCGACCTCAATCATTGCCCCCTTCTCATCACAGGCACCCTGAGGGCCCCTGGCCATCTGGATGCTCTTCTTGACGAATGTGGCTACCTCCTGCACCGGGTCCCTGAGGGTGACTTTGTCTTCCGAGCTCTGTACTCAGCCTGCTTTGTGCAGAAGGAGGTACGTTCGAGAAGCTGGTTTTCGGTGCTGGGGTTTAGAACCCAGGGCCTCCTGCATACTAGGTAAGTGCTCAGCCACTGAGGGTAGAGGCCTACTGTTCCTCTTCCTTCTCTCCTCACCCCCTCTCTGATTGCTCCTCCCACCCACCCCTACATGCCTGCCTCAGGCACCCATTGGTCTAGCCCAGGTTGACCTGGAATTCACTGTGTAGTCTCAGGCTAGCCTCATACTCACAGTGCTGGGATTAAAGGCATGTGCCACCATGCCTGGCCTGATATATCTTGAAGCTTTACCTTGTCCTCAGAGTTGGACATCTTGTGCCTAGTCACTGGAATGGAACATGTCTTCTGCTTAGTCACTCATTCCACTAAACAGCCGTCTCCTCTGTAAGGTGGGAATAAGGGAGCTTCTTCTTCCCTTTTCTTTTCTTTCTTTGGGGGGTTTGAGTTTCGAGGTAGGGTCTCGCTCTAGCTCAGGCTGACCTGGAGGAGTTCAGGGCCACCCTGAGACTCCATAGTGAATTTCAGGTCAGCCTGGGCTAGAGGGAGACCCTACCTCAACCCCCCCCCCCAAAAAAAAAGAGAAAAAAAAGGGATTTCACAATGTCATCTCATCCTCTTATCTCTGCCTCCTGAGTGCTGGGATTAAAGATGTGTGCCACCACGCCCAGCTTTTCTTTTCTTTTTTTAATATTTTATTTATTTATTTGAGAGAGTGAAAGAGGCAAGTAGAAAGAGAGAGAATGGGTGCACCAGGGCTTCTAGTCACTGCAAATGAACTCCAGACATATGCCACCTTGTGCATCTGGTTTATGTGGGTATTGGGGAATTAAACCTAGGTCCTTCGGCTTCACATGCAAGTGCCTAAACCATTAAGCCTTTTCTCCAGACCCTTTGTATTGCTTTTATGAGACAGGGTCTCACCGTAGCCCAGGATGACCTGGAGTTCACCCTGTAGCCTCAGGATATCCTCAAATTCATGACAATCCTCCTACCTCAGCTTCCACAGTGCTGGAATTAGAGGCACGAGCCATCATGCTGAGTTTATAAGGGAGTTTCATACAGGACACTTGTGAGGGTCAAAGGAGACAGGGTAATAGCAAGTGTTTGTTCCCTATCTGGGGTGAGCAGATACAGTAGCTGTTCTGTCCAATCACCCATGACCTTGAAATGCACAGTAGTCCCCAGTCCCGATCCCCCCCACCCCACTGGTAGATACTGAGCTGCCCATCCCAGAACCTGGATGGGGGTCCTAGCCCCTGCTGCCCTTTGAGTTCTGTCTTATCCCTGTCATATGACCCGCTTCTAGGAGGTTCACATGAATCATATTTGCTGTGAACAGTTGCTGACCTATAATTGTAGCCTATTAACTGTGTTTCCTTTTTTCATTTACACATATGAATTTTGCTCTACTTCCAGAAAGCAAATTACAGGTTGGAAATCAGGATATTTCGAAAAGGGGCAAAAAGGTTGGAGCAGAGTGATGGCTACATAATGAAGTGTCCTGTGGTCATGTCAAGGCTGGTCCAACAGAGTGTCCACTGCGGCCCCACAGTCATGCAGGTAATGGGAAGGCCTGGGAGACAGCGGGGCGTCACAAGCTAGCTTCTCTCCATAGGCCCAGGTGGGTGGCTGTGGCTCCTGAGCCTCAGGACATGGTCCAGCAGAGGAGGCAGCTGGAGGAGGGACAGAGTGGCATCATTCTTGATAGACATTCATGGGTGTTGGTGAGTGCCAGATTCCACTAGGTTTTTGTTTGAATAATGAGGAATGAACTAAGATAAAAGGTGCATGAAGGTTACAAGTCTCTGAAGTAGAGCTCTTAGTGTCCCATCATGCATCTGGGTGGTCACTAAAACACTAAAGTTGCCTCGTTGTGTTGTTTTCTTTGGATTAGGAAAGGTTAGTAGTTTGGATCATTTATTTGTGTGTGTGTGTGAGGGTGGTATGCCAGGGCCTCTTACAAACAAACACCAGATACTTGTGCTGCTTTTTGCATCCGTCTTATGTGGGTAGCTTGGGAACTGAATCTGGGCTGTCAATCATTGCAAGAAAACAGCTTTAGCTGGGCGAGGTGGCGCACACCCTTAATCCCAGCACTCAAGAGGCACAGGCAGGAGGATGGCCATGAGTTCGAGGCCATCCTGAGACTACATAATGTATTCTAGGTCAGCCTGAGCTAGAGTGAAACCCTACCTTGAAAAAACAAAAAGATAAAAAAATACAAATAATAATAAATAATAATAGTAATGAAAAGAAAGTACCTTTAACTGCTGAGCCATCTTCCTAGCCCTTAGATCCTCCTTTTTTTTTTTTTTTTTTTCAAGGTAGGGTCTCACTCTAGCCATGGTTGACCTGGAATTCACTATGTAGTCTCAGGGTGGCCTCGAACTCATGGTGATCTTCCCAATTCTGCCTTCTAAGTGCTGGGATTTAAGGCGTGTGCCACCACACCTGGCTGGATCCTTCTTTTTAACCTGGGTCAAGTCAAAGAATCGTAGATCTCAGGCCTGGGGGTATGGCTCAGTGGTAGAGCGCTTGCCTGGCTTGTGAGATGTCCTGGGTTCCATCTCTGGCAATCGGGTGGGAGGACTGGGTGTGCGATGTGACATTTCGGGTGTAATGTCATCGCTGGAAAGAACAGAGACTCCAGCTGTGTGCTCTTACATTGCGTGGGGGTCTTCTTGGTGTCAGGTTTCTCTGTAGCCCTGGGAGCAAAAGGAGACTTGGCTGAGAGGGAGAGGGTTTCGAACGCACAGCAGAAATGAGTATGCCAGATGGAGGAATCAGTAAAGAGCTTAACTCAAAGTCTTCGTTTCCTCAACACATGCTCACATCTCCTAGCTCTGTGCTGGGCATGGGTACAGCTGCCTTGCAATTTTTTAAACATTTAAAAAAAAATTTTTTTTAAACTTTTTTTTTTTAATTTATTTATTTGAGAGCGACAGACACAGAGAGAAAGACAGATAGAGGGAGAGAGAGAGAATGTGCGCGCCAGGGCTTCCAGCCTCTGCAAACGAACTCCAGACGCGTGCGCCCCTTGTGCATCTGGCTAACATGGGACCTGGGAAACTGAGCCTGGAACCGGGGTTCTTAGGCTTCACAGGCAAGCGCTTAACCGCTAAGCCATCTCTCCAGCCCAACATTTAAAAATTTTAATACATTAATTTTTTTTTGCTTTTCGGTACTATGAGTAGAACCCAAATCTTTGTATATGCTAGGCAAGCCTGTACAGCCGAGCCACGCCCCCAGCTCCTCCTTGGTTGACTCTAGGCAGGCACACAGGTAAACCACACTTCTAGGCTCTCACTGGGCATTACAAGCAGAGCCTCAATCTCTGAGCCACCTTATTGGCTGATTCTAGGCAGGCACTCTCTCCCAGCCCCTGGCTCACCTCACCTGCATAGAAATCCAGAGGGTACAGACCAGACGAAGCAGGGCAAGGGGACACTCGCTGAGGTCCTGCAGCTGCATAGGACAGAGCTGAGCTGTCATGAACTCTAAAGCTTTGGGGAGTCTGTGGCCAGCTGAGGCAGGTTCAGCCCCCTCCCCAAACCCAACGAGGGGCACTGCCACGCGACTCTTGCTCCACTGTGCCAGAGTTTCCGTGTTTTGAAGAGAAACGGGAAATTTATAATTGCATATGAAATGTCATTTGGGTTGGGGGAGTAGCTCAGAGGTACAGTGTTTGCTAGCACCGTGAGGCTTCCATCCTTAGCAATGGGGAAAAAAGTTCACCAAAACTTCGTAAATACTGCACCTGTTTCTCTCTGTTTTACTCCTTAAATAAATACATAAATTTCTTTCTTTCTATCTTTTTATTTATGAGAAAATAAGAGAAAGAAAGAGGCAGAGAGAATGGATGTGCCAGGGCCTCTAGGCGCTGTAAATGAACTCTAGACACATGCACCACTTTGTGCATCTGACTTTATGCGGGTGCTGGGAAATTGAACCGGGATCCTTAGATTTCGCAGACAAGCGCTTTAAACGCTGAGCAATGTCTTCAGCCCAATCTATCTTTTTTAAAAAAGAAAAAAACAAGCCGGGTGTGGTGGCGCACACCTTTAATCCTAGCACTTGGGAGGCAGAGGTAAGAGGATCGCCGTGAGTTCAAAGCCATCCTGAGACTACATAGTGAATTCCAGGTCAGCCTGGGCTACAGCGAGACCCTACTTTGAAAAACAAAAACAAAACAAAAATCCTAAAAAACCAAACTGCTGAATTTGGGTTGAGGGCACAAGGAAGAAAAAAACAAGAAAGGAGGAAAGAACATAAGAGGAAGGGAGGAGAAAAGAGAAGGAAGAGGAGGAGACTGGAGGGAAAAGGCTGCTAATGACAGCCATTCATTTAATAAGCATTTATTAGGCACCTAATGTATGTCAGGCAGTGCACATGGCTACAAGGTCAGATCTGAACAGAACATAAACCCTTTCCTAGAGAAGTGCACAGTGTTTCATTCTCATCTGGTATAGGTTCCCTGAAGAGTCCCTTGCACCTCTGCTCAGGGACAGAGCTCTGTGCTTGCTTCTTGCTGTCTTGACTGAAATTCTCTACTTCTCAACCTTAAGGAGCAGGGGCTGAGGCAGGTTGGTCTTCTCTGCTCACCAGCATTTTAAAAATATTTTTTGTGCTGGGCGTGGTAGCGCACACCTTTAATCCCAGTACTCAGGAGGCAGAGGTAGGAGGATCTCTGTGAGTTGGAGGCCACCCTGAGACTACATAGTGAATTCCAGGTTAGCCTGAGCTAGAGTGAGACCCTACCTCAAACCCCCCCCCCAAATTTTTTTTTTTTAGTGTGTGTGTGTGTGTGTGTGTGTGTGTGCATGTTCGTGTGTGAGTGCAGGTGTGCACATCAAGGAGTACATGTGGAGGTCGTTTAGGTTGGTCCTCACCTGCCACCTCATTTGAGGCAGGATTTTTCAACCTGGACTCTGGCTTGGCTGTTTTTTTTTTCTGGATTCAACTGGAGCTTCTGGGAAATTCTTCTATTATCATCTTCCAGTCTGACCATCAGTGTCAGCATGCTGGGATCACAGAAGCCCACCACTGCATCTGGCTTTTGATGTGGGGTCTGAGGATTGAACTGAGCTTGAACAGTAACGGCTTTATCCACTGAGCCATCTCTCTAGCCCAACCACCAGCATTTGTACTTTAACTTTTGTTTTTAATATATATATATATATATATATATACATACATATATATATATATGTATATATATATATATATATATATATATATATATATATATATATATATATTGGTTTTGTGAGGTAGGGTTTCACTCTAGCCCAGGCTCACCTGGAATTTACTATGGAGTCTCAGGGTGACCTTGAACTCACAGCGGTCCTAACTCTGCCTCCCGAGTGCTGGGATTAAAAGCGTGTGCCACCAGGCCCGGCAAACTTTTGTTATTAAATATATCTATTTATGGGAGAGAATGAATAGGTGTGCCAGAGCCTCTTGTCACTGCAAATAAACTCCAGATGCTAGCACCACTTTGTGCCTCTGGCTTTAAATGAGTGCTGGGGAATTGAACCCCAGCATGCGGACTTTGCAAGCAAGTGCCTTTAACTGCTGAGCCATCTCCCCAGCCTCCCACCAGCATCTTAACTTTTTATTGACAACTTCCATAAATATAGATGATATACCATGATCATTCCCCTCCCAATATTTCCCTTTTGCCCTCCCAAATTCCTCCTCTCCTGAATCACCTTCTTTCCAATTAGTCTCTCTTCTATTTTAATAGATGTCATCATTTATTTGTTTCCTGTTATGAAGGTCTTATGTAGGTAGCATCAGCTACTGTGAGGTCATGAATATCAAGGCCACTTTGTGTCTGGATGACAGCATTGTAAGCCCTCCTCCCCTTCCTTTGGCTCTTACATTCTTTCCACCACCTCTTTTGCAACGGTCCTGAGCCTTGGAGGGTGTGATAGTGATGTCTCAGTGATGAATACTCCACTGTCACTTCTTCTCAGCACTTTGGCCATTTTTTTTTTGAGCCTCCTCAGTGGCCATTACTATCTGAAAAGAGAAGCTTCTCTAACCAAAAGAAAGCATAGCATTAACATATGGGCATAAACATAAGGGCAGTTTGGTGGTCATAATATTTACATTTAGCCAGACAACAATAGTAGTTTCCTGCTTAGGGCTTATGACCACCTCAGCCATAGGCTTTGACTAAGTTTTCAGTACTAGGTAGGAATTCCCTCCCATGGAGCAGGCTGCAAATCCAATCAGAGAGCAATCGGTTTCTCCTAAAGCAGATGTATTGCCATTTCACAAGGTGGTATTCTTAGCCTGGCTGGCCAGCCAGAAAGCTTGCAGGGTCCGCTGCTGGTTAACACCTGTGATGATTTTTCTCCTCCCAAAGGCTGCGACCTGCATAGCTCTTTCCAGCAACCCGACAGCTAGTCAAGAGGGAGGGAGAGGCTTCCGGCTCAGCTCCAGCTTGGTTCCCATCAGCATTTTTAATGTCCCACTGCAGCATACTAGGCCCGGTGTTGGTGCTCTTGAGTTGCAGGCCTCTGCCTAGGACCTCCAACATTGCCTTTTGGGTCAGTCCAGGGGTGGTCCTTTCTACCTCTGCACTGGGCCTGTAATTCTTGCATCGGCCACCAGGGGGCCAGTGCTGCCGGTGTCACACCGCAGAGGGCCACAGTCCTGAGAAAAACAGAACTGGCCTTTAAACCTAGCACTTGGGAGACAGGTAGGAGCTCTCTGTAGTTTGAGGCCAGCGTGAGACTAATTCCAGGTCAGTCTGGACTACGGTGAGACCATACCTTGAAAAAAGAAAAAAGAAAACAGAAAAAAAAAAAGCAGACTAACCTCTAACCAAGCCAGGTTTACCCCTGTTGCCCTCCCTAGAAGCCCAGATGCCTGGAACCCCAGTGTCCTTCACCAGTGAAGGCATTGCAGCCTCCCGGGCCCCACACCCCTTGCCAGAGTCGAACCGGATTTGGCACTGGTGACAGACAAGTCTTGGCTGTCCCAGCCTCCCTCCATCCCCCTCCCCATTGGAGAACCTCATCGAATTGACTGATTCATTCCTGGTGACTTCTGCAGCCGCCGCTTCCGTGGCTGCACCTTGAACTTGCATTAAGTTTTAATTAAAGCCCGTTACACCAGCCTTGCCCTTGGCTAAATGCAGCTGTGGGCACAGGGCACATAGATATTTAATACTCTGCCTCTCCCTGCTGATGGCGCAGGGTGCCCAAGGGTGTACCCTAGCCGTGCCCTGCTCGCAGCGATCCGCCAGCTCACTTAAGTGTGCCCACAGGCCCCGAGCGGGAAGCTGCGCAATAACTATTCATTGCCCTGGGTTAAGTGTGCCCAGGGGCACCCGTAAACTCAATGCAGTGATTAGCGATTGCTCCCAGGGAAGGCTACCAGAGGTCCTGACGAATGTCCACGGGCCCTAAATATAGCCTGCGCTTGGCCACTTAAAGGGCACCGTGTGTTTGGGTTGCGCATCTGATCACATCTTCTTTGCACAGAATTGTTCCCTCTGTGAAAGCTCAGCCTCTGGGCGCACCACCTTCCTGCATGTTGCCAGAGGGGGACTGAGGCACGGAGACAGGGCTGACCCACAGCTCACCAACCCTCAAGCATCGTCCTTCACTCCTTCCTCTCTGCTCCCATGTGAAGGCGGTACTTCCAAGCCAGGGAAAATTACAGGTCTCACCGGACAGGCTGCTTTGTGGGCTGTGCTGAGCCTATGGGCAACAGGGACCTGGCAGGGAGGGCTCTCTGCAGCCGAGAGCAGGAGTTCTGGGGGGCAGTGACAAGACTGAGGGGCCACCCCTCAGCCCCATTGAATCCCCATTCTGTCTATGCAGGGAAAGGGGGTACGGCCTTGGGTGAAGGAATTGTCAAAGCCCATTAGTCTCTTTGACCTAGGCAACCCCGCTTTTTACAGAATGGGTGAAGGGAGGCACCTCTATGGGTCTATAACTCTGCCCTGGGCCTCCACCTCCCTGCCCAGGTCTGTAGTAAAGGGAAAAGTCTGGGTTGGGTGTGTGTGGGGGTGGCGGGAGGGTAGGCGTTGGTGTCAGTGGAAGGGTGAGAGGACAGCTGGGTGTGGTGACACTGTCTGAGAAGGGGTTCAGAGAGGACATCTGCCCACACCATCCCCTGGGCCCTAACTTGTGTGACGGGCAAAGGGAGAACAGCATCTTTGCACGAGATGGCAGCAGGGCTCAGGTGCAGTGGGGGACCAGCTGTCCTTGATTGCTTGGGGTCGTTCTGATTTTAGTATTGAAAGTTTCACATGGGGAGAACCTGGCGTAGTTGGGTCCCCTAAGCACAGTGTCATTGATGAGCACGGCGGCGTAAAGCACTCTCTCCCCCTTTCATTATTAGAGGGTATGGGAGAAAGAAAACCCGAGTCCACCATGTCCCGAACAGCCACGTTTATGCCAGGCACACCCGCTCTCAGCCTCACCAGCTGCGCTCTACACTCCAGCTGCCCCACTGGCCCAGCCCAGGGCAGCAGTTGAGGTGGTGACATTTCCTTGGTCTGTTGACACTCGAGTCCCAGAACATAAATGATTTTCTTGTCTTAATGAGCAAACAAGAGGGCCTGCATGGCTCTCTCACAGGCCTCCTGCTGCGGTAATTGCTGTGCTCCGGGGCTCGGGCAGAAGTGCTGGCTTGCTCCCCTTGGCTTACAGCTTGCCAGGAGATGTTTCTTCCTCTCTGTTCGGCAGGTCTCCCGGCCCTTGCCTCCGAGGAATGACGGTGGACAGGTAGGTGAGGCAGGAGCAACCTTCCAGAAGGTTCTGCCCGGTCCTGTGCTCATGGACGCTCTGAAGCAGGAGGTTGTCACTGTCATGGTGCTCCTGTGGAGTGGACAGTACCAATGCTTGTGGGCCCAGGTCTTGGTGGAGGCTACAACTTCTGCTTGGTGCCCTGGATGCGCAGGACTGAGGACCTCAGAGAGGAATCTCAAGGAGACCCTGCTCAGGGTCAGGGGAGAGCTGGAATCTTCTGGATTTTCCCATGTGCTGATTCTCTCTACAAGATCCCCAAGGGCAGGAGCCTGTTCCTTTGCAAGGTCACCCATTCCCATAGTGCACAGCTGTCCTCCAGCCCCACTTTTTTAAAGAGAACATTTTATTTTTAAAAATTATTTTATTTATTTATTTGAGAGAGAGAGAGAGAGAGAGAGAGAGAGAGAAAATGGGTGCACCAGAGCCTCCAGTCACTGCACACAAACTCTAGAGATGTGCACCCCCTTGTACATTTGGCTTACATGGGTCCTGGGGAATTGAACCTGGATCCTTTGGCTTTGCTGGCAAGGACCTTAACTACTATGCCGACTCTCCAGTCCCATTGGATACAGGGTTTCATGTAGCCCAAACTGGCCTTGAACTTCTGATCTTTCTGCCTCTGCCTCCCAAGTGATGGGATTATAGGCATGTATCACCATATGCTGAGGTTTAAAGTCAGGACTTTGTGTACGTTGGGCAAGAAATATACTGAGTTATATCCCTACCCTTCCCTCCACTTTTTTAGTTTTTTTTTTTTTTTTTTTTTTTTTTTTTTTGTGGGCTCTACTCTAGCCCAGGCTGACCTGGAACTCACTTTGTAGGTCTAGGCTGGCCTCAAATTCAGAGTGATCTTTCTACCTCAGCCTGCCAAATGTTGAGATTAAAGGAGTGTATATCACAACACACCCAGTCCCTTCCCCCACCACTGTTTTTGGACTCAGGATCTTTGTTTATTATTTATTTATATTTATATTTATATTTATTTGAGAGCAACAGAGAGAGGAAGAGAAGGCAGAGAGAGAGGGGGGAGGTGAATGGGCACATCAGGGCCTCCAGCCACTGCAAACGAACTCCAGGTGCATGTGCCACTTTGTGCATCTGGCTTAAGTGGGTCCTGGGGAATTGAGCCTCAAACCAGGGTCCTTAAAACTTCACAGGCAAGCATTTAACTGCTAAGTCATCTCTCTGGCCCCAGGACTCAGGGACTTTGTATGTAGGCCAGATTGGCCTCAAATTCACAAAAATCTTCCTCACTCAGCTCCCCAAGTGCTAGGATTATGGGCACAAACCACTATGCTTAGTTCCTACTTTTCCTTCTGCTAACCCTGGTGTTTCTGCAGCCACCTGGGAGGAGCTGGTCCTTTCTCTACCGCATCTGTCACTTTCTCATTCCTGGGACACGATACCTGACCAGCGGCAGCTTTTGGAAGGAAAAGGTTGAAGTTGGCGTAGGCTTCCAAGGGGAAGTTCACCGCGGTGGGCAAGGCATGGCAGGAGCAGGAAGCTGGAGGCGTACTGTCACTCCAGCAGGCAGGAAGTAGAGAGAGTGATGGCTGTTGCACGCTTGGCCAGCTTTCTTTTCATGCAGCCCAGGATCCCAGCCTGTGGGGTGGTGCTGTCCACAGTTAGGGTGGATCCTCCCACCTCATCTAATGGAATGTAGATAGGTAAGGCCGGGGATTTGCTTCCAAGGTGATTCTGAATTCTGTCGCGAGCAAAACCACAGGTTAACTGTCACACCTCCTTCACCTCGCTTTGAGTCTTTGGAGTCCTCAATCCTAAATTCCTCCTGCCAGTCCTGGGATGGGAGCTGGGTGCTCCTCCCTGCACCTTTCCCATCACCAGTCACCTTCTTTTTTTTTTCCCCCGAAGTAGGGTCTCGCTCTAGTCCAGGCTGACCTGGAATTCACTATGTGTCCTCAAACTCATGGTGATCCTCCTACCTCTGCCTCCCAAGTGCTGGGATTAAAGGCGGGTGCCACCATGCCCTGTGGACCAGTCATCAGTTTTTATGCAAGACTCTATTGCCAAGATGGGAGTGGTGGCATACGCCTTTAATCCCCATGCTGAGATAAGAGGCTAAGATAGGAGGATCACGATGAGTTTCAGGTCAGCTTGGACTACTGAGTACATTCCAGGACAGCCTGGACTAGAGTGAGACCATGCCTAAAAAAATAAATAAAAGACTCTTATTGACAAAGTCCCATTAAAAGGTGGCAAACAGAACCCAGGACAGGATGCCCGTTGTCCCTGGCCTGGGTCAGGATATGGGCTGAGTGGGTGCTGGGAAGTTAGGGGCATGGTACATTCATTCCTTCAGCCACAATGTGTGTCTTTCTACTCTAAGTGCCCCTACATATGTCTGCTGCTCCAAAGTATGAGGGTGCCAATGTCCCTAAGTGACTGCCACCCTGCCCCTTGGCCAGCCCATCCTTTCCATGGCTCTGTCACCTTCCTGTGTATCCTTCTTCCCCTTGCCCACTCCAAGTACTCATTCTCCTTGATCTTGAGCAAATGTGCCCTTCCTGGCCACACGGATTGTGACTGTATCCTATCACCAGACCCCATGGCTGCTGTCCTTCCGAGGGGAGCTGGTGGCTTCTCTGGAGGATGCTAGCCTGATGGGATTGGATGTGGACGTCAATGCCACCACGATCACCATCCGACATCCGAGACAAGACCTTCTTCAGAGGCAGGAGGTCAGTGGTGGACAGCTGGGCCTACCAGGCTGGAGAGCTCTCCAGCTTGACATCTAAATGAGCCCTTTGCCCCCCGTGTAGTGCCGATTCACGTGTCCACCTGCGAGACTGGACAGATTTAGGCAGGCGCCTCTGAAAATTGGGCCCCATTAGCACAAAGTGCTCGGCTCTGCAGATGAAGGGTTCTGGCAATCATGTATTCAGCGCGTCCTGATCATGGTGGCAGGAGCGTAATTACCGTCTCTTTAAATAGCCGAAAGTTGCCGGGTAAGAGAAGACGGCTCACATGACATTTGCTCTGAGCTAAAAATATCCCGGCTAAATAATATTTCCTGGTTACACTGGAGCCATAGGCCCTGGCCTGGGCTCTGTGACTCTACGGACTTGGTCCAGAGACTAGCTGGAGGGAGGTGGGTAGGATGCTTGTGGAGGGAGCATGGCTCTGGAAGGAGCAGTTTAGAAGCCACAGGGAATCCTCCTGCCTCCCCACCAGGTGCGGAACACCTCCCTGGAGCTCCTGCCGCTCTGGCTGGTGAGCGGCTACCATGCCTACTCCTTTGAGGCTACGTGCCCACCCGGTAAGACCCGGGAGCTCCCTAGTGCTCATCAGTGTTGGTTGCTCCTGTGTCCCCGGGTTCCTCCCTCTCCTGCATACCTTATGCCTTCTGCCCACTTCGCCTCTCCTCTTCTTAGCCCCAACCTTGGCCAAGAACTGCTGAAATCCACCAAGAGAAGTTTGCTTTTGCTGGAAGGTGTGTGGGAGTAGTCTGGGAGGTGAACGGAGAGCAGAATTATCTACTGGAGGCTGCGGATCTTGGATGTGGGAACTCCTGGGATTCCCAAGATAGGTTCCACAGGCCCTCAGGACAATATGGGAGAGGGTTTGCAACTTTCACCGGCTGCTCAGAGCTCTGGGATCTGACAATAGACACCTCATTTAGACTATGTATGCAGTAATGATCTTGTTAAGCTTGGAGGTGACACCCTTGCAGTATGCCTGATGCAACATAAAGAGGCCAGAAATCTCAAAACACGCTTCTGACCTCCAGGGAATTCAAATTCTAAAGAACTCAGTATGCAAGTTAGTTAGATCAAAGGCTTCGTCCTGTGGGGGTAGATCAGAGATGACTAACACTTCACATTTTGTGTAGAAATGGTTATCGTGGAGATAAGTTTCAGAATGAGGTCTCTGGGGGAGTTTTGAATGTTGGAGATGGCCTCGCCAAGTTTACATACAATCCCCTTCCTTATGCCTAATACTTGAAACCCCTTTATTTGGAGACAGATGCTTTCATTTAGCAACTGCAGAGCTGGTGACAAATGTCCCCATGAGAGAGGACTGTCACAATGAAACTCTTGCTAAAGTGTAAACAACTGATAGGAGCTGTGTTCCTTAGATTTTTTTTTTTAAAGTTTTTCGAGGTAGGGTTTCATTTTAGCCCAGGCTGACCTGGAATTCACTAGGTAGTCTCAGGCTGGCCTTGAACTCACGGCGATCCTCCTTCCTCTGCCTCCTGAGTGCTGGGATTAAAGGCGTGCGCCAGCACGCCCGGCTTCCAAGAGCTGTGTTTCTTAAGAGCAGCTTTGGTTAATGGAAGGGGCACCAAGCTAGGTCACTGAAGCTGATGGTAGTCTTGGCAGAGACAGGTTGCTCCTGGCATCTGCTTTTTTCTTGGGCCTTCTGGAATGGTAGTATACTCTGGGGCTTGGGGATGGCCTTTTTGCCCCCCTCCCCCTTCATCCATGTAGCCAAGTTCCAGCCCCAGCAGGAAACGTAGGACACTCTCACCAATTCCAATAGTTTTCAAGGCATGACCCCTGGCTGAGACCTGCAAATGGGTCTCTGTGTTATGTGTCACTCCCATTCCAGCGTCAGCCCAGCCAGAGTCGGAGGTCTTTATTCACATTCCCAGGCAGAGACTGGGTCTGGTCAAAAGAGGGTCCCACATTGAGGAGATCTTGAGCCTCAGATTCCTCCGTGTGCATCAGTCTAACATCTTCACGGTGACCAAGGACAGGGATTTTGTGGTCATCGGCATCCCTGCTGCAGGACTGCTCCAGTTTCAGGTAAGTATCCTGGTGACATCCTTCTGAGGTGCCTTACTTGTTGGACTACTGATACCACTCAGGTACCAGAAACATGGAGAGCCCTGCTCCTGCGATCTGCTGGTCTGCGGGGCTGGCTGGGAGCGAGTGAGCCTCACCACACAGATCCCTGAGTCCCAGCGCTGATGCTAAGGTGGCCCCAGGGAAGGATAGCCACAGGACATGGGAGGCACCTTGTTTCATGCCACTCATGCCTTGTTGCCCCACAGCCATGCCAGGGAGCTGAAGGAGCCTCCGGGACACAAGCTTTCTACAGAGTAGACGTGAGCTTGGGATTTGCAGAGGCAGTCGCCCCGGTACGCTGGATGGTGGAGAACGTCTTCCAGTGTGTGGGTAAGTGAGAAACCCAGAGCATATGTCAGCCGGTGACAGGCAAACAAGTGCTTTACCTGGCCCTGGGGTTCTTGTACCTATGATGGTGTTTCTGAGCCGGAGAAGTCCCACATTCAACCAGATGGATGATAGTGTCAGACATACTGGCTGGAGTTGGCATGAGAAAAAGAGGCATAGAGACTTAGTTGTAGTGACAAGATCCTTGACTGTGGGAAGGAAATGGGGAAGAGGAAGGAGTCGGGGGGGGGGGGTGGCGTTAACTCAACTGAGCTGAGTGCCTTGGTGAAATTGTTCATCTTGTTTAGCCTCAGAGAATTTTATTATTTATTTACTTTTTGGAGACAGGGTCTCATCATGTATACCAGGCTGGCCTTGAACTCTTTTTTTTTTTTTGAGGTAGGGTTTCACTCTAGTCCAGGCTGACCTGGGATTCACTATGTAGTCTCAGGGTGGCCTCGAACTCACGGTGATCCTCCTACCTCTGCCTCCACACCACCACACCCAGAGGCCTCGAACTCTTGATCCACCTGTCTCTACTTCAGAGTATTGGAATTGCAGACCTATGCCACCATGCCCAGTTTGTGCAGTGCTGGGGACAGAATGCAGGGCTTTGTGTAGGCTAGGCAAGCCAGCTAAACCTCCAGCCCCAGCTTCCGTGTGGAGCATGAGAGTTCCAGCACTCGTCTCAAGGACTGGGAGAGAAGTTGGTGACTCTGGAGGGCCCCTGGCACAGGACGAGCCATTTCCGTTTTGATCTGCCCAACTGTCTGTGTGGGCTCTAGTTCCTCCGGTCACTTCATGCATCCGATTCTTTGGCAAAGAGCCCTCCCCAGTGCAATGCATCCTAAGCCCAAAGGGAGCCATCCTGTAAACATGGTGCGTGTGCTGTGTGCCGGAACGCTGGGCCCGTGTCTTGAAGGGGGTTTTCAGTGAAAGCCCGGCTACCAGACAACCTGGTATTCACACATGCAAAACCACCAGGAGCAAAACCCGTTCAATAGAGCACGAGGAAATACACATAATTCACAAATGATGTCGATCACTTTCATCTTAGACTTCCTAACTGTCCTCAATAGAAGACAGACGCGAAGGAGATTTAACTCAGATGTTAATAGCGCAAGAATGCCCTGTTACCAGGATATGATGTTTCGGTGCTGCATAAAAATGTAATTATATTCAGAACTATATTTAAAGATTAAAAGGGGGACTGCCTACCACATCTAGCCCCAAATTCAGAATTAGAAACAAAGGGAAAGGCAGGATTGGGGGAGGGTGGTGGGTGAATTCTAACAGTCTGCTAAAAATGGAAATATTTCTCGAAAGTTTTTACACATTTCGGCTGTTTTTGTTTTAACAGTTTCCTGCAGGAACGAAATTGATTTTGGAAAGTAAGGGATGGAACTTTATCCAACAGTCAGTTAGGGAGCACTTGCCACATGAGGTTTGGGTAAGAGAAGAGGCCATTCAACCAGGTCCCTTGCTCCTTGGCAGTCTGGAAGGGGAGATTAGAGATGTCTAGAGAATCTCAGAAGGGTTGAAGATATAGGTCAGTGGTAGAGCATTTGCCTCCCATGTGTGACGCAAAACAAAACAACAACAAAACAACCAATAATAATAAGTATGAAGAGAGAGAGAGAAACTGGGCGTGAGGGTACAGACCTTTAAACCCAGCACTCAGGAAGCTGGGGTAGGAAGATGGCTGTAAGTTCAAGGCCAGCCTGGGACTATAGAGTGAATTCCAGGTCAGCTTGGGCTAGAGGGAGAGTGAGAGCCTACCTTGAAAATGAAGAAATCCCTGTGAAAGGCAGGTGGGCTTGAGAGGCATGCTAGGGATGAGATGGACTTTGTCCTGGGCTCTGAAGGGGGGTAGGTACGTTCCTCATAGGCAGATAATGAATAAGACACAAAAATAGCAACAGCAATAAAGACATTTTAGAAATGCCTTTGTTTTTTGGCCTCCCTGGAAAGATTTACACAGGGAAAGAATGTTCTCTTTCTGGTTTTATTAATTTAATATCAACAGCCGGAATGAATCTCTCCCTTCCCTGGTTCCCCAGTGCACCTTCTCTGTAACTCCTCTGCAGATTCTAGATCTTTCTGTTCTTATTATAGTTACTGCTGCGTTTGCCTGTCTCTCCCTGTAGTCTGAATGCCTTGGTAATCAGAGGCTGTTTCTTGTGTCTTCTCTGGCCTTACCCTGATGTCTTACCCTTGGTAAGCCCTTAATAAGCACTTGTTGGACCAAATTCTCACTAGGACTTTAAAAATTATTTATTTATTTGAGAGTGACAGAGAGATAAAGAGGCAGGGCGAGAGGGGGGGGGGGGTGGGAAGAGAGAAAGAAAGAATAGGCCCAGTAGGGCCTCCAGACACTGAAAATGAGCTCCAGATGCATGTGCCATGTTGTGCATCTGGCTTACATGGGTACTAGGGAATCCAGCCTCGAACCGGGGTCCTTAGGTTTCACAGGCAAGCACTTAACCGCTAAGCCATCTCTCTAGCCCCCACTAGGACTTTTTTTTTAAAATTTTTTTTTAAATTTATTTATTTGAGAGCAACAGACACGGAGAGAAAGACAGATAGAGGGAGAGAGAGAGAATGGGCGCGCCAGGGCTTCCAGCCTCTGCAAATGAACTCCAGACGCGTGCGCCCCCTTGTGCATCTGGCTAACGTGGGACCTGGGGAACCGAGCCTCAAACCGGGGTCCTTAGGCTTCAGAGGCAAGCGCTTAACCGCCAAGCCATCTCTCCAGCCCCCACTAGGACTTTTTACAGAACGATTTAGACTGGGAACAGTTTTTTCTTTCCTAAATGTGTGACTACTGAGTTGGAATATGAGCAGACTGCCTACATGTTATCTGGTTACAGATTGTTTTTTCCTATCTCCCTCCTCTCCTGCCAGACAAGCCGTTATGAACAAGACACCTCTGAACTGTTTCAGGTGGCGGCTGTTGCAAGGAGTAAGCGGAGGAAATGGCATGAGAAACCTGCTCCAGAAGAGCAACCTGGGGAGGGAGGGTTAGCTGCACTTGTCTTTACCTTTTAATATTTACTTGAGGGGGGGGGAACAAAGATGCAGATGGAGAGAGAGAGAAAAAAAAAAAAAGCAAAGTGGCAGACGGAGAGAGAGAATGAATGTGCTAGAGCCTCTAGGCATTGCAAATGAACTCCAGATGCATATGGCACCATGTGTATGTGGCTTACATGGTTACTGAGGAATCGAACCTGGGTCCTTAGGCTTTGCAGGCAAGTGAATTAATCTCTAAGCCATTTCTCCAGCCCTGTCTTCACCTCTTTTTTTTTTTTTTTTTTTGGTTTTTCGAGGTAGGGTCTCACTCTGGCTCAGGCTGACCTGGAATTCACTATGTAGTCTCAGGGTGCCCTCAAACTCTTGGCGATCCTCCTACCTCTGCCTTCCTAGTGCTGGGATTAAAGGCATGTGCCACCACGCCCAGCTTGTCTTCACCTTTTAAAGTGCAGGGCAGACATGGAACTGTTCCTAGGGATCATACAAGAAGTGGGTAAGGAAGTCAAGAGTCCAGGAGTAGGATGATAAGTAACAAAGCCAAATATAAGACCCCATAAGGAACCTGGGGAAATCTGGAAGTAAGTTCAAGGCTAGCCTGGGTCTACAGAGGGAGACCCCTCTAAAGACAGCAGCCTTGGGGCTGGAGAGATGGCTTAGCAGTAAGGCATTTGCCTGCAAAGCCAAAGGTTCCCGGTCCAATTCTCCAGGACCCACGAAAGCCAGATGTACAAGGGGGTGCATGCATCTGGAGTTCATTTGCAGTGGTTAAGGCCCTGGCATGCCCATTCTCTCTCTCTCAAATAAATAAATAAATGAAATGAAAAGAAAAAAAGGCAGCAGCCTTATTTCATTGGCACTGGGTCTGTCCAGGAGGTTCCTACCTTCTAGGGAGGTAGGCCACAGTGGCCACATTTTCTCATTTTCCATGAGAAGCTGACTTTATAAAAACTGCTTTAGCAGTTAAGGACCCATGTTCCAGTCCCCAGATCCCACGTGAGCCATATGCACAAGGTGACACATGTGCAAGGTTGTCCATGGGCCAAGGGGGAACACGTGTCTGGAGTTCGATTATAGTGGCTGGAGGCCCTGGCCTTTCTTTCTCTCACTCTCACCTTATTTTTGCTCTCTCTCATAAAAAATGTCAGCCTGTTGGGCTTTCCTCAATAAAATGGAATGGAGTGGAGTGGAGCGGGGTGGGATGGGATGGGATGGAATGGAATGGAATAGAATAGAATAGAATAAAAAACAAAACTAACCTGGTATGGTGGTACATACCTTTAATTCCAGCACTCAGGAGGCAGAGGTAGGAGGATCACTGTGAGTTCAAGGCCACCCTGAGATTCCAGGTCAGCCTGGACTAGAGTGAAACCCTACCTCGAAAAACCAAAAATTAAGTAAATAATAAAATAACATTAAAACTGCTTTAAGGGTTGGGAGATAGCTCAGCTGGTAAGAGCACTTGCCACAAGAATGAGGTTCTGAGAGTTTCTGAGACTGCTTGAGTTCGATTCCCCAAGACCCATCATAAATAACTGGTGGTGTAGCCACAAGTATGTGATTACCCAGCCATATGGGGGCAGGGGAGACTGAGGACTTCCTGGAGTCCTCAGAGATTTGGTCTCAAAGAAATACACAGATAAGGGAAAGAGGAAGGACACCAGACATACTATCTGCATATACCGCGTATTATGTGCAGACACCACACACACACACCTGAAACAGCAGACAAAACTGCTCTAATAGCCAGTGAGATGACTCATACCTGTAATCTACAGATAAGGAAGATGAGTCAGAGGATCCTGGTGAGGTTGAGGCCAGCCTGTGCTACACAGGGTGGTTGAGGTGGGCCTGGGTTACAGTATGAGAACCTTTCTCAAAAAACAGCAGTAGGGGCTGGAGGGATGGCATAGTGATTAAGGCATTTGCCTGCAAAGCCAAAGGACCCAGATTCTATTCCCCAGGACCTACTTAGCCAGATGCACAAGGTGGTACATGTGTCTGGAGTTTGTTTGTAGTGGCTGGAGGCCCTGGTGCACCCATTTTTCCTCTCTCTCTCTCTCTGTCAAATAAATAAGTTAAAAAAAAAAAAACAAAACAGCAACATGGCTGCAGAGATTTCTTGGTGATTAGGGCACTTGTCTGCAATGCCTAACAACCTGGGTTTGATTCCCCGGTACCCATGTGCATCTGGAGTTCACTTGCAGTGGTAAGAGACACTGATGTGCCCATTCTTGCTTTCTCTCTCTCTGTGTGTATGTTTCTTTTTGCAAATAAATAAATAAATGCAGCCACAAAGGGCTGGGGAGATGGCTTAACAGCTAAAGGTGCTTGATTGCAAAGCCTGCTGGCCTGGGTTTTGATTCCCCAGCACCCTCGTAAAGCCAGATGCACAAAGTGGCACATGTATCTGGAATTCATCTACAATGGCAGGAGGCCCTGGAGCACCCATACTCTCTCTCTGCTAGTAAATAAATAAAAAAAATTAAAAATAGCAACAAAAAATCCCAAAGGAAACAAACAAAACCAAAACAACCACCACAATAAAAATGCATTAAAAGGGTGGGGGGAAGGGCTGGAGAGATGGCTTAGCCGTTAAGCGCTTGCCTGTGAAGCCTAAGTATCCTGGTTCGAGGCTCGGTTCCCCAGGTCCCACGTTAGCCAGATGCACAAGGGGGCACACGTGTCTGGAGTTTGTTTGCAGAGGCTGGAAGCCCTGGCGCGCCCATTCTCTCTCTCCCTCTATCTGTCTTTCTCTCTGTGTCTGTCGCTCTCAAATAAATAAATAAAAATAAAATAAAATAAAAAATAAAAAAGGGTGGGGGGATGCTAGAGATATGCCTGAGTGGTTAAGATGCTTGCCAGCAAAGCCAAAGGACCCAGGTTTGATTCTTCAGTACCCATTTGAGAGAAGAGCAAGCGAGCAAGAAAGAGAGAGAGAGAGAGAGAATGGGCATGCCAGGGCCTCTAGCCACTGCAAACAAACTCCAGACAGACGAATGCGCCACCTTGTGCATCTGGCTTAACGTGGGTCCTAGAGAATCAAACCTGGAGAATCGAACCTGGATCCTTTGGCTTTGCAGGCAAACGCCTTAACCACTAAGCCATCTCTCCAGCCCCAATATAATACTTTTTTAAAAAACCAAAAAGCAGTTTAAAAGGGTGGGGCTCTAGCTCAGTGGTACAGCACTTGTCTAGCGTAAGTTAAGTTCCCAGTTTGATCTCTAGTGTCAAAAAACACAACACAACACAACACAACAAAACAAAAGAGCCAGCTGCTTGGGCCAAGTGTTGTAATACACACCTATATAATTTAATTTTAAAAACATATCTAGTGGGCTGAAGAGATGGCTCAGCAATTAAGGCATTTGCTTATAAAGCCTGGCAGCCTGGATTTGATTACCCAGTACCCACGTAAAGCTGAATGCACAAAGTGACACATGCATCTGGAGTTAGTTTGTAACGGCAAGAGGCACTGGTGCACCCATTCTCTCTCATTCTCTCTTTATCTGTCTCTATTTGCAAATAAATAAAAATATTTTTTAGCTGGGTGTGGTGGCACATGCCTTTAATCCCAGCTCTCTGGAGGCAGAGGTAGGAGAATCACTGTGAGTTTGAGGCCACCCTGAGACTATGTAGTGAATTCCCTGGGCTAGAGTGAAAACCTACCTTGAAAAAAAAAAAAAAAAAGAGGGGCTGGAGAGATGGATTCATTCATGTGTAGTGTTGAAACAATGTGCTCATTAACAATTCTCCCCTCCCACCCCCAAGCTGAGATTAAAGGTGTGTGCCACCATGCCTGGCCCATCTTATTATGATTTTGTTTTGGTTTTTGGTTTTTATTTTATTTTTATTTATTTATTTTTTTTGGTTTTCGAGGTAGAGTCTCACTCTAGCCCAGGCTGACCTGGAATTCACTATGTAATCTCAGGGTGGCCTTGAACTCATGGCGATCCTCCTACCTCTGCCTCCCGAGGGCTGGGATTAAAGGCGTGCGCCACCACGCCTGGCCTGGTTTTTGGTTTTTAAAGGTAGGGTCTCACTCTGGCCCAGGCTGACCTGGAATTCATTATGTAGTCTTGGGCTGGCCTTGAGTTCATGGTGATCCTCCTACCCTCTGCTTCCGGAGTGTGGGATTAAAGGTGTGCACCACCATGCCTGGCTCAAAAAAAATTTTTTTTAATACATCTAATATTTACACATTTTCTTCAGCTTGGAGGTCTGTGAAATTCAGCCATTTGGATACTCCTGATTCTAGTGATCTGCTCGGTAGGAAAGGAGATGTTCATGGTCTTTATGGCAGACACAGGGAAGGTTCTGCTTCCCTAGGGGGAAAGCTAACCTTTGCTTCTTTTCTGGAAGGTTCAGAAGAAGAGGCACCTGCCTCAACAGCCACATCGAGGACTGCTCTATCCTCCCCGTCCTCCGGACCTGAGGCCCCTCTAGCAGAAATGCCATTTCCTGCCTCTCCTGGGTTCCAGAACGCACAACTGACTGCTGGGGGGGAGCCTCCTAGGGACTTTGTGCCCGCTGAAGGGAAAGACAAGGCAAGTCCATGCTGTGTCTTCTGTCCACCCTTTTCCCCAAAGGTCTGATCTGCATGAGGCAGCGGTGGACTCAGGGGGGCCTGAGCCGTCTCACCACCGATCTTCCTAGCGGAGCCTCACCCTGACCCTATCCACATCTCCTCCTCACGGAATTCACAATGTTCCGCAGGGATAGAGAGCTCCCACCTGATGGCAGAAGCTTCGCGTCTGTCCTGCCTCATTTATGTCCTATCTGGGCCTTGAGTTATGATGGAAGGCAGCACTGTTAACAGTTACGTCCACAAATGGTAGGAAGAGGAACCAAAGCTCACCCCGACAGCCTGGTGGTGGGAGCCCTACAGCCAGACGAAAAAGCCTAGCCTGAGGTGGTAGCTCCTATTTCCTTCTCTGGACTGAGATCTTCAGGGTGACCAGAGCCCCTCTCTTCCCTCCTTCCTTCCCTCCCTCCCTCCCCCCTCCCTCCCTCCTTCCCTCCCTTCCTTCTCTCCTCTCTCCTTCTTTCCTCTTTCTTTTTCCTTCCTCCCTCCCTCCCTCCCTCCCTCCCTCCCTCCCTCCCTCCCTCCCTCCCTCTCTCCCTCCCTTCCTCCCTCCCTCCCTCCCTCCTTCCCTCCCTCCCTTCCTCTCTCTCTCTCTTTTGTGTGTGCAGGTACACACATGTGCACGTGTGTGTGGAGTCCAGAGGACTACTTTGGTTGTCATCCTCAGGAACACTCTCCCCCCGTCCCTTTCTGAGACAGGGTCTCTCATTGACCTGAAGCTCACCAATTAGGCTAGATTGAATGAGCAGTAAGCCCTAGGGATCCACTTGCCTCTGCCTCCCCAGTACTGGGATTGTGAGCACACCTCCATGCCCCATACTTTGTATGGGTATAGGAGACTGAATTCAGGTTTCATGGTTTGGAGAAAAGCACTTTATGGACTGAGCTATCTCCCCAGCCCACATATTCATATGTTTTTAAATTTTAATTTTTAAAAAAATATTTGATTTTTATTTATTTATTTGACAAAGAGAATGAGGCAGAGAGAAAGAGAGAGAGAGAGAGAGAGAGAGAGAGAGAGAGAGAGAGAGAGAGAGAATGGGTGCACTAGCACCTCCAGCCACTGCAGATGAACTCCAGACACATGCACCACCTGGTGTATCTGGCTAATGTGGGTACTGGGGAATTGAACCTGGGTCTTCTGGCTTTGCAAGTAGGTGCCTTAATTGCTAAGCCATCCTTCCAGCCCTAGTTTAAATTTAAAAAAAAATATTTTAAAAATTTTTTTCATTTATTTTTATTTACCTATTTGAGAGCAACAGACAGAGAGAAAAAGAGGCAGAGAGAGAGAGAGAGAGAATGGGCACGCCAGGGCCTCCAGCCACTGCAAATGAACTCCAGACGTGTGCACCCCCTTGTGCATCTGGCTAACGTGGGTCCTGAGGAATTGAGCCTCAAACTGGAGTCCTTAGGCTTCACAGGCAAGCGCTTAACCACTAAGCCATCTCTCCAGCCCTTAAAAAGTATTTTTATTTATTTATTTGACAAAGATAGACAGAGAGAGAAAGAGGCAGATAGAGAGAGAGGGAATGGGCATGCCAGGGCCTCCAGCCACTGCAAATGAACTCCAGACGCGTGCGCCCCCTTCTGCATCTGGCTTAGGTGGGTCCTGGGGAACCGAGCCTCGAACCGGGGTCCTTAGGCTTCACAGGCAAGCACTTAACCACTAAGCCATCTCTCCAACCCTAATTTTAAGTTTTGATGCATCTGGCTTACGTGGGTCCTGAGGAATTGAACCTGGGTCCTTAGGCATAGCAGGCAAACACCTTCTCTCCAGCCCACGTGCTGATTTTTTTTTTTTTTTTTCGAGATAGGGATTCTCTCACTCTAGCTCAGGCTGATCTGGAATTTACTATGTAATCTCAGGGTGGCCTCAAACTCACAGGATCCTCCTACCTTTGCCTCCCAAGTGCTAGGATTACAGGCATGCGCCACCACACCCGACTTCATGCTGATGTTTTTGATGCCTTTTCTCTCTCACTGTTCCCTCACTGTAGCAGGGACTGGAGCCATCCTTGAAAACCAGCAGACCTGAGAGAGCAACCTGGGCGGTCTCTACCTTCCTTTCCCCCAAAGTGATGCACGATCAGCGTGGTCCCCAGGATCTCCCAGAGAAAGCAGGCTTATCGACACCTCGCCAGACTTCAGCGGCACTCTTACCAGAGCCCATGGGAGCTGCTCGGGGCGGCCCTGGGCCCTCACAGCCAGTCTCTCTCACTCCCACTGCCTTGATCAAGCAGCAGTTCTCAGAAGTCCCCTCGCCTCCATTACCTGCCTGGAGGTTTGATGTGTCCAGAATACTCCTGAGCCCAGAGCTACCTGTTACCCCCAGTGAAGGTCTAGGAGCTCCGAGGGATGGGGAGGACTCAGCACAAACCCTAGGAAGTACCCTTCTGCTGGGAGGGTTGTCAGCGGGCGGTGTGGTGACAGCTGCACCCACTCTGGGGCAGCCTGCCCAGGTCAGTGAGGAATTCCAGCCACTGATGGGGGCCTGGGTGAGCAGTGTGACGGAAGAAGGGATGAGTTCTCCTCAGGCTCCTGGAATGCTGCAGGAAACATCCTCCACGGAGACGGCTGAGGGGCCCCAGCAGAATGATGGTGGTCCCTTCGAGGAGGGCATCAGAGGGCACTATCTCCCCAGGGCATTATCCCCAGGAGCAAGTCAGGACATGGGACTCCCCATCCTGCTGGGAATGGATGCCACATTTACCACCCCAAGAGGGAGTCAGCCAGACACCAGCCCCCCTCTGGAGAACTCAGAACCGGAGGACTCTGGGAGGCATAGGACGAGCCGGGCAGTTTCCCTGACAGCTAAGACCTCTATGACCTCCATCTCTAAGAAGCCGGAAACCTCATCTGCTGGAGCGTCAGATGGGACCCCAGAAATAGAGCCAGACCCCAAGTGGCCTGGGGGCTGGCACGAGCAGGGAGTTGCACCCACACCCAGCCCTCTACTTCCACATCCCCTAAACCCTTGGATTCCTAAAGAAACCACAGAGCCCAGCCCGGGTGAGCCCGGAACTCCCTTCCCTGCCCGTCAAAGGGCCTCTCTCCAGCTGGAGCCAATGGAGTCCACATTCACCCCCAGCCCTGAGAGTCGCCAGACTCCTGAGCTATAGCACATGGCAGACAGAGGGGACACTCTTAAAGGCGCTCCATGCTGACCCTCCTTGGGAAGTCGAGGTGAGTCATGGGAGTGCCAGGGGAGGGAAGTACAAAGGAGAGGGAAGACGCTTGGGTTTCCACACACAAAGGGGATGGGGGCAGGATGACAGCCACTGGCCTCCTTGCGCTGGCCTAGCCACATTTCAGGCCTGGTTTCACTATTAAAAGTGGTGAGGCAATGGGGCAGGGTGCAGACTGTGCAGCCAATCCCGCCAGTGCCTAGGGCTCAGGTCCCAGGGTCTCTGTACTCTTTGGCTGTGGAACCTAGGCGAAGCCCTATACCGTCTGTGCCTCTTTCCTGATCTCTTGAGCCGGGGAAAATATTAGTTCCTCTGCAATGGGCTGTTTCAGGGCTAACCAAAGAACGAACATAAAAATCTTGAGTGCAGAGCTCTGCTCAAGCATACTGGGAGCCCTAGAGCCATTCCCTCCCGTGGTCATTACTGCTGCTGGGCAGGCCAACCAGAGAAGCCGCACTGTGGCTCTCAAGACTCCTTAAGAGCATGGGCTGCTCTAGCTCTATGGGGGTGTATGACCTCCTTCCTGGCACTCCAGGGGGCCACGACCCCATGTCCCTAAAGGTTATGCTTGCTGCTTTCCTTTCTACTCACTACGCCCTCCGGTTTCCAGGGCAGCAGCTGGTACCGTGCTGACTCAGATCGCCTCTGTGAGCGACAATGACCCCAAGATGCCTGCTCCCAAGATTGCTGGCCCACGAGCCCCAAGCTGTGGCTGGGTGCGATGGCCCGAGTGGCTGGAACCACACTCAGTGCTTCCCCGGGAGGGCGATGCCCCACCCCCCGCCAGGCGGATCCTGGCCGTGGCTGGAAGTAGGGTTTGAAACGCAGCCAAGGAGAGGAGGCCAGCGGCAACGCCCGCCCGGAATGCGAACTAACTAAGTAAATAAATAAATAAATAATCAGGGTTGTCTTGGCTGATAAACGGTCCCTACCTCGAAGACGACTTCTCCCCCTGCGCGTCCCCCCCCCCACCTCCTTCCTCCTCCTCTGGGCAGATCCATCTCAGGCAAAAGCTTAATAGCCCCATTTAAGGCTTTTCCTTTTCACCACGGAATTGAGCTGCTCCTGCCATTACGAGGTTTTCAGCTTCTCTCTGAAATCAAATTACTGACTCCATTTAATTTTTTAAAAGCTCAGATGATTTCCCTTCTTGAATCCGAACTGTGACTCCAAGGCCAGCTCCCTTCCATCTCCCCCTGCCCCCACCAAGTGAGTCCCCTGTGGGTAGCCACTGCCCAAGGATGGTGCCCTTACCCCCCTGCCAGGGCAAGCCTGACACCTACAGGAGAAGGCACCAGGAAGAGGACCGGGTCCCTGGGCATACCTTAGACTATCTGGCTGGGTGGCTTTATACCCCCCAGGGTCTGTATCAACTCATAGGGTACCAGGACTCTGGTGCCGATAGACCTTCGGACACTGCTGGGCTCAGTGGTCAGAGTCCAGCCCAACGCAGTGGGCTCACAGTGGTTCCCTAGACCGCCCCTGTGCCCAGGTTGCCTTTCATTGTGTGTTCGGGGAGGCTCCTCAAACAAAGACAGCGCTTAGTTCTCTCTCTGTGTACACGCGCACACATGCATACAGGGGTTTGTGTCGCTGAGCGCTCTTGAGAGAGCTGAGCAAGCAGCTAAGATTGTGTGTTGGGGGAAGTGAGTTACTTTGCATGGGAATGCCAGGGTACCCCAAGAAGATTAGGAGGTAACCTCAGAAAGAGCTGGGAAGTCAGGTATGGAGGTCTGTAAATCCTAGCCCTTCAGGAGGCTGAAGCAGGAGGACCTCAAGTTCCAGGCAAGCCTGAGCAATAATGAGACCCTATCTCAAAAAATAAGAAATAAGAAAAGAGAGCCAGGCGTGGTGGTGCACGCCTTTAATCCCAGCACTTGGGAGGCAGAGGTAGGATGATCACCGTGAGTTCGAGACCACCCTGAGACTACATAGTGGATTCCAGGTCAGCCTGGGATAGAGCGAGACCCGATCTCGAAAAAAGGAAAGAAACAGGGGCTGGAGGGATGGTTCAGTTGAAAAAGTACTTTGCCATGCACGTGTGAGTACTTGAGACCAGATCCCCAAGATCAGGTAAAGCTGGACATGGTAGGGCCTGTATCCCAGCATGCCTATGGTGAGATGGGAGGCAGAGGCAGGAAAACCCCAGAAGCTCACAGACCACCAGCCTGGTGAAAGCAATGGTGAACAAAAGACCCTGCCTTAAACAAAGTGGAAGGAGGGGACGAACACCTGAAGTTGTCCCCCAACTTCCACATGCACAGTGTGACACGCACGTGCCTGCCCCCCATCTCTCTCTCTCTCACACACACAAAAGAGCAGAATAGCTGTGTGAGCTCATTCATGCAAAGTGACAGAAAGCACAAGGGTGGTTTTGGAAGGACAGAAATGTCCACGTGGGCAGTGTAAGCCTTGAAGTGCAGGCCGTGAGTGTCTGGCAGGAGCCCGAGCTTTGTTTTTATTCTGGCCTCGTGGGCAGTCCCGCAGGGAGGCAAGTGGCCTTGGCCTTGGGTGGGGGCTTTCCAAAGCTGCCTGTGGCTGAGTGAGTGCACCCTGGTGACGGGAGGGAGGTAGCTGCCGGGTGCTGTTGACAATATGACCCATCTTTCATCTCAACCCTGGCCACAGTTTCTCCTGGGAATCATTCTAGGGCTCTCTGTCTCCTCCCTCACTCAGCTTTCCTCTTCTCCATCCCTTCAGGGTCACCTAGCTTTGCGGCATCGTAGACAGACCAGGGCTGTCTGCGCGCCGGGAGTCCCATGAGTCAGGGCTCTTTACCAAGCCTGCCTCGAAAAACCAAAATAATAAATAAATAATAAATAAAAGACGTATATATTTTTTTCTGGTTTTTTTGAGGTAGGGTCTCACTCTAACCTAGGCTGATCTGGAATTCACTATGAAGTCTCAGGCTGGCCTTGGACTCACAGTGATCCTCCTACCTCTGCCTCCCAAGTGCTGGGATTAAAGATGTGCACCACCATGCTTGGCCAAAATATAAAGCACAATAAGAAATCATCAAGTTCCACCTGGTAAATAGTCCTTCATCCTGTGAGCAGACAGGAGAGCGATGATTTACAAGGCAGGTGGCCCTTTCTGGGCTCTAGGCCCAGAACAAACTGCAGACAGACCCTTCCCCTTGCCTTACTCTCACCTTCTCTAAAGTGGGATAGTCCCACCTAATTATGAAGTGCTATGGTTCTGAGGAGGACTCCTGTTCTCCCTCAAGATGAGGCATCATCGTTGCTGTGACCCTGGATCTGAATGCACCAGGGCCTGAGTGGTACCCATAGTGGATGCTAGGGCTATACAGGTGAGTGTGTGCATCTTGTACCTGCCTTGGGGACTTGTAGTTTCATGTTGAGCCCTCCCAGGTCTTGCAATATCCTGAGAGTCCCTGATAGAGGTAGCTCTTCCCTTATGGGTCAGTGGCTCCTGGGTGAGGGTCTCAGACAGCCCAGGCAACGGGGATGGTTAACATTACTGGGCAGCTTGGATTCTCATCTTACCACCTGTGAAGAGTCCAGAGCCTTGATACCTTCACTTCACACCCCTCTTGTCTCATGAAGTAGGTGAAGTGCGGCCGGAGCCTTTCTGGGTTTTCCTCCTTGAGTCCTGAGCCTGTTGTCATATTTTGCAATATCCAACCTCACCGTTTCCCCCTTGCCGAAGGCCCAGACTCCTCAGCTTTCAGACGCTTCCCGCAGCCGCTGCACAGCACAACATACTCTCTCAGCCTTGGCTGCAAGTCTCTGTTGGGTATTTGAGTATCACTTAAACTGGAATTGTAGTTATCAACTCAGTAATTCTCCAAATTACCGCGTAACCAGAGAGGCGGCGTGGTGGGAAGATCTTTCTTCTAGGTGTCAAGAGACCAGACCTGCCACACCCAGGTCTGGGGACCTGAAGCCAGTCTGTTTACTTTCATAGCCTAGAGAGGCAGCTTGGGGTGGTCAGAAGTGAGATGACTGGGACCTCTGACGTAGGGTCATGCAGGTCGTTTCCTAGAGAGAAATGAAGCCTAAGCGGAGGGTTCACAGACCCCAGATTAGCCCAGTCCTTGCCACCTTCCCGTATGCCTTTGCAGTTTACAGTCAGGTCTAGGCAGCTGGGGGCTGCTGGCGACATCAGTGCAGATGACAGAATGGGACAGTATGGACTGAGGCTGTTTTGTAGCCAACCAGCCCTCACCTTCACCGTGCTTCACAGGTGACGCTCAACCCCTTCCCTCCTCGTCTTCTCTCTCTCTCTCTCTTTTAATTTTATTTATTTATTTGAGAGAGAGAAAGTGAGACAGAGATAGACAGAGAGAGAGAATGGGCAGGCCAGGGCTCCAGCCACTGCAAACGAACTCCAGATGCATGCACTCCCTTGTGCATCTGGCTTATGTGGGTCCTGGAGAATCGAACTGGAATCCTTTGGCTTTACAGGCAAGCATCTTAACCGCTAAGCCATCTCTCCAGCCCCCAACTCTCTCTTTTTTTAATATCTTACTTTTATTTATTTATTTAACAGAGAGAAGGAGGGATGGAGAGAATGGGTGCTCCAGGGCCTCCAGCCACTGCAAATGAACTCCAGACGCATATGCCACCTTGTGCATCTGGCTTACGTGGGTCTTGGGAATTGAAGCTGGGTCCTTTGGCTTTGCAGGCAAATGCCTTAACCGCTAAACTATCTCTCCAGGTCTCCTCTTCCTTTTTTTTTTTTTTTTTGAGGTAGGGTCTCACTCTAGCCCAGGCTGACCTGGAATTCACTATGGAGTCTCAGGGTAGCCTCAAACTCATGGCAATCCTCCTACCTCTGCCTCCCGAGTGCTGGGATTAAAGGCATGTGCCACCACACCTGGCTTCCTCCTCTTCATTTAAGCTTTCCTTTTTCTTCTTCCAAGACCTAGGCTGAGCCACCCCACACTCCAGATCTTTGAGCGCACAGAACTATGCTTCTCACAGCAGGACCCCCAACCAGCAGCATCAACACCCCTTGAGAATTTGTTGGAAATGAAAATATTTTATTATTATTTTTCATTATTATTTGTCACATAGGCTGACCTTGAACCTGCTACGTAGCTGAGGCTGGCCTTGAGCTCCTGATCCTCCTGTTTCCACTCTCAAGTGTTATACTACCAAGCTCATCTTAGAAATGCAAATTCTTAAGCTGGGGATATGGCCCGGTTACCACCGCCTAGCATGCTTAGGGCTACCCCAGAAAGAAGCACAAGGTTTTGGATCTCACTCCAGATGACAGACCCAGTAATTCAGAGGAGTGAGGTCTAGCAGTCAGCATTCTAACCAAACCTCCAGGGGGTTCTGTTGTACCACCACACACATTGAGTACAGCCGTCTGGGAGGGAAAGTGTGCTAGGCATCCCCAAAGTCAGAGAATTTCCCTGACTTCATAATGAAAACAACACTTGACTTTCATTCCATTTCCAAAGGCTTGCCACCTTCACCTGCCCACTGCATCCCACACCATTCCTTTAAGAAAGAAAGGAATTGTGATTTCCATTTACAGATGAGGAAAAAACCTGAGGTATGGGGCCTTGTTCAAGGTCACATAGCTAGGAGACGTTAGCTCTAGGACTGCAACCCGGGTCTTGTTTGTCCCAGGCAAGGTGCTGACTCCTGGACACCTCGGGTTTTCAGAGCTCTTTAGACCTAAGACACAGTAGCATGTCCGTTGGCCAGCGAGGAAATCCTTCGGCCCTCCGCCCTATTTCCAGTTGCAATCACAGGAGAAAGCATCCAGGAAGCATAAATTCTGCCTGGCAGTTGAGTAAGAGCCCTGAAAGGAGTTACCCGTCAGGGAGATGGGACTTTATTTCTCAATGAAATAGCCTTTTTATGGCTGGAATAAAAGTGCCAGGGGGAGCCTAATGCCAGGAAGTAGCAAGCACATTTGATAAACTCCTTCAGCCAGGGCGGGGCTGCCTGGGAGGTGGCAGTCAGACAACGGTCCTTATGCTTCCAGATGTATGCTTTTCTGCACATTTGAGTTGAGATCTTGGGGCACTCCCCCTCCCTCCCCGGGCCCCGGGGCCACCCAGCTGGAAGAGGGCTGACACTGACCCCCACTGAGAGAGCGCTCTCCCTGGGCCGCCGGCACTTAGGAGATGCAATGCGGAGAGTGAGCAGCAGGGGGCAGCATAACACATTGTTCCAACTTGACTTCTGGGTGATGCTTGGGGGGCTTCCGGGTGGGGGGGTCTCTGAGGGGAAACTTCAAAGGAGGACAGTAGTAACACCCTCTCTAGGGCTTCTTCCTTTTTCTTTCAGCCCTTTCCACCTAGTCTTTTCACATCAGGAGTCCGTTTACCATCCTTCCTCTGGCAGTGGACTTTGCTCCACCAGACCATCCAAATCAGGGATGAGGATAGGTTAACCAGGTAAGGGATGCTTTTCCATCCCTTGCCTAGCCTCTAGCCAGTTTCCTAAGCTTTTCTAGCCTTTGTACTGGACACGGTTAACCCCCTGGCTGACTTTTGAGGGACCTCTCAAAACCCCATGTACTCTCAGGGTACGTATGTGTATGTGGGAATCCCTTGTGTGGGGGAGGCCACCACCTTCATGGTCACTGCTGGGGGCGGGGTGCATGAAAAAGTCCTGAAGGACAAAGAGAAAGCAAGGAAACCTCCTCATTTGAGAGAGAGAGAGAGAGAGAGAGAGAAAGAGAGAGAGAGAGAGTGTGTGTGATTGGCAGGTTTACGGCCTTGGGAAGGTGCGTGGTATTCCGCACAATCAAGTCATTTTTAAAAATAATCTCACTGCTTAGGTCGTACACGCTGCTAATTGCATTTTAATAAGTCTCTTAAAATCTTGCCATATTTTTTAATATCCTAATATTAGGTAAGTGATTGCGGGGGACACTGGAGGGCATGGGGAGTTTATATAACAGAGGGAGGACCGTGGTGAAGCTGGAGGTGAACTGCCAAGTGACCTGTGGTGTGCATGTTTGCGTGAGGGTATCTGTGTTTGTGTGGTGTGAGTGGGAGGCGGAAGGTGTGAGTGTGTCCATTGAGAGTATGTTTGGGGTGTATGTGGCCTCAGGACCTGCAGTCCCTTAACACCTTTCCTCAGATTCAGCATCAACAAACAATTCCTTAACACCTCTGTCCAGTCTTCTAGCCATGAAGGAGATAGACTACATCCTTCCCCTCACAGTCCCAAAGTAGAAGGGACCTCTGTTCAGCTTGTTTCTTGCTTCCTTTTCTTTTTTTTTTTTTTAAGTATTTTATTTTTATTTATTTATTTGAGAGAAAGAGGCAGATAGAGAGAAAAAAAAGAGAATGGGCACACCAGGGCCTCCAGCCAACTGCAAATGAACTCCAGATGCATTGCCACCTTGTGCATCTGGCTTACATGGGTCCTGGGGAACCGAATCTGGATCCTTTGGCTTTGCAGACAAGCACCTTAACCTCTAAACCATCTCTCCAGGCCCTTGCCTCCTTTTCTGAGAACCAGTGTGACTGCAGGGTGGGGTGACTCTGTCCAGACCACATAGCAAGATGGGGACCTGCGAGGGAACTAAAATCCTAAGCTTGAGCAGGCAGAGAAGGAATCACTCTCTCCCCACTCCCAGCGCAGGCCGCTGGCTGCACCACCCAGGCCCGGCAGCCCGTGGTGCTTTTCTCACCTCCGCCCGGACCAGTGACGTGGGAGGTGACAGCGAGCAGCTGCCACTGTTGAGGCCTTACCACGTGGTAGGCTTTTGGCTGAATACTTTCCCCTAAATAGTCCTGTGGGGTAAGTGTTTTAGGGTCCTTGAGTGGGGCCCATGGCTGAGAAGTCGCACAGATGGGACTGGAATCCATGGGCAGCTCCTGTGGCTGACACAGCCTCTCAACTGAGACTGGACAGAAAGCGGAGCTAGTGCTCCAAGGCTTCTTGTATCTCCAAGTGTCCAGGCCTGTGAGGACCATGGTGGGACTGGAGAGGAGACTGGTGAAAGCCAGGGAGCAGGATGTGGAATGGCTGCGGTTGTTTTGGCCCCTGACTGCTCTGTTACTACACAGCAGGGTCGCAAAGCCAAGGTCAACCTCCTCCCTTCTCCTCAGGACAGAGGTTTGGGAGGGCTCCTGCGTGGGGTGTGTGTTGGGGGGCATCATCAGACCAAACATTTTAGTCATCCTCTGGACGTCTAGAGGCTTCTGCAGACCCCCACTGACCCTAGCCTTCCTCCTGCCTCCTCTTCCCCATCCATACCAGCAGCCCGGGTGGGAGGCACATGTTGAGGGAACTTCTGAACAGGAAGTCAGCGTCCAGGTCGTCCAGAGTCCCTTTTCATGTGGTTTCTTTAATCCCCCGGGCTGGGTTTCAGAAGCGTTTTACAGTTTCAGTTTTACAAAGCTATGCTCCCTTTAATGTTGGCGTGTTCAGGAGGTGGGGGGAGAGGGCTTCAGTCAAAACATGTGTGTTCTACAGCAGCCAGCTGTGGGCAGCGTATCTTGAGAAGGGGAGGCCACAATGTGGCCTCCAGGCTCAGCAAGGCCGGGCGGGCCTGGGTGGGTGTGGATGGCGCCCGCTTGCTTCTGTCACTGGGTCCCGCCTCCCTGTGCTCGCAGCCTGCCCTGGTCAGTTAGAGCCTGGACACCTTGGTTCCGACTTTCCTGACACCCGCTTTGAGCAGGCAGACGCCCATCCTCTCCCATGCTGCATAGACACGCAGCAGCGATGCTCCCTTCATGCTTTGGGTCATACCCACCAGCCTCCTGTGTCGTTAATCACTTAGCATTTTCTCCTTAAATCAATGTGCTTTTTCCTTTACATAGCCATTACTTAAGTAAGTTTGATATGCCAGTTCCATCTTTCTGATCTCACACAATAAAACAAATCTATAACTATTTAAAAATACAAAGAAAAGGCTAAAATCCCTCTGCCGGCAATGTATGTTTCGGAGAAATTCTGCGTGGATATGTCCCTCTTTTCTGGTCGAGATCTTGGAGGTTTTAGAGGCAAGGCGACAGGGTGTGTGTGTGTGTGTGTGTGTGTGTGTGTGTGTGTGTGTGCAGCACGGAGACCTCACAGGGTTGGTGAGGTCCCTGCCCGATGGATCTGTCTGCAAGACCACTGCTTTTCTCCTGTAGGAGTGGCCTTGATGTCTTCAGGCTTTTTCGAGAAGCCACTTGGAGCTGTTCTGAGTGCACAGAGGGGCCACGTTTCCTGATAGTGCATTTGGGTGGAAAGAACAGACTTGGGAACCAGTCCATCCTGGTCCAAGTCCTGGCTGTGCTACACCCTGAGGGTGTGGCCACGGGACAGCATGTTGGAATGTTAAGCCTTAGTCTCTCCATGTGTAAAATGAGAACGGCATCACGGGCTAGGGAACAGTCTAGATGTCTCTAAAGAGAGTCCGTGTCTGCCTCTGGTCATTTGTGAGCCCTGAAACCCTGATTCTGACCCATTTTCCTCCTGTCACCAACCCTGACTTTGCCACCAGTCCTGTCTGCTCCACGGGAGGCAGCAAGAGGTCACCAGAGAAGACCCAAGTAGGGGGCCTGCCATTGAGGGCCTCACAGGTCCTTCCCACCATGTCTTGAACAACATGGGGTTAGAGCACGAGATAGTTGGTTTATGATGCCCTGCATGGCAGAGGGCATGACCATAGAGAACCACATGTCTTCACCCTGGCCAGCCACAAAGTTTTGTGGGTGCCCTGTGGCCTCCAGCTGCTTATGGCCAGGGAGCTGCAGGAGCGAGTGGCAACCAACATGGGGTCTCTGAGCCCAGAGCTGAGAGAGCTGCAGGCATGACGCTTCTGTTCTGAGATACCATCCTCTAGCTACAGAGGGCATGGGTTTCCACCTACCTCCCTGATAATATCAGGCCACAGAGGCTAGTGGAACTGGCCTTTGGGGTGGACGCCATTCCTGCAGCTGGTTCTTTTTCTTCAGAGGATGGAAGTAGTTAGGACATTGTGAAGAATGTCATGACTAGTCTGGAGATGTAGCTCAGTGGGTAGAGTGCATGCTCAGAATGCACTAAGTCCTGGTTTCGAGTCCCAGCACTGCATAAAGCTGGGCATCGTGATACATGCCTGGCATCTCGGCACTCAGGAGGTAGATGAAGGAGGATCTGAAATTCAAGGCCATCCATCTGAGCATGCTCGCTGGTGCCTTTAGCTCCAGCATTTGGAAGGCTGAGGTAGGAGGACTGAGGCCAGCCTGGAGCTACAGGGTGAGTTCCAGGTCAGCCTGGGCTAGAGTGAGACCCTACCTTAAACAAACAAACAAACAAACAAAAAGTTCAAGGTCATCTTCACTACATAGAGAGTTCAAGGCCAGCCTCTCAAAAGAAAAAAAAAAAAAAAAAAAAAAAGGCGGGGGATGGAGAGATAGCTTAACAATTAAGGCACTTGCCTAAAAAGCCTAAGGACCCAGGTTCGATTCCCCAGGACCCATGTAAGCCAGATGCACAAGGTGGCAGATGTGTCTGGAGTTCATTTGCGGTAGCTAGAGGCCTTGGCATGCCCATTATCTCTCTCTGTCTCTTTCTTTAATAAATAAATAAATAAAATAATTTTACAAAACAAAAAAGGACTACTGTGATGATGATAATGATGGGTGATAAGGCCAAACACTTTCTATCTGACCAATATGCACTAAGCACTTTACAGATCACTTCCTTTCATCTGCTCTGTGTTGCATGCTGGGAGGGCATCTAGAGTGGCACCTAGCATGCACATAGTAGGCCCTTACCAGAAAGTTACTGAAGTTAACAGGGTCAGGATGGCCACTCTCCCCCCATGCCCTTCCCACGTGTATTCTTCAGGACTGGCCCCTAGTGGCGGGTGTGCAGTCACTGGCAGAAGAGTCCTTCAGGGCAGCACTTACCTCCTGGTTCTATGCTTCACACCTGTGGCCTCCTCAGTGCCTTTTGGGTGAGTCTGTGGGAGGACAGATTCCCTGGACCCAGGGTACTTCCTCCACTTACCCCTCAGCCACTCAAGGGAGAACCGCCCTGGGCCGGGGCCCCCTTCTGCCCCTTGGTGCAATGAAGGGCTGGGCGTTGGCCAGGCTACAGCTGCTCTGGGGGCCTAGGGAGGAGAGAATCAAAGGCAGGCCATGTGGGCCCCACTTTCATCTCCCAGCTTCAAAGAGGTGCAAACAAACCCTGTCCCGGTGCCAGGGAAGCAGCAGCTCCCTGCTTACAGACCCAGCCTGTTCTTTCCCTTGTCCTCCCCCTTCCCAGAAAGAACGCAGTGCCTCCATCCTGGTCCACAGGCACCCAGCGGACCTTGACTCTTGGGCTGTATGGGCGACTTTTGGCAGGGCCCACTGGACAGGACAAAGGAGGTCTGCCAGGCAGGGACAATGGAGCTGTGACCTCTTTCCTATACACCCTCCCATGGGAGGACTGGCCCGAGAGCTGGGTCTCACACATCCCAACCAGAACTTCAGTCTGGATCTGCTCTGTCCAGGATGACAGCCACACATGTGAGCGTCCTGAGCACCTGGCATAAAGCTACTCTGAATGGAGATGTCCCCTAACAGTAAAGGACATATAGGATTGTCCAGACTTGATCCCAACCAGAGAATGTAATATGGCTCATTAATCATTTTTACATTGATTACCTGATGAAATGATAACATTGGGGGCTATTGGGTTAAAAATGTTATTGAAATTAACTCCACCTGGTCCTTTTTACTCCTTTAAATAGGAAACAAGGAAATTTAAAATGACACATGGTTCCTTTGTTTCTCATGGAGCATGTGGCTGCAGACATAGTCCCATTCTGCAGATGAGGGGCCTGAGGCCCTGGGTTCAGCACATGGGACGGATGCATGGATGAGTGGATGTGTGAATGGAGGGGTGTGTGGGTGAATGTGTAGATGGATGGATGGGTAAGTAGATGTCTAGTGCTGGTTTCTGAGGAGACACAGGTGAACTCTGTCCCATTCCTATTTTCCAGTAGCTCTGAGACTGGAGTTCCCATAGCGGGGGAAATGTAATGGTAGGATCAGGCCTTGGCTTCCAGGGGACCTTAAACCTATGAACAGCAGGGGCAAGAGGTGACAATAGGCTCCTGGACCCTGATTTTGGCTTAGTTACTTAGCAATGACTTAGGCACATTTCTACCTAGCCAATTCAGTCACTTGGCCATATTTTTTCCCTTTTGCATGTGTATCAGTGTGATGTGTGTGTGCACATGTATATGCATATGGGCATACGTGTGTGAGGGTGTGGGTTCACTTGCACATGTGTACACAGTGTGTTGGAGGTCAAGTATGCTGTCCAACATTTAAAAAAAAATTTTTTTTTCAAGTAGGGTCTCGCTCTAGGCCAGGCTGACCTGGAATTCACTATGTAGTCTCAGGGTGGCTTCGAACTCATGGTGATCCTCCTAACTCTGCCTCCCGGAGTGCTGGAATTAAAGGCGTGTGCCACCATACCCAGCTAAAAATATTTTTTATTTATTTGAGAAAGACAGGGGACAAGAGAGAGTGTATGGGGCACCAGGGCCTCTTGCCACTGCAAGTAAACTCCAGATGCATGTGTCACTTTGTGCATCTGGGTTTACATGGGCACTGGGGAATTGAACCCAGGCTGTCAGGCTTTGTAAATAGTGCCTTTAACTGCCGAGCATCTCTCCAGCCCCACCACTTTTTCTTGTTTTGTTTTTTTGTTTTGGTCTTTTTGAGGCAGTGTCTCGCTCTATCCCAGGCTGACCTGGAATTCACTATGTAATCTCAGGGTGGCCTTGAACTCACAGTGATCCTCCTTCCTCAACCTCCCTAGTGCAGGGCCTTTAGCCATTGTAAATGAACTCCAGACACATATCCCACCTTGTGCATCTGGCTTACGTGGTACTGGGGAATCAAACTCTTGTCCTTAGGCTTCACAGGCAAGCGCTTTAACCACTAAGCCATCTCTCCAGCCCTTTCTACCTTCTTTTGAGACAGGGTCTTGCTTTTCCATTGCTGCTCAAGAGCTTCCAGATTCTCCTGGCTCTGCCTGACGTGTGCACCACTTCACAGAACTCTTTGTGTAAATGCTGAGTTTCAAACTCTGGTTGGCGGGCTTGTAAGTAAGTGCCTTTATCCACTGAGCAATCTCCCTAGCTCCTCACTTAGCTTCTTGTTTTGAGGCGGGAGGCAGGGTCTCACTCTAGTTCAAGCTAACCTGGAACTCACTCTTGGCTCAGGCTGGCCTCAAACTTGTGGTGATCCTCTCACCTAAGGCTCCCAAGTGCTCTCCTTATAGGCGTGTGCCACCACACCCAGCTTCACTCTTTGTACTTGGTTTTCTTATTTGCAAAGTGGAGTTGGTCGTGGTCATTAGCCACTCCTTCATAGAGTGGCCGTGAGGATTAAGAGGGTTCACATTTCACTCCCATGGAATGGTCCCCTGTGTTAGCTCACTTACGCTCAGCCATTTTGCCTGATCTGCCTATCTATCCATTGTAGGAAGAAACTTCTGTGATGGAGGCTGAAAACAGCACTAATCAATGGAGTAAGCATAAATATTTACAAGACAGTTTGATGACATCCTACTTAGCATAGCAACAGTAATAGGCTCCCCCGCTAGGGCCTATGTCCATAGCCACAGGCTTTGGGCCAGGTTTAGAGTACCAGGCATCAATTCTCTCCTGGATGGTGGCCTCAAATCCAATCAGAAAGTGGTTGGTTTCTCTCACAACAGCCATGCCACTCTTGCACCAATGACCACATGTTGCCTGGCAGGTTGGTTGTGGAGCAGGGTACACAGCTAAGCAGGACTATGGGTGACTTTACTCCCCTAGCAGCTTGCATAGCATCTTCAGGCATGAAGAAAGCTAACCTGCAGGGAAGAAGCTTCCAGATAAAGTGAGACAATGCTGTGGGTCATTATCATGCAGCCAGGTTGCAGTCCTCCTCAGGACTAAGGGCACCGACCTTCAGTGGAAAGACCCATCCTTCAAAGGGACAGTCACCATGCCTGAAGGTGGGAGTCAAGGGAAGGTTCTTCTCTCCATCTACCTGAGCAGACCCCTGAGGTCCCTAGTGGGCTCAGACTTCCTTGTTTCTTTCTTTTATTTTTTCAATTTTATTTACTTATTTATTTTTGGTTTTTCGAGGTAAGGTCTCACTCTAGCCCAGGCTAACCTGGAATTCACTATGTAGTCTCAGGGTAGCCTTGAACTCACGGTGATCCTTCTACCTCTGCCTCCTGAGTGCTGGGATTAAAGGCGTGCACCACCATGCCTGGCTTATTTATTTATTTATTTCAGAGGGAGAGCGAGGTAGATAGAGAGAATGGGCACGAACTCCACCCGCCTAGTGCATCTGGCTCTATGTGGGTACTGGGAAATTGAACCTGGGTCCTTTGGCTTTGCAGGCAAGTGCCTTGACTGCTAACCCATCTCTCCAGCCCTGAGACATCCTTGTTTTTTCCTGTGCCATTTTTTCTTCCCTGATTTCTCCACATACCACACACTATGGTAGCTCTGTCCCTGAGGCCCTGTGGCTCTAGAAAATAGCTTTGGGCCTTTGAGTAGAAATGTTGTTTAGGTGGATATACTGCTGTTGGCTCTGATCAATGATCTTGGGGTATAGGGGAAGGTAGGAGGAGCCCAACAACTTCACAGAGAAACATGGGTACTTTCTGGACCAGGCTGAGGGGCATGCAGGGTTCCTGGAGGTCTGGGCAAAGTATGGGTGGGACCTGGAAGGCTGTGGTGGGTGTTTTGAAAGTTTAGGGCACTCCAAGCACAGAGCCAGTGACACTAATGGCCTGGAAATACAGTTGTTGGGGAAAGAGCCCTGATCCAACCATGGTGGGGGTCAAGAGAGCCCAGGCCACTGGAGACTCCACAAGGCAGAACTTGCTAAAGGCTGAGGGAGGGGGCTGATCCTACAGCTGAGGGGCTGGGGGTTCCCAGAGGTGGTAGCAGGAAGTGAGATAATTGGAACCAAACAGGGCCAATGGGAACCAGATGGGATTAGGGTCGGGGGCTCTTACAGGGGGAGATGTTTTCCTTTCCCTTCCCAGCTGTGGCTGGGGGGAGGGACGAGGCAAAGCCGGCTATGTTCTGTGCCCTACCCCATCTCCGCTGCGGGCCCTGCGGGCCTCCTTCGGTCCCTGAAAGGGGCTCAGAGCCACATCCAGGAGGGAACTTGCACAGCTGCTCCCAAGGTGACCCACACACAGCTTCTGGGGAGCAAGAAGGGCAGGAACCCTCCTGCCCTCTGGCTGTAGGGGTAATTTGGGGAGGGGGGGTCTAGACCCTGGCAACACAGTGCTGTGCCCTAGCTGCCTGCGGGTGCAACAGGCCCACTGCTCATCAGCTTTATTACTTAGGCTCCAGCCACTCTAGGGAAAGTCCTCTTGGATCCTCTGGTTGGAATCAGGCACCTTCTCTGGATTCCCAGACAGAGGCCTCTGGTTTTTTTTTTTTTTTTTTTTTTTTTTTTTTTAAGAAATCTTGGCTGGAACACACTATGTAGACCAGGGGGCCTCCAATTTGCAGCAATTCTTTTGCTTCTGACTCCCAAGCACTGGGATTATAGGTGTGCACCACCATACCCAGCTTCCTTGGTGTCTGTCTATCTATCTATCTGGGGACATCTATTTGTTTTTCTGAAACAGGATCTCATGTATCTCAGGCTGGTTTTGGTATGTACCAAGAATAGTCTTGAACTTTTTGCAGTGCTGGGATTGAACCCAGGGCTCCACACACATTAAGCGAGCATTCTACCAACTGAACTATATCCCAAACCTTCCCTCAACATTTATTGCAGAGGATTTAAACATTTTTAATTTTATTTATTTATTTATTTATTATGAGAGAGAGAAAAAGAGAGAGAGAGAGAGAGGTCGGGAGAATGGGTGCTCCCAGGCCTCCAGCCACTGCAAATGAATTCCAGGTACATGTGCCACCTTGTGCATCTAGCTTACCTGGGTAATGGGAAATTGAACCTGGGCCTTTAGGCTTTGCAGACAAGCGCCTTAACTGCTAAGCTATCTCTCCAGCCCTGCAGAGGATTTTTTTTTTTTTTTAATTTATGGGAGAAAGAGTTGGCATGCCAGAGCCTTAACTACTGCAAATGAGCTCCAGATGTGTGCACCACCTGGGCACAGGTGCCACCTTGAGCATCTGGCTTAGGTGGGTTCTGGGCAGTCAAACCTGGGTCCTTAGGCTTTGCAGGCAAGTGCCTTAACTGGTGATCCATCTCTCCAGCCCCCTGAAGATTTTAATTCCTCTTCCCGTGGGCTTAGAATCTCTTCACCTACTGCCCTCACTACGAGGTGCGGCACCTGTGGCTGTGCCTCTCACAGTCTCCCAGGCTTCCTCAAGGCCATCTTCCAACTCTACTTCTGAGGTCACTTTGGATGTCTCTCTCTCACACACACACACACAGACACAGTTTTCTGGACATGGTGGCTTGCTCTTGTAATCCTAATACTCGGAGGCTGTGGCAGGCGGATTTGTATTTGAGGCTAGCCCAGGCTACAGAGCAAAACAGTTTCTCAAAAATAAATAACATGTGAACCATTTATGAATAGGCGTTCATTGTGAAAACAAAAGCAAACCATACAGCAGGACAGAGAACAACTATGGAAGGCTCCTGACCTGTACTCTGGTCGCCAGCTGCTCCCCGGTCATGGAGACCGTCGGAACAAATCGTGTGTGTGTGTGTGTGTGTGAATAACTATATATCTACATAACATCAGGTGCTGGGGAGATGGCTAGCGGGTGGGGGTGCTGTACAAGCATGATGGTCTGAGTAGCTCGGAGAGGGCTTGAGTTTGATTACCAGCACCCACATAGGAAATTGAATGTGGCCACACCTGTAACCCCAGTACTGTGTGTGTAGGGAGGTGGAGACAGGAGAATTGCTGGAACTTCCTAGTCAGACTAAAAAAAAAAAAAAAAAAAAAAAAAATTGGCAGCTCCAGGGTCAGTGAGAGACTCCGCCTTAAGGAAATGACCCAGAAGAGTGACGGAGGAGGACACCCGACATTGTATGTCCTCTGGCCTCCGTATGAAATGTGCACACATGTGCATTTACCACATTACACATAGTACGTATGCACAGGAATAAAGATTCAAAAAATAAGCATAGCACCCAATTTTCCACCTTCACCAGTTCAGTGGCCTCATTCATGTTGTCACGAGGACATTGCCACTGTCCACCCCCAGTCCTCTTCCACCTCCCCCACTGAAACTCTGCGGGGGCGGCCCTGACTCCCACCCCGCCCAGCCCCTGCAGCCCCCGCTTTGCTCGTCCCCGTGAACCTGACTGCGCAGGTGCTTCATGTACGTGGAGCCACGTGCTCTTTACCGCTTGTGTCTGACTCTTGTCACCTACAGTACTGTCCCATGTGGCAGAAGGTGTCAGGATTTCCTTCTGAATCTTTTGAACTCTGGGGGATGAGGGGATGGCTCAGAGGGTAAGGTCATTGCCCACAAGCACGAGAACCTGAGGTCAGATCCCCAGAACCCATGTAAAAGCCAGGTGTGGCGGTGAGTGCCTGCTTTGCCCTGCCGAGGAGACCGACAGGAGGCTCCCTGGGGCGTGCTGGCTAGTGTGGCAAGCTGGATCAGTGAGCTCTGGGTTCTGTCTCAAGAAAACATGTACAGAGGGCTGCAGTGATGGCTTAGCAGTTAAGCGCTTGCCTGTGAAGCCTAAGGGCCCCGGATCAAGGCTCTATTCCCCAGGACCCACGTTAGCCAGATGCACAAGGGGCACACACGTTTGGAGTTCATTTGCAGTGGCTGGAGGCCCTGGCACACCCATTCTCCTCTCTCTCTCTCTGTCTGCCTCTTTCTCTCTCTATCGCTAAATAGATAAATAAATAAACATAAAAACATGTACAGAGATTGAAGAAGATGCCCAAAATTATCTCTGTCATACACCTGAACATACATAGACACAGGCATACATGTACCCCATATGCCCCCCCACAAAAAGACACCCTGAGACTGGGATGTAGCTCAATTGGTAGAGAGCTCACCCAGCATGTGTCAAGCCCTGGGTTTAATACCAGCACCGCATAAACCAGGCATGATGGAGCACACCTGAAATCCCAGCACTAAGGAGGTAAGGTCAGAAGTTCAAGGTCTCTGAGGCCAGCCTGACATACATGAGACCCTGTCTCAACAATGAAACAATAATTGTAATAATAAAATCAAAAAGGCACTTACACATGCAAATGCACATCCACATAAACAGGGGTGGGGGACTGCAAGCAAGCATACATCTCCCTCTGCATCTTGCTTTTGTCCTCTGCCCAAGGTCCTGGCATTTTTTTTTTTTTTTTGAGGTAGGGTCTCACTCTAGCCCAGGCTGACCTGGAATTCACTGTGTAGTCTCAGGGTGGCCTTGAACTCACAGTGATCCCCCTACCTCTGCCTCCCGAGTACTGGGATTAAAGGTGTGCGCCACCACGCTTGGCTCTAATAGACTCTTGAAGGGCTTCATTGTGTTCCGTATTTAGTTGCTTCTGACTTTTGTGATGTGGCAAACATCACTCTCATGTCTCTGTGCACTCACGGGGGACTTCTCTGGGGCACACTTCCTGGAAGTGGAACTGGTGAAACCAATATTGTATACACCTTAGATTCTGGTGTGTTTCCCCACTCCACAATGACCTCTGGGTTCAGGAACCTACAGAACAAGATTCAGATAACGTGGTTTCAGTTCAGAGCCCTCCACAGCCCAGCCCTGTTCTTTCCTCCATTTCTCTAGTTCTGTGACTTTCAAACAGTACATCTTGAAATCAACATAATAATTAATGGCTAGCATTAAAATATATATATATATATAATTTTACAGGTAGCAAGGTAGATAATGCTTTATGAAACTTTTATATAATTTAAATAGGTTGTATATTGTTAAAATGTAAATGTAAGCCAGGCATGGTGGCACACGCCTTTCAATTCCAGCTTTCAGGAGGAAGAATTCAGCTTTCAGGTAGGAGAATTGCTGTGAGTTTGAGGCCATCCTGAGACTACATAGTGAATTCCAGATCAGCTTGGGCTAGAGTGAGACCCTGCCTCAACCCCCCCAAAAAAATATATATATACAGACACATATATATGCATACATCTATGTAAGAGGCTTGGCATGGTGGTGCACACCTTTATTCCCAGCACTTGGAAGGCAGAGATTGCTTTAAGTTCGAGGCCAGCCTGGGCTAGAGCAAGACCCTACCTCAAAAAAAAGTAAGTTGTAAGTCAAATTGATTTTCTTTTTTTAGGGGAGAGTGCAAATGCAGTCCCCACTACCACCAATTATACAGTTGAGTTTCCCACTTTGGAGATTTGGGGAAATCACAGGGGTCAGCACATCTGGAGTATAATGGATAAGCCTCGCCCTGGGAAAACCATCTTCATGATCATGGCATCTCCCCTGCCAGGTAGGTATTAAATTTCTTTCTTTCTTTCTTTTTTGTTTTTTGAAGTAGGGTCTCAGTATAGCCCCAGCTCACCTGGCGCTCACTCTATAGCACAGGCTGGCTTCCAACTCACAGCAATCCTCCGACCTCAGTTTCTCAAATGCTGAAATGATGGGCATGAGCCACCATGCTTATCCTGAAAAGCTGGTGGAGAATTCTGAGAAACACTGTCTATAATTTCACACCAACTCCAGTCCCTAATGTGACAAGACATTCCTGCCACAAGTCCTTGCCCATATAGGTTCTCTTATTGATACACCCTCCTCCCTCAGTATCTTTGTCTTTCCCAGTCTCCTCCTCCTTTTTTTGATTTTTTCGAGGTAGGGCCTTGCTCTAGCCCAGGCTGACCAGGAATTAGTCTCAAGCTGGCCTTGAACTCACAACAATCCTCTTGTCTCTGCCTCCTGAGTGCTGGGATTCAAGGGATACACCATGCACCACCATGCCCAAATCCATATTATATTTATTTATTTATTTTGTTTTTTTCGAGGTAAAGTCTCACTCTAGCCCAGGCTGACCTGGAATTCACTATGAAGCCTTACGGTGGCCTGGAACTCTTGGTGATCCTCCTACCTCTGCTTCTTGAGTGCTGGGATTAAAGGGGTGTTCCCTATTTTATTCTTTTTTTTTTTTTGTTAAGAGATGAGCCAGGGGCTGGAGAGATGGCTTAGCGGTTAAGCGCTTGCCTATGAAGCCTAAGGACCCCGGTTCAAGGCTCGGTTCCCCAGGTCCCACGTTAGCCAGATGCACAAGGAGGCGCACGCGTCTGGAGTTCGTTTGTAGAGGCTGGAAGCCCTGGCACGCCCATTCTCTCTCTCTCCCTCTATCTGTCTTTCTCTCTGTGTCTGTCGCTCTCAAATAAATAAATTCAAAAATAAAAAATAAAAAAAGAGAGATGAGCCAGGTGTGATGGCTCCCATCTTTAAAAAAGTTTTTTTGTTTATTCTTATTTATTTGAGAGCGACAGACAGAGAGAGAAAGAGGCAGAGAGAGAGAGAGAGAATGGGCACGCCAGGGCCTCCAGCCACTGTAAACTAACTCCAGATGCATGTGCCATGTGCATCTGGCTTATGTGGATGCTGGGGAATCAATTGAGACTTGAACCAGGGTCCTTAGGCTTCACAGGCAAGTGCTTAACTGCTAAGCCATCTCTCCAGCCCCCAGCCCATCTTATTCATTGAGAAAGATCTTTTGCCAAACTAGAGCTCCCTGATTCAGCTACTTAGCCAGCAAATCCCAGGGATTTTCCTATCTCTGCCTCCCTAGCATCGGGATTACAGGTGAATGCCACCACAGCTGGCTTTATGTGGTGCTGGGGACCCAGGCTCAGGTCTTCATGTTTACACGGCAAGTACTTTACCCACTGAACCATCTCTCCAGCCCCACCTGTCCTCCTTTTCAAAGCTCTGCTCAAATGTCCCTTCTCTGGGAAGCCTTTCCTTTGTCCCGATATCTTAGGGACCTCTCTCTCCTGGACTCCTGCAGCATTTTATGCCTCAGACCTCTGGTGGCAGTCCAGCACCCATGCCCTTCAGGGTGGGTGATCAGGTCTTCTGATCTGACAGTAAGCTCCTCAGGAAAAACCCTCTCCTGGCTCATGTGAGTGTGTACAGCACATCTGCTGGTCATTGTAGGGACACTTTCCATGCTAATCACCCAACATCCTGTGACCCTAACCTGGAAGCATCTCTCACAATATGACTCCTGCTCCCTTCAAGTCACAAATTAGAAATTCACCTGTCCGGCCTCCCTTGCGGCTAGGATCTGACTTTGTGACCCAGCCTCTACCAGTCGGGTGTGACTCAGGATTCCAACTTGGAAGAGGAACAAAAGAAAGTTTCATCATGGCAACAAAAGCACACCAGAGTGGACAGCCAGGGTGTCACATCTTCTCACATCAGCTTGGAGGAAGCAGGCTTGGAGCTGGGCTATTTTAATCTGAAGCATGCCTCCAGAGACACACCTCCTCCAGCAAGGCTCCTCTTTCCAGAGGCCCCACAAATTTCCCAAATTGCCACCAGCTGGGGACCAGGTATTCAAAACTCATGAGCCTATGGGGTATATTTCTATTTTTGTTTTTGTTTTTCGAGGTAGGGTTTTACTCTAGCTCAGGCTGACCTGGAATTCACTATGGAGTCTCAGGATGGCCTCAAACTCACGGCAATCCTCCTACCTCTGCCTTCCGAGTGCTGGGATTAAAGGTATGCCCTATGGGGCATATTTCATTCAAACCACCATTCTACCCCTAACATCTCAAAGAACGACTTTCCAGTCATCCTTGCAGTACGCTAGAGCCCGCTGCAATGAGCTCAGAGAGTCAATTTTGTGAGGTGGATGTTAACCTTAGCCATCATTAAATATTAGATTATGTAAACAGACAAATCAATTATACGAAACTAGAAGTAATACGTAAAATCCTCATTCCCAAATTCTTTTGATATATGTTATCTGATACATGTGACCACGTATCCATACTCTCTCTGAGTGTCTGGTGGGAAGGTGAGGAGCCATGATGTGCTACTGGACAGCTCTCTCAACTCTGGACTCGGGGACTTCATGTTGGCAGCCTGAAATTAACCATGGTAGAAGTATTTACACCAGTGAAATTGGCAGTGCCACAAATTAGGGCTTGATGGATGACTTTGCTGATTGTCTAGACACGGGACCGTAATGGAGGAAAGACAAACATTGCGGATGAAACTTGAAAGTGTCTCGCGGCTGCAGCCATTACGCTGCGGAATAGCCCAAGAAACCGAGGAAGTAATCTTCTCGGATCTGAAAACCATTATCTGACTCAGCAGAGTGTCACTTACCTCGGTGATGAACCAGTGAAGTTCTGATGTGTGTCTTTGTTGTTTTATTTTTGTCCTTTGGTAAAATGACAGTCCCTTAAATAGCTCCTATGCCCTCATTAGTCTGAACAGGCCGAGTTTATGGTGGACTGTGTGAGGGGGTCACCACATCCGCAGAGCTCTGTCTCAGAGGGTCTCCATGTAGGTAGGCAAAGGTAGAATTTATTGCGAACTGGAAGCTTGCTTTAAGGAGGGCCTTGTCATGCCAACGTTTTATAGGATCAGGCTAGGGGTTCACAATAAAATAGTCCAGAATTGCTGGGTGTGGTGGCACACGCCTTTAATCCCAGCACTAGGGAGGCAGAGGTAGGAAGATCACCGTGAGTTGGAGGCCACCCTGAGACTACATAATGAATTCGGAAAAAAAAAAAAAAAAAGGCGGGGAGGGGGAATAGTGCAGAATTAGTGAAGGCAGCAAAGTATAGAGAGTGTGTGTGTATGCATGCACATGTGTGCTGGGGACTGAACCCAGGACCTAGTGCACGCTGGCTAACAAATGCTCTACTACTGAGCCCCACCTTCAGTCCCAAAGTATAGATTTTGTTTGTGGCTTTTTATTTTTTTCTTATTTATTTATTTACTAGAGAGAGGAAGAGGGAGAGAGAGAGAGAGAGAAATAATGGGTGCACCAGGGCTTCCAGCCACTGCAAATGAACTCCAGATGCATGCACTCCCTTGTGCATCTGGTTTACGTGGATCCTGGGGAATCGAGCCTTGAAACAGGGCCCTTAGGTTTCACAGGCAAGCGCATAACCATTAAGTCATCTCTCCAGCCCTATTTTTCTTTTCTCTTTCTTTCTCTCTCTCTCTCTCTCTCTCTCTCTCTCTCTTTCTTTCTTTCTTTCTTTCTTTTTTGCAGCAATGTTTCATTTTGGCCCAAGCTGACCTGGAATGCATTCTGTAGCCCAGGATGGCCTTGAACTCACTATGATCCTTCTACCTCTGCCTCCCAAGTGTCATACTCTCTCTTTCCCTCTTTTTCTTTTCCCCATCCAAGTACTAACCAGGCCCGACCCTGCTTAGCTTCTGAGATCAGACGAGATTGGGCACGTTCAGGGTGGTATGGCCATAGACTCCCTCTCCTCTGTCCCAGAGTCTAGAGTTCTCACCAGTATACCACAGAACCACACACACTCTCTCTCTGTCTCTCTCTCTCTATTTCATTCTCTCATAAATAAATAAATAAATAAATAACTTAAAAAAATAGAGCCTCCGCCAGGCATGGTGGCACAAGCCTTTAATCCCAGCATTTGGGAGGCAGAAGTAGAAAGATTGCCATGAGTTCAAGGCCACCTTGAGACTACATAGTGAATTTCAGGTCAGCTTGGGCTAGAACAAGACCCTATCTCTAAAAGCAAAACAAAACAAAACAAACAAACAAAAAAGTAGACCCTCATTTATTAAAAAGGAATAGAGCCTCATTCATTAGTATGGAGCTGTGTGGAGAGAGACAAGGACTGTTTCAGTCTTTGGGGCTCACAGTGAGCCTGAGGATAAGCAGAATTAATTCCCGAAAGTACCAGAAAGTATACCTGGTATTCATATTGGACTTATACTTGTTTATGGATGGAAGCCACCAGTTGGCTCCAGATAACATGAGTTTGGCACAATTGGCTAAAGCGTTCTATGAGAATCAACTGGTGATATGAAATTTGTGATTTTATTATTTGCAGGTTGTGTGTAGAGGTGTCAGGGACGAGATTGTCATGCAAACATTGGTCATGTTTCTGTGTGCCAGCAATGAGCAGTCTGAAAAGGAAATAAAGAAAACGATTCCATTTACAATAACATCCAATTTAAACAAACAATTTCATCAAAGAGTCAAAAGGTTTGTACACTGAACTGTGAAGCACAGGTGAGGGGCTGGGAAGGTATGTAGCCCAGCAATAGAATTCCTGCCTTGGGTTTGATCTCTATCGTAATAAAAAGCAACAACAAAAGATATTGGTGAAAAAGACCACTTAATTAGATGAAAGATATTCTATGTTCACAGACTGGATAACTTAGTATTATTTTTTTAATTTTGTGTGTGTGAATGGTGTGTGTGGTAGTTTGACTCAGGTGTCCCCCATAAACTTAGGTGTTCTGAATGCTAGGTTCCCAGCTTCTGGATATTTGGGAATTAATGCCTCCTAGAGGGAGTGTATTGTTGGGGGCAGGGTTATGGATATTATAGCCAATTTCCCCATGCCAGTGTTTGGCACAGTCTCCTGTTGCTATGGTCCACCTTATGTTGGCCAGGGGATGATGTCTACCCTATGTTCATGTCATCGTTTTCCCCTGCCATCGTGGAGCTTCTTCTTGAGCCTGTAAGCCAAAATACATCTCTTTCTCCAGAAGCTGCTCTTGGTTGGGTGATTTCTACCAGCAAAGCGAACCTGACTGCAACAGTAAAGTGGTACCGAGGAGTGGGATTGCTGCTAGACACCTGATTGTGTGGCTTTGGCCTTTTGGAGCTGATTTTCAAGAGGAATGTGGGAGGATTTGAAACCTTGGCCTAAGAGATCCTTGCAGTGCTGTATATACAGCTTGATGGACTATTCTGGTCAGAGTTGAAAGACCTGAATGCAGTAAGAACTATGGACTGTGAGGTTTGGCTTATGAGGGTGAGGAATAGCTGTGCCTGAACTGGGCTAGCAGTATGTGTGAGAAGCTTGCTCTTATGCCCATGTCCTGAGAAGTTGTGCAGGGTTGCTTTACGTAGAAATACTGGTATGAGGAGAGGGATATGGCACAGAAAGAAAAATCTTTGGGTGAACTGTTGCCCATTCAGCTGCAACTGAGAGATTACAACCTTTGAGACTGGGCTAGCTGACCTGCGCTGGAGTAACAGGAAGAATGTAGACTCTTTTGGAGGGGCCTGAGTGCTCAAGGAGTGTCCTGTTCTTCAAAGTCTTCTTTATTCCCCCCTGGATTAACAAATTGGCACCCTACCTGGTATTATGGAGTATAAGAATGCAGGAAAAAGAGGGTCATTGACTTTGCAACACAGTCTTGTGTTTTGGAAATTGCCATGGGCAGTGTGAAGTGGGTTTGCTGGATTCCTGCATGAAGACCCAATGGAGCCATGAGGATGAACTGTGGGTTGCAGCGGAGACCCAGTGGAGATGCCGGGACCACGAGATGGCTGCCAAGGAGAACTGCCCGCCCCGATGAAGTTTCCCAGGACTGTGAGTAGCCTAGCTGGTGGGGCGGAATTGGAAGTCCAGAGACTTGTTGCTGGTTAGTTATCAGACTGGGAGATTTGTCACTGGCTAGAGTTGTTGGACTTGGAGCTACAGAGTTTGGTATTTGCCCTGTTCAAATCATGTATTGCTTGAATATTTCTTTGCTATGCCCAATGCCATCTTTTGCAGTGTGAATGTTTGTTCTGTGACATTATAGGTTTTTTGAGGTTATTTTTTGGTATTATGGCTCAGTTAAAAGATCTTGGAGGGCTGGAGAAATGGTTTAGCAGTTAAGCACTTGCCTGTGAAGCCTAAGGATCCTGGTTCAAGGCTCAATTCCCCAGGACCCACGTTAGCCAGATGCATAAGGGGGTGCACACATCTGGAGTTCGTTTGCAGTGACTGGAGGCCCTGGCACACCCATTCTCTCTCTCTCTCTCTCTCTCTCTCTCTCTCTCTGCCTCTTTCTTTCTCTGTCGCTCTCAAATAAATAAATAAATAAATAAATAAATAAATAAATAAATAAATAAAGATCTTGGACTATGGGGATGTATGAACATCATTGAAATTGATAAAAAAACTATGGGACTTTTAAAGTTAGATGAATGCATTGCATTTTACACCATGTATGGTTATCAGTTTGTGGGGCCCAGGGGTGGAATGTGGTGGTTTGATTCAGGTGACCCCCATAAACTTAGGTGTTGTGAATGCTAGGTTCCCAGCTTCTGGATATTTGGGAATTAATGCCTCCTAGAGGGAGTGTATTGTTCGGGGCGGGCTTATGGGTGTTATAGCCAGTTTCCCCTTGCCAGTGTTTGGTACACTCTCCTGTTGCTATGGTCCACCTTATGTTGGTCAGAGGGTGATGCCCACCCTCTGCTCATGCCCCCTGAGCCTATAAGCCAAAATAAATCTCTTTTTCTCAGAAGCTGCTCTTGGTTGGGTGATTTCTACCAGCAATGCGAACCCGACTGCAACAGTGTGCCACAGCACACATGTGAAGATCCGAGGACCGCCTCAAGGTGTCTGAGATGTGTCACTTTGTGCATCTGGCTTTATATGGATGCTAGGGAACTGAACCTGTGCCATCAGGCTTTTCAAGCAATCACCTTTAATTGTTGTACCATATCCCCAGTCCCACAAATTAGTATTATTAAAATGGCTGAGGCCAGGCACAGTGGCTCATACCTTTAATCTCAGCTCTAGAGAGTCTGAGGTAAGAGGATTGCCATGGGTTCATGACTACATAGTGATTTCCAGATCATTCTGGAATTGAGTGAGGCTTTCCTTCAAAAAAAATAAAAATGGGGCTGGAGAGATGGCTTAGCGGTTAAGCGCTTGCCTGTGAAGCCTAAGGACCCCGGTTCGAGGCTCCGTTCCCCAGGTCACGTTAGCCAGATGCACAAGGGGGCGCACACGTCTGGAGTTCGTTTGCAGTGGCTGGAAACCCTGGTGCGCCCATTCTCTCTCTCTCCCTCTGTCTTTCTCTCTGTGTCTGTCATTCTCAAATAAATAAATAAATAATTTAAAAAAATAAATAAAAATGTAAAAAAGCTGGGCGTAGTGGCACATGCCTTTAATCCTAGCACTGGGGAGACAGAGGTAGGAAGACCACCATGAGACTACATAGTGAATTCTAGGTCAGCCTGAGCTAGAGTGAAATCCTACCTCAAAAAATAAAGGCTAGGGCTGGGGAGATGGCATAGCGGTTAAGCGCTTGCCTGTAAAGCCTAAGGACCCCGGTTCGAGGCTCGGTTCCCCAGGTCCCACGTTAGCCAGATGCACAAGGGGGCGCACACATCTGGAGTTCGTTTGCAGTGGCTGGAAGCCCTGGCACGCCCATTCTCTCTCTCCCCCTGTGGTGGTTTGATTCAGGTGTCCCCCATAAACCTAGGTGTTCTGAATGCTAGGTTCCCAGCTGATGGATATTTGGGAATTAATGCCTCCTGGAGGGAGTGTATTGTTGGGAGTGGGCTTATGGGCTTTATAGCCAGTTTCCCCATCCCAGTGTTTGGCACACCCTCCTGTTGCTGTGTTCCATCTTATGTTGGCCAGGGGGTGATGTCCACCCTCTGCTCATGCCATCGTTTCCCCCTGCCATCGTGAAGCTTCCCCTCAAGCCTGTAAGCCAAAATAAACCTCTTTTTCCCAGAAGCTACTCTTGGTTGGGTGATTTCTACCAGAACTGCGAACCGGACTGCAACACCCCCTCTATCTGTCTTTCTCTCTGTGTCTGTCGCTCTCAATTAAATAAAATAAAAAAAAATAAAAAAAAATAAAGGCTAAGGGCTGGTGTGATGATTTGATACAGGTGTTCCCCATAAACTTAGGTGTTCTGAATGCTAGGTCCCCAGCTGATAGCAATTTGGGAATTGAATCCTCCTGGAGGCCGTGTATTGTTGGGGACAGGCTTATGGGTGTTATAACCAGCTTCCTCCTGTCAGTGTCTGGCACACTCTCCTGTTGCTGTTGTCCATCTGATGTTGACCAGGAGGTGAGGTCCACCCTCTGTTCATGTCATCGTTTACCTCTGCCATCACAGAGCTTCCCCTTCAGTCTGTAAGCCAAAATAAGCCTCCCTCCCCCCCAAACTGTTCTTGGTCAGGGTTTTCTGCCAGCAATGCAAACCTGACTACAACAGCTGGGGATGTAGCTCAGTTGGTAGAATATGGCCTCGCGTGCATGAAGGCCCAGGTTCTGTTCCTAGCATAAACCTGGTGTGTTGGCACACACTGTAATCTCAACCCTCTGGAGGTGGAGGCAGGAAGATCAGAACTTCAAGGTCATTCTATGTTATGTAGAGTTCAACGCCAGTCTGGAATACCTGAGAACCTGCACTTAATCTACCCCAAAACATTTTTTTTTTTAATTTTTTGAGGCAGTGTCTCACTCTAGCTCAGGCTGACTTGGAAATTCACCATGTAGTCTCAGGGTGGCCTCAAACTCACAGTGATCCTCCTACCTCTGCCTCCTTAGTGCTTGGATTAAAGGTATGCGCCACCATGCCCAGCAACATTTTTTTTCTATTTTTAGCTTTTTAAAATATTTTGTTTACTAGAGAGAGAGAGAGAGAGAGAGACTGGGCACACCAGGACCTCCAGCCACTGCAAACAGACTCTAGATGCATGGGTCACCTTGTGCATCTGGCTTACGTGGGTCCTGATGAATACAGGAAAGCATCTTAATTACTAAGCCATCTCTTCAACCCTCATAACAAATTTCTAACACTCTATAGTCTCCTAAGCAATCTAGATTCAATTTAGTCTTTATCAAAATTCCTGTGGCCTGGTGTAGGGGGTGTAGCACAGTGATAGAACATGTGTTTAGCATGTGTGAGGTTCTGGGTTCAATTCCCAGCAGGGAAAAAATGGAATGGCTTTCTGGACATAAATAGAATTCTCATTGAGACAAGGTCTGCCCTAGTTAATCCAGGCTAGCCTGGGACTCTTGGTCCTTCTGACTCAGCCTCCCCAGTATTGGGATTACAGGCATGAGCCGCTTGAAAATCTGACCAAATTAAATGGAATTGCCGAGAGTCCCAAATAATCAAAATGATGTTGGCAAAGAGAAGGTGAATCTCTCTGCTAAGGCTGTTATAACAAAACATAGCAGACTGAATGCATTAAGCAACTTGAAGTCAGCAGTCCATGATCTAGGCACGGTGGTTTGATGTCAAATATCTCCCATAGGTTCATGTATTTAAATACTTAATCTCCAGCAGATGGTGCTTTTTATTTATTTATTATTTTTATTAGTTATGTATATAGTGTGTATACAGCCATGATGGTATGATGGTGCTATTTAGAAAGGTTGTGGAACTTTAAAAAAAATCGATTTATTTATCTTATTTGTTTGGGGGGGGCAGATAGAGAGATGAAATGGGCACGTCACAGCCTCAGCTATTGCAAATGAACTTCAGAAGCATGAGCCACCTTATACATTTGACTTACATTGGTCCTGGGGAATTGAACCTGGGTCCTTTGGCTTTGAAGGCCAGTGCCTTAACTGCTAAGCCATCCCTCCAACCTAGGTTGTGTAAGCTTTAACCTTGCTGGAGAAATGGTGTCACTCCAGGGTGGGCCTTGAGGTGTTATAGTCCAGCCCAGGCTACTGTTGTTGTTCTTTTTTTTTTCCCCTCTATCTCTCTCTATCTCTATCTCCCTCTTTCCTGTGTTGATGAGATGTGACAGCTGCCATGCTTTCTCTGCCAGGGTGGACTCTACCCTCTGGAACTGTAAATTGATTCAGAGCCTTTTCCTTTCCCAGGCTGTTTCTGGTTGGGTATTTTGTCCCAGCTATGACAAAGTAACTGCTGCACAAGGTTTCAGGTAGGTCTAGTTCCTTCTAAGGTCTCTTGTTCACTGAAATATGGCTGCCACTTTGTGTGTCTGACTTTATGTAGGTACTGGGGAATTGAACTCCAGCCAACAGGCTTTGTAAGCAAGTGCCTTTTACTGCTGAGCCATTTCCCCAGCCTGAATTTTCTCTTTTTTTAAAAAAAAAATTTAATTAATTTATTTGGGAGTGACAGACAGAGAGAGAATGAGGCAGAGAGAGAGAATGGGTGCATCAGGGCCTCCAGCCACTGCAAACGAATTCCAGATGCATACACTACCTTGTACATCTGGCTTACGTGGATACTGGGAAATTGAGCCTTGAACCGGGGTCCTTGGGCATCACAGGCAAGCATTTAACTGCTAAGCCATCTTTCCAGCCCTGAATTTTCTCTTTTTATAAAGACACCAGTCACACTGAATTGGGCTCATGATGATGACCTCATTTTAACTTAACTGCTTCTCTAATAGTCATCCAAATGCAGCTAAGTTCTGAGTCACTTTCTGGATGGTGTTTCAACATATAGATTCTGAGGCAGGGGGTGGGGTGGCCATAATTTATTTTTTATTATTTTTAAAAATATTTAATTAATTTATTTGAGAGAAAGAGGGAGGAAGAGAGAGAGAGAGAGAGACAGAGAAAGAAAATGGTCATACCAGGGCCTCTAGCCACTGCAAATGAACTCCAGATGTATGTACCACCTTGTGCATCTGCCTTTACGTGGGTACTGGGAAATCAAACTTGGGTCCTTAGGCTTTGCAGGCAAATGCCTTAACTGCTAAGTCATCTCTCCAGCCCTATTTTTTTAATTATTATTTTTTGTGTGTGTGTATCAATGTGTCTGGCCTGCCAATGGCTTGACATTAGTGCTGGAGAATTGAACCTGGGCTTGAAAGCTTTGCAAACCAGCCCCTTTGACCACTGAGCCATCAAAACAAACAAACAAAACAACCAAACCAAACCAAACCAAAAGTTTATTTAAGGGACTGGAGATCTGGCTCAGTAGTCAAGGTGCTTGCCTGCAAAAGCCTAATGACATGGGATTGATTCCCCAGTACCCATGTAAAGCCAGATGCACAAAGTAGTGCACACATCTGGTATTTGTTTGCAGTGACTAGGCACCCTGGTGCACAATTCTCTCTCTCTCTCTCTTTCTCTCTGTATGTCTCTTCTCTCTCTACTTATAAATTTAAAAAAAAATGTGGGCTGGAGAGATGGCTTAGCAGTTAAAGCACTTGGCTGTGAAGCCTAAGAATCCAGGTTTGATTCCCCAGTACCCACATAAAGCCAGATGCACAAAGTGGCACATGTGTCTGGAGTTCACTCGCAGTGCTAGAGGCCCTGGTGTGCCCACTCTCTCTCTCTTTCACTCTTAAATAAATAAATAAAATGTAAAAGAACTTTTTAAAATCATCTTCCTTAAAAAAGAAAAAGAAAAAGAATATGAAAGAACAGATGCTAGTCTGTGGGGCATGTCTTTAATCCAAGCACTCAGGAGATGGAGCCAGGAGGATTGCCATCTTGAGGCTATCCTAGTCTATACAGAGAAAACTTGTCTCTAAAATCTTGGGTAGCAGCTCACTTGTAGAGCACTTGCTGTTCATGCACAAGGCCCTGGGTTCAATATCCAGCACTGAAAACAAATGCAAAAGAATAAACTACATAATGGGAAAATACAAAACATATGTACCACTTTATGTAACTGGTTTTATGTGGTTACTGGGGAATTAAACCCAAGCCAGCAGGCTTTGCAAGTAAGTGCTTCATCTCCTGAGTACACAACCCAATATTTTTTCATTTAAGAAATTTTTTTACACATATATTACAACAGGTTATTCTCCTTTTTTTAAAATTTTTTTTAATTTATTTATTTGAGAACGACAAACACAGAGAGAAAGACAGATAGAGGGAGAGAGAGAATGGGCGTGCCAGGGCTTCCTGGCCTCTGCAAACGAACTCCAGACGTGTGCGCCCCCTTGTGCATCTGGCTAACGTGGGACCTGGGGAACTGAGCCTCGAACCAGGGTCCTTAGGCTTCATAGGCAAGCGCTTAACCGCTAAGCCATCGCTCCAGCCCCGGTTATTCTCTTTTATCCCCTCACCCTTGCTCCCATTACCCTGGGGGCCCTCCTCAGTGGGATTATGGTGCTCACTGTGGGGTTATGAAGGCCTCAGTCAGTCCTTGTAAGGTAGCGGGGGTGGGAAGAGAGGACTATGCCTCAGGATATTCCTATCCATCTGTGACTCTTATACCCTTTCCATTCCCTCTGTCACAATGTTCCCTGAGCCATGGCAAGCCTGTTGGCAGTCTGATTTAGTGTTAAGTTCTCTGTAGTCTCTGGATTTCTGCTTTGATAGGTTTTGGTTGATCACTGTGTCTGTCACTATCACCTTGGAACTGGTTGTCAAGCTAGCAGCAATAGCAGTATTCTTTGCAATTTCTCCTGGCCCCTGGCAGATGTAGTAGAGGTGGCATATCTTGTGGTGGGCAGTTGGCTATCTCCTTCTTCGTCTTCTTTTTTTTTTTTTTTTTTTTTTTTTTTTTGGGAAGGTCTCTCTTTAGCCCAGGCTGACCTGGAGTTTACTATGTAGTCTCAGGGTAGCCTCAAACTCATGGCGATCCTCCTACCTCTGCCCCCCAAGTGCTGGGATTAAAGGCATGTGCCACAATGCCCCGGCCTGGCTTACAGTTTTGAGGGGAAGTTTCATCATGGTGGGGAAAGCACGGCAGGAGCAGACAGCTGGACATCACATCTCTACACCAGCAGAGAGAAGCAGAGAGTGAGCTCAGTGTGGTAAGTGGGGCTGGACTATCACACCCCAAGGCTGCCCTCTGTGACATATCTCCTTCAGCAAAGTTATATCTCCCCCAAGATCCCAACAGCTGGTGATTAAGTATAAGGCATAATCACAAACACATGATACTACGGGGGATGTTCCACATCCAGACTGTCACATATGTCCAACTGAAAAGAACTGCCAGGTTTTCCAAAGCGGCTTCATTGGTTTGCGTCCCCATCGGCGATGGAGAAGTGCACTCATTCAGCATTGCGTCCTCTGCACCCCTGTCAACATTTGCTATGGGCAAGTTTGGTTTCCAAATTGAATCATTCTAATAGTTAGGTAGTGGCATTGCAATATGGTTTTAATCTTATTTCCATTTTCTTTGTTTTTTAAAAATATTTTATTTTTATTTATTTATTTGAGAGAGAGAGGCATATATACAGAGAGAATGGGCATGCCAGGGTCTCTAGCCACTGCAAATGAACTCCAGATGCATGCGCCACCTGTGTATCTGGCTTTACATGGGTCCTGGGGAATCGAACCTGAGTCTTTTGGCTTTGCAGGCAAGTGCCTAAACTATTAAGCCATCTCTCCAGCCCTGATTTTTTTTTTGGAGGTAGGGTCTCACTCTAGCCCAGGATAACCTGGAATTCACTTTGTACTCTCAGGGGTGACTTTGAACTCACAGCGATCCTCCTGCCTCCCAAGTGCTGGGATTAAAGGTGTGCACCCCCATGCCGGGCTGTTAATTTTCACTTTCCTAGTGATTATGAAGTTGAGCACCTTCTCAAGTGTGTATTTTCCATCCATGCTTCTTTGGTGAGGTGTCCTTTGTGTGTTTGTGTGCACACATTCACTACTGCGTCCAGCTTTACATGGGTACTGGGGGCACAACCTCCCGAGTTCAAGTCTGCACAGCAAATGCTTCATTTGCCCACAGAACCACCTCCCAAGCCCCTGGAGGGTCTATTTAAACCTTTAGCCTCATTGTTACTGGGTTGTTTCTTTTCTTATGTTTGAGTTTCAAGAACATTTTCTCAGGTTGCTGTGAGATCATTCATCCCAGTTAAAGAGACAGCAAACAGACCAAAGAAAGACATCTGAGTCCAGCTTGATGAGTCAATAATATGAAAACTTTAAAATTCTTTTTGTTATTATTTTTATATTTTATTTATTTATTTGCAAGCAGAGATAGAGAGAGAGAGAGAGAGAGAGAGAGAGAGAGAGAGAAAGGTAGAGAGAGAATGAGTGCACCAGGGCCTCCAGCTGCTGCAAAGGAACTCTAGATGTATATCTGGCTTTATATGGGTAGTAGGGAATTGAACCCTGGGTTGTTAGGCTTTGCAGGCAGGGACCTTAATTGCTGGGCCATCTCTCCAGCCCTTGTTTATTTATTTTGAGACAAGGTCTAATTACGTAATCCCTGAATTTACTATATAGCTCAGACTGGCCTCCAACTTGTAATCTTCCTGCCTCAACTTCCTAAGTAGTGGGATTATAGGCATGTGCCACCATGCCCAGTTAAAATTTTTTAATTTGGGTTGGAGAGATGGCTCAGTGGTTAAGCCACTTGCTTGCAAAGCCACGGTCTGGGTTTGATACTCCAGTGCCTACATAAAGCCAGATGCACAAAGTGGCACATGTGTCTGGAGTTCAAGTTCGTTTGCCGTTGTAAGAGGTCTTGGCATGCCCATTATCTCCCCTACTCCTTGAAAAAAACTAAATAAAAAATTATGTGTGTGTGTGTGTGTATGTGTGTAGTTTGTTTGTTTTGTTTTTCAAGTTAGGGTCTTGTTCTAGCCCAGGCTGATCTGGAATTCACTATGTAGTTTCAGGGTGGCCTTGAATTTACTGTGATCCTCCTACCTCTGCCTTCTGAGTGCTGGGATTAAAGGCATGTGCTGCCATGCCCAGTTTAAAAAAATGTATATATAGATATATTTTTTTTAGAGTTTTTAAAGCTGGAGAGATGGCTCAGCAGTTAAGGGTCTTGCCTTCAAAACTGAATGACACAAGTTTGATTCCTCAGTGCTGTGAACTTGAGGCTACCCTGAGACTACATAGTGAATTTCAGGTCAGCCTGGGCTAGAGTGAGAGCCTACTTCAAAAAAAAAAAGAATGTTTCCTATCCTATACTTTTAAGGTATTTTATAGGTTCCGTCTTTACCTTTAGGAGTGTACCCAATATCCATTTGTTTTTGAAGCACAGTCTAACTGTGCCTGAAACTCTATAGCCAGGAGGGCCTTGAACTCACATTGATCCTCCTACCTCTGCCTCCTGAGTGCTAGGATTAAAGGCGCGTGCCACCACGCCCGGCTTCAATATACTTTTATTTATTTATTTATTTATTTTTGTTTTTTCGAGGCAGAGTCATAGTGGGACAAGCATTTCCTTTCTGCTCTTTGACAGGGTGTTGGATATAAGGAGTACAGCTGAAACTGTAACCCAAGGTAGCATTCTGCTTACTGAAAAAAAAATCTCAAGGAAAAGTATCACAAGCAACAATAGTAGCTATGGGATCAGGCTCTAAAGGAAAGGGTGGAGAAATTTAACCAGTTAATGTGAAAGTTGGAGATAAAGTTCTCTTGGAATATGGAGGCACCAAAGTAGTTATAAATGACAAGGATCTTTTTTTTATTTTGGTTTTTCCAGGTAAGGTCTCACTCTGATCCAGGCTCACCTGGAATTAACTCTGTCATCTCAGGGTGGCCTTGAACTCATGGCAATCCTCCTACCTTTGCCTCCCGAGTGCTGGGATTAAAGGCGTGCGCCACCACGCCCGGCAAGGATCATTTTTTATTTAGAGATGGTGACATTCTCGGAAAGTATGTAGACTGAAATCCCCGTTGAAATGATACCACATGAAGCTGTCCCTTCCACTGAAGTTCTGAAATGTCTCATCCTGTAAATAATTTCCATACCTCCCTATTACAATAAACTGGTGATATCTTTAAAAAGAAATCATAATGGCGCTCCTGAGGAGGACACCTCAGTTGTCCCTTGGCTTCTACATGCACATGTACACATACATGTGCCACCCAGGCACCACGCACATTAAGAGAAAAGGTGTTCACAGATCTTTGTTTGTACATGCAGGGCAACTGTCTGGAGCCACACGCAAGAAACAATGGTCAGTGGTATTTCCAAACGAGACTTTTCATTTCACATGCTTCTGATCTGCCTGGATTCTTTGCCTTGAGCAGTTACTTTAATCTAAAAATAAAACACACATGTAACCATATACATAACCGGTGAGGTGGGGCGAGATGATTCCCTTTCTTTTAGACATCAGGAAGTGGAGGTACAGAGGGAAGATGCTGCCCTGACTTGCCCAAGTGGGTGGCCCAGGGAGCCACAGGGAGGAACTGGCTGCACAGGAATTCTCTTGTCTGGTTTCCCAGTCACTGTTCCACCCTGCCCGTCTCCTTAGAAGCCAGGAGTCCTGTCTTCCCACCTGTCCCAGGGCCAAGCTGACCTGCCAAGCCTGCTCAGTTACAGAGGTGGTGGTTGGAGCCTGTGGCTGGACCAGCCCTTTAGTAGCATTGACAGGCTAGCATCTCCCTCACATGACTTCCTGGCCCATGAAGCCCCTACTGGCTGGTGGCTGCTGGTGCAGATTTATACAGGGCTGGAGACCCTCTCCTGATGTACAGGCTGAAGCTCAGTGGTCGTAGCCTTCCCTCTGAAAGCGTGAAGACTTCGGACTCGGGCTAGGCTACCAAGATGGCTCAGTAGGTAAAAGCGCTTGCTGTGCATGTGTGAAGACCTGAGTTTGGATCCCTAGAAAACCCACACAGAGCCGAATGTGGTAGCATGTGTCTGGAATTCCAGTGACCCTACAGTGAGATGGGAGGGGGAGATAGAATTCCCCCATGGAAGCACACAGGCCGGCCAGCTTGATGTACACTGTGGTAACCAAGAGACTGTCACAAACAACGTGGAAGGTAAGGCCTGATACTCAATGTTGTCCTTTAGCCTCCACATGTACAGAGGCACATGGGTATCTGTATTCATGCACATATCATACACACACATGTAGACACAAAGATCCTTTTCTTTTTTCCCTTTTTTTCGAGGTAAGTTCTCACTCTAGCCCAGGCTAACCTGGAATTCACTATGTAGTTTCAGGGTGGCTTCAAACTCACCTCCTACCTCTGTCTCCCGAGTGCTTGGATTAAAGATGTGCACCACCATGCCCGGCTTTCTTTTCTTTTTTATTAGGCAGGGGCTCAATCTAGCCCAGGTTGACCTGGAACTCACTCTGTAGCCCAGACTGGGTTAGGGAAGGGAAGGGAAGGGAAGAAATATGACTCATTCTATCTGCACAGGTTAGATCAGGAACTAAGTAGAGATTGCTTTGTAGAGTTCATCCAATTAACCAAGATTTTCATTCATTTAATCTTCCCAGACCCCTCCACCTTTAAAAAATATTTTATTTATTTGAGAGAGATAGAGAAAGAGAATGGGTAAATCAGGGCCTCTAGCCACTGCAAATGAACTCCAGACCTATGAGCCACCTTGTGCATCTGGCTTTATGTGGGTACTGGGGACTAGAACCTAGGTCCTTTGGCTTTGCAGGCAAGCGCCTTAATGACTAAGCCATCTCTCCAGTCCCCCTTCACCTTTTTTTTTTTTCACCTTTTTTTTTTTTTTCTATAAGGTTTCTTGCTGGCCTGGAATTCACCAAGTAGTAGACTAGACCAGATGGTCCAGCAAACCCCAGGGATCCACCTGTCACTGTTTCCCCAGAGCTGGAATTACAAGTGTGTGCCACTAAGTGGCTGGCCTTGAACACCCTATAAGGTAAGGATGATTTTGAACTTATTGTTTTCAAGGAGGAGAGAGATCGCGAGAGAGAATGGGCACAACAGGGCCTCTACCTACTGCAAGCGAATTCCAGATGCAAGCACCACTTTGTGCATCTAGCTTTATGTGGGTACTGGGGAATTGAACCTGGGTCCTTTGGCTTTGCTGGCAAATGCCTAAACTGCTAAGCCATCTCCCCAGCCCGATCTTAAACTTTTGTTCTCACTGTCTCCACCTACAGAATACAGGCATGTACCACCACACCTAGTTTATGTGGTGCTGGGGATCAAACACCAGGGTTTCATGCATGCTAGGCAAGCACTCTACCAATTGAGCCACATGCCCAGCCCTGCCACAGCACTTCTAAGTGTGGAATTGTGATTCTATTCTAGGCTCAGTGACTGTTCCCTTAACCTGGGTCTTGTCTCAAGTGCTCTTCCTCTGGGTGGAGCGGGGATGCAACTCACTTCATCCGCACAGGTTAAAGCAAGGCAGAAATAGTGATCACTCTGTAGAGTCCATTCATTTAACCAAGATTTCTTGAGCCCTTTCTTGGTGCCAGGTGCCGGTGACACAGGCAAAGCAATGATGATGCGGTTCTTGCCCTTACAGGGAGAGTTCACTTCGTTATTTGGAAAGATGGGCTGGGGAGATAATTCAGTGGTTAAAGCAGCTTGATTTCAAAGCCTTCCAGGCTGGGTTCAATTCCCCAGTACCCAAGTAAAGCCGGACATAAAGTGGCATATGTATTTGTGATCCCAGAGTGTCTACAACAATGGGAGGTGGGCCAAGAAGAATCCAGAGCTCATTCACAGCGCCAAGAGAAACTGTCTCAAAGAAGGTGGAGCACAGACAACTCCTCTGACCTCCACACGTGTGCAATGGTATGTGTGTGCTCACACACATGCGTATATACATGCGTAGACACACCCAAATAGTTTTTAAAATATTTATTTATTTACTTGTGAGAGAGAGAGAGAGAGAGAAATGAGAAAGGGAGAGGGAATGGGCACACCGAGGCCTCCAGCCCCTGCAACCAAACTCCAGACACATGTACCATTTTGTGCCTCTGGCTTTATGTGGGTACTGGGGAATTGAACCTGGGCCAGCAGGCTTTGCAAGCAAGTGCCTTTAATTGCTGAGCCATCTCTCTAGCCCCCATGCAACTAAACTGTAGAAATTATTTGGGGACAGAAGAAAACAATCCTGCACCCACAAGCCAGGAGGACCCTGACTGCTTCTGGATGCACTGAGCCCTTTGAGCTACTTGACTGGAAGTCAAACTTCCTGCTCCTCACAGAGTTTATCCTGAGTTGATGGGTCCAAAACTCCTCTTCCTTGGCCCAGGACACCATGGGGGTAGATCTCTGGGGACACAGGAGCAGAGTAGGGGTCACTTGGTCAGCAGGATTGCAGCCCACAGGTGGGCTGTCACTCCCCACCCAAACCTTGCAATGTCTCCTCCAGGATTTGGGTGCTCCCCTACCCACTTCCTCCCTGGCTCTCTCCCCCCCAGATGCTGGTAATTGGTAGACAAAGGAGTTTCAGACAGTTGGGGACCTGCGTCCTTTGAGTCCCTGAAAACATGCTATTATTAATTAAAGACTCTGGCTTCGGCAGGGCCCGGGCCTGCCTTTTCCTGGCTGGGCCTCAGACTTATGTCTCTTCAGCAGTCTCTTCTTGCTAAATTTTTCAGTGTTTTTAACATCAGACTGATGTTACGTATAATTACCAACTTTGCACCCAAATTATATTTGACATGGCTTGTGTGGGAAATTAGACCATTTCAGTGCCTACAAATTCACCTGGGAAGCCAAGGCGGGCGTGCGGGCGTGCTCGGGAAGTCATTTAAATATTACATGTACCCTCGTGAAAATGCCAAAACTCTTCAACCTGCCAGAGCGGATCTGGTCTCTCCCCCTCGGCTTGCCCCCACCACGGTCCAAGGGCACTGAGGGCGGGAGGCAGGGTCCCAGGCTGGGCGTTTTGGTGAGAAGGGGAGGGGCCCTGGTGGCAGTGTGTGGGGAAGGTACAAGGCAGGGTGTCCCTCTGACTGCTGGCCCTGGCCCTTCTTCCTGCAGCCTCCCTTCCTGTGCCCCAGGCAAGGAGGCTCCACCCTCTCTGGGCTGTGACCACAGCATCTACACCCAAGCCCTCCTGGGTTCCAGTAAAATGATGGTCCATTGAAGAAGTTGAGCACACAGGTCCCCAAGGGTTCACATCATCATTCATGTTAACAAATCCTGATCGTCCACTATGAGCCAGGCATTTTGCTGGGCATGAAGAATTCAGAGCAATCTAGGTGTGGTACTTGGGAGGCAGAGGTAGGAGGATTGGTGTGAGTTCAAGGCCATCCTGAGACTACACAATGAATTCTAGGTCAGCCTGGGCTACAGTGAAACCCTACCCTTAAAAAAAAAAAAAAAAAAATACAGAGCTTGCAGCTCAGTGGATAGAGTATGGACCTTTCATGCACAAACTCCTGGGTTCAATCCCCAGCATGGCATACACCAGGCTGCAATCCCAACACTTGGGAGGTAGAGGTGGAGGATCAGAAGTTCAAGGTCATTTTTGGCTATATAAGGGAGTCGGAGGCCAGCTTCTGCTTGGGATGCATGAAACCAATCTTTTCTCTTTTTCTTCTAAATACTTTAAGAGAAAAAGAGAGAGAGAATGGACACGCCAGGGCCTCCAGCCACTGCAAACGAACTCTAGATGCATGCGTTCCCTTGTACATCTGGCTCACGTAGATACTGGGTAACCAAACCTAGGCCCTTAGGCTTCACAGGCAAATGCCTTAACCATTAAGCCATCTCTCCAGTTTGAGGCCAGTCTTGAAACAAAACAATCATTCATCTAGTCCTTCACTTTCCAGATGTTTATTACTTGCCTATAATGACCAAGCACAGGGCTATTCATTAATGGAGAAATTTAGGGGCTGGGGAGTTGGTACAGGGGAAAAGACTGGCTTTGAAAGCATGAGGGCCTGAGACAGCCTGAGGCGCATTCCCAGCATTTACATAGTAAGCTGAGCCTGGCCCCCCGCATTCCTGTAACCCTAGTCCTATGTGGAGTGGAGGCAGGAGAATTGCTAGGACTCACTGGTCAGCCAGTTTGAACAAAAAAAGAAAAAGAAAACAGCTCTAGGTTCAGGGAGAAGCTCTGTCTTGAGGAAGTAAAGTGTGGAAGAGTAATAGAGGACATCCCACGTACTTCTCTGGCCTTCACACATGTGTGCATGGGGCACACGTATTTGCACTCACACATGAATTCACTATGTGCATTCATACCATGGGCATAATGGCTCATGCCTATAATTCTGCCACTTTGGAGGCTGAGGTAGGAGGATTTCCATGGGAGAGCCAGCCTGGGCTAGAGTGAGTTCCAAGTCTGCCTGGGCTAGAGTGAGATACTCTGTCTGTCTGTCTGCCTGTCTGTCTATCTGTCTATCTATTACCTCCTCCTCACTCTCTATAGCTAGCTAGATATAGATATAGATATAGACATACATGATATAGTTATAGATAGAAACTTAACACATTCATTCATTGGTTTGTTCATTTATTCCATGCAGACTAACTTGGGCACCTGCTGTGTGCACAGCCTGCACAGCCATAGACTTGAGTTGCTCACAGTGACTCAGGCTTCTAGGCAAACTCTGAGTGACTTGGCCTATCACTCTGGAAGCCCAAACAGTGCCTCAGTTACTCCTTTGCAAGGGAGACCCTGTTTGCTGTCAAGTACTGCCACTGAGACCTATGAAGTCAGTCAAGGCAGGTTCCTATGGCTGACAGGCCACTCTTGCCTCACCTCAGGTGGGGTGTTGGGGAGACCTGATACCCAGTATGACAGAATGTAGGTGAGACACCTTCTTTCTGCGCACTGAGCCCTGTCTTGGGTTCCAACGAAGGGGGAAGCGCTGGCCTTCAGGAGAGGGCTGCCATCTGTTGGGAGGCCTCAGGCTCACTTTAGAGTCAGGGAAAAAAGCAAGAGTTAGGGAGGCTGAGGCCCTTCCTGCCTGAGCTTGGCAGGGCCAAGGGCTGAGCCCAGAGAAAATGGCTCTGGGGAGTCCTTGTCCCAGGCCTCAGGAGGTCCTGTGAGTGTTTGAGGGGGTGCATCCTTTGTGGAACGTTGATGGTTGAGGGTTCTCACTCAGGACATAGGTCTCTGCATCAAGCGGCAGTGAACTCAAGGTCCTCTGGTCTTTTCTTTTTCCTTACCCACAAGGTGTCTTTTTTAAAAAAAATACTGTATTTTTATTTATTTACTTGAGAGAGGGAAAGGGGGGGGTAATGGGTGTGCCAGGGTTTCCAGCCAGTGCAAACAAACTCCAGATGCATGTGCCACCTTGTGCATCTGGCTTATGTGGGTCCTAGGGAATCACACTGAGATCCATTGGCTTTGCAGACAAACGCCTTAACCTCTAAGCCATCTCTCCAGCCCAGTGATCGGTGTCTTTAGTGTGGAAGCTACCTCAGAAGTTTGTTGCCTCTGAGGTGCCACTAGTAATACCCACAACGCTGACAGTCCTTTTTCCAGAGTGTGTGGAGGGGTCTATGTGTCCTCCCTTGGTCTCTGGACAGAACTTTGTGGATGGCTGAGATGGAGCCTGAGAGCAATGCCATTCTGACACTGCATCATTCAGAGACCGTGTCATTCAAATTCTGTACACCTGCACTTTGGGATGGCTATGTCTCTGGAACCCCATGCCATGCTGCGTGGCAGTCTATACCAGCTACCTTGTAGTCAGACCATGAGGCCTGGTTATCCATGTGTGGGGCTTCAGCTAGAAGCCCAGCTGGGGAAGGGAAAGAATAGAGCCAGCCCTGGCTACCACACCAGCCTTTGAGTCCTGGGATGGTGAGGCAGAGACAAGCTGTTCCCACCATGTCCTGTCCTGGCCCCTGACCCACAGTCTATAGGTAAAATAAAAGGGCTGGTTCACTCCAGCTAGTCTGGGATTGTCCAGTTGTTGGGACAATCTTTCCTGGATGTCCCTTCCCCCCCCATTTTCCCTTACCATATATATATATATATATATATACGTATACATATACAGAAAGAGGGAGAGGGAGAGAGAGAATGGGCACTCCAGGGCCTCCAGCCACTGCAGACACGTACACCCCCTTGTGCACCTGGCTAGCATGGGTCCTGGGGAATAGAACCTGGGTCCTTTGGCTTGGGTCAAACATTTTGTATGTAACTTACTCATATTTATGTATTCTTTTGATGTATTTATTTTTACTTTTAAGAATAGCTTATTTTTTAGTTGGGAGAGAGAGAGAGAGGAAGAGGCAGATGGGGGGGGGTATATCTGGAGCTCCTAGCACATTGTGGAAATTTCCATGGTCCTCTTTTGGCCATACTGTCCCCTGTCTGGACCGTCTATCCTTCAGACTGGAAGACTGAGTTAGCTCAGTGGGGCTGGGAGCAGAAAGGTCCTCTTCCTCCCCATTCTCCTCCTCTTCCTCAAGCCTGTCCTGGCCTACTGTCGCCAGCTCAGGGCTCCTCTGCTTCTCCCATGGCGAGACTCCCATCGCTGACTTCCACTGGCGGGTTGCCTTTCCCCAGCAGGCTGGGAGCCCCTGGGGAAGCATCACAGGCACAAAGGAAGTGCTCCAAGAATGTGCTCTGCTCTAGTCCTGGGGGGCTGGCCCTGTGGCATGGAGCCCTCCTCCCTGTTTGCATCCCCTGAGCTGCCACCCGCAGGAAGTGCTATAGACACTAGGTCTGGTCTTGACCCGAGGGACCTGGCTCTGGCCTCAGTTTCCCCCAGGAACTGACCATGTTGGATGAGGAAGAGGCTAGAGGTCCTTCAGTTAATTTACTCAGTGGTAATCTAAGAGGACAAGGCAGCTGGGCGGAGGCTCCACCATCTTGCTGCTTTTTCTTCTTCTTTTTTTTTTTGAGGTAGGGTCTCACTCTGGCCCAGGCTGACCTGGGATTCACTATGTAGTCTCAGGCTGGCCTCAAACTCATGGTGATCCTCCTACCTCTGCCTCCTGAGTTGAGCGCTGAGATTAAAGACATGTACCACCACGCCTGGCCTTTTTCGTTTAAAATCTCTGTGTGTTTTATTTTACTTTGCTTATTTATTTGAGAGAGAAAGAATGAGCACTCTAGGGCCTCTAGCTACTGCCAATGAACTCCAGACACCTGGTGCATCTGGCTTACACGGGTACTGGAGGATCAAACCTGGATCCTTAGGTTTTGCAGGCAAGCCCCTTAACCACTAAGCCATCTCTCCAGTTCTCCATCTCATTTTTTAAAAAATTTTATTAGCATTTTCCATGATTATAAAAAAATCCCATATTAATTCCCTCCCCCCCCACTTTCCCCTTTGAAATTCCATTCTCCATCATATTACCTCCCCATCTCAATCATTGTACTTACATATATACAATATCAACCTATTAAGTATCCTCCTCCCTTCCTTTCTCTTCCCTTTATATCTCCTTTTTAATTTACAGGCCTCTGCTACTAAGTACTTCCCTTCTTACACAGAAGCCCAGTCTCCATCTCATTTCTTGATGCCTTTGCCTCAAGCTTGATGGCAAGAGAATCTGGCTTCTAGGTCTAGCCTGGGTCGAGGGGGTTGTTGGAAGCAAGTGAATCCCAAAGGCAAGACTAGGAGGACGCAGGGCTGAGAGCAGAGATGAGATCGCTGCCCGCGGGCAAGTCCTGTGCCCCTCCGGCTTGCTGCGTGACCCAGGCTTGTGACTCTGCTTGTCGAGCCTCAGCTTCCTCATCTGAAGAACAGGCACAACAGTGAAGCAGTCGCTGTGGAGAATGACAGGAGGATTTGAAGCCAGGTGGTGCATTCAAAGGGCTCCCTGCAGTGACTGGCACCTGACACCTAGAACATGCATCATGAATGCAGCCACCACTTAAGAGTATGCCAGGTGCAAAGGGCATCATATGTCTGCTGATGTCCTTTCGCACCAGAGATCCTGCAAGCATGATTACCTCTACTGCTCCTTAGTAGAGTTGAGACCAAGGCTCAGAGAGGTTACTTGACTTGTCCAGCAACACACAGCCATGAAGAGATATCTGGCGCTGGGCTGAAGAGGTGGCTTAGTGGCTAAAGGATTTGCCTGCAAAACCAAAGGATCCCGGTTCGATTCTCCAGGACCCACGTAAGCCAGATGCACAAGGGGGCGCATACATCTGGAATTCATTTGCAGCGGCTGAAGGCCCTGGCATGCCCATTCTCTCTCTCTCTCTCTCTCTCTGCCTCTTTCTCTCAAATAAATAAATAAAAATTTAAAAATATTAAAAAAAGAAAGAGCAAGAGAGCGAGAGAGCAGCCAGGCATGGTGGCACACTCCTTTAGTCCCAGCACTTGGGAGGCAGAAGTAGGAGGATCACCGTGAGGTTGAGGATCACTGTGAGTTCGAGGCCAGCCTGAGAGTACATAGTGAATTCCAGGTCAGCCTGGGCTAAAGCGAGATCCTACCTCAAAGAGAGAGAGAGAGAGAGAGAGAGAGAGAGAGAGAGAGAGAGAGAGAGAGAGAGAGAGAGGGATAGAGATAGATCTGGTGCTGAAAGTTGGAACCACCGTCTGTCTGACCTGAGGTCTTGCAGCTCTTCTGTCTATATGGAGCACAGATCTGCTCCTGGAATCCTGTGTCCCCAGCCCTGCAGACACAGTCATGCTCATAGACACTTTGGAACACTAATACCACATATGCTAATGAGGCTGTTTCCCTGAGTGGGACATCCATAGACCCTTCTTTCCCTCCTCTGTGAGTTCAGGATGGTAACTGGGCCTGCATCCTGCTCAGGCTCAGCCCTGACTCCTGACACTAGCCAGGCAATGGGCCCCAGCCCGGGCGTGCCTCTACTGTGTGCATATGTGCATGTGTGGATGCTGGGCTATGTGAGTGCATGTGTGTGAGTAGATCAGTGTGCATGTATATATGACTGTGTACGCACATATGTATATGTGTGTGAACCCACATAGGTATACGAGGGTGGGGGAGGGAGAGAGAAGAATAAAGGCTGGGGTCTGGAGAAGTGGCCCCGCCTTAGGGAAGAGAAGCTTCAATTCACACAAACCACCCGTCTTCCCTGGTTCTGAGCCTCATTCAGTCCTGGAGACAAGCCCAGGAGAGAGTAGCTCTCAGTCTTCACTTTTAGCCATGGGAAAATAGGAGCGCAGAAAGGTGAAGCCGCCAACCCAGAGTCACTCCTGGAAAAGGCAGGCGCCGGAAGCCAAGAGGCCCCGGGTGACACTCACAACAGGCAGGCTCATTTCACCCTGTTCTCTCAAAACCTCCTCTCTCTGTCCTCCCTCTCTGGCTTTTGTGTCTCTTGGCACTTTAGCAATCTCTGCTCATTCAAACGTGCTGAGACTTCAGCACCTCTCCTTTGTCTTCTCCCCCTTCCCCTCACGATGGGAGCCTTGCCCTGCTGCCATTGGCCTTGTCCCCTCCACATCCCTGTCTCTGACACATACTAGGAACCAAACCTGACCCCACAGAGTGGAGGGGTGGAAGGGCGCTTGTAAACGCGGGAGGCAGGACCTAGAAAGTGCTCCCTCGGGCCTCAGCCCGGGCCTCCCTCTCTGGTGGAGATCTGTGCTGAGTTGTTAAGCTTGCTGCTGGGATGGGCATGGGGGCCTTCTGAGCTGGGCACACAGTGTCCTGGAGGTAGTCCCGCCCTGTTCTCCCAAGATACCCTCAAAGCGGATAGAGGAACCTTTTAAGGCGCCTGTTGGGACTAGGTGGTGTGGGTAGACGCAATGGCTGCTGGCTCCAGCCCCCCCTAACCTCTGCTGTCTCCAACCTGCCCCAGCCCCCTATCTCCTGGCCCTGGCCCGCCAGTGCTCACACCTACCACTAGGTGGCGCCAAGTGTCCTCAGACAGTGGGTAAACTGCCCCAGAGTGTGGGGGTGGGGCTGGTCTAGCACTCTAATCTGGCTCTGCCTGAGCCTCTACACCCGCATCTCCTTCCTTGGGTGGCATGGAAGCCCCAGAGAGCACTGGACTCAAGGGTTCCATGTTGCCTTGGGTTCCTTTGAGGCCTCACGAGGCCTGTGAGGTAGCTCCATTCTTGTCCCCATTTTACAGATGAGGAAACCGAGGCACAGGCAGGTTAAAGCAATAGATCCAAAGTTACACAGATAACAGAAGGTAGAGTCAGGACTAGACTCTGGATTCCATTTCTTAATTGTTTTTTTTTAAGGCGTTTTGCTTTTTTTTTTTTAAAAAAATTATTTATTTGCAGAGAGCCAGACAGAGAAGAGAGATAGACAGGAATGGGCACACTAGAGTCTCTAGCCTCTGCAAATGAACTCCAGAAGCATGTGTCACCTTGTGTATCTGATTCTACATGAGTTCTGGGGAATAAAACCTGGGTTGTTAGACTTTGCAGGCAAATGCCTTAACCACGTAGCCATCTCTCCAGCTCCCCCTTTTAATTTTTATTGATAACTTCCATATATATATATATATATATATATATATATATATATACACTATGATCATAGTCCCCTCCCACCACTCTCCCTTCCCCCCACTCAAATTCCCCCTTCCCTTCTTTTTTCCAACAAGTCTCTCTTCTACGTTGCTGTCATTATCTTTTCCCCTCCTATTTCCGCAGGTCTGGTGTGTGTAGGGCCAGCCACTATGAGGTCATACTATACCACAACCATTTTGTGTCTGGAAGGGTGCATTGTAAGCAGGCCTCCCCTTCCTTTGGCTCTACCACCTCTTCTACAATTGAGTTCCGTTCTTAACCAGGGCCTTGGGGCTGCCACAAGACACTGAGGGAAACCTGGGAGCGGGGTGGAGGTGGGGAGGACAGTGTGCAGAGGTCGGATTGGGGGAATTTCTATCCTCTGGGAAGGGAAAGCCAGGGCTGGGAACAGGACGAAGGGAGGGAAGATGGAAGCCACTGGGCCCTTCCCAGAGATCAGCAGCTACAGGGTAGGGGCTCAGGAAAAGCAGAAAAGAGGGAGGGAGGGGCCCCCTGGCAATAGAGAACATCTGGGAGAACGTGGAGCTGATGCTGAAGGGAGAAGAGTTGCCCAGACTGAGGTGGGCCACATGGTGTAGAACTGGGTAGGCCGTGGCTTCAAGTACACAGGCTTGGGTAGGTCAGGTCTAGACTGGAGCTCTGGCTTCAGAAGAGCAATAAACCTTTTAAATACGGGGAGATGGGCTGTCCAAGAGACCCACGGTGACTTGTGGGTCCAAAGGTTCCAGTTGGGAGAGGCTCAGATGTGATCTAGCTGCCACCCGCGATGACAGACAAGTCGCTGTGTGCCCCATCCATCCTTCCCTGCGCCGAACATGCAGGCTGCGTGGGAGTGCTGTGGTCAGGGCTGGGATCCAGGACAGAGGACCAGAGCTCCATTTTAATATCACTTTGGCTACAATGGGCTTGACAATGGCCAGGCAGGGCCCTGGGGACACTATAGTGACAGGAACCAATAGGAAGGTCCCTAGCCAGGTATAGTGGCACATCCCTTTAATCCCAACACTTGGGGAGGCAGAGGTAAAAGGATTACTGTGAGTTTAAGGCCACCCTGAGACTACATAGTGAATTTCAGGTCAGCCTGGGCTAGAGCAACCCTACCTTGAAAACCCAAAAAATAAAATAAAATAAAATAAAATAAAATAAAATAAAATAAAATAAAATAAATAAATAGAAGGTCCTTGCCTTCTTTTGTCCTGTTTCAGGGCAAATTAGCAATAAGCAAATAAGTGAGAAACACAGATCTAAGATAGACTAGGTGAGCCAAGAGGTCTTCTTGGAGGAGGCAGTGTTTGCTATAAAGGGCAAAAATGACTTTGGCACCCAGCTCTAAGGCAGGAGCAAATTTAAGGGGTTGGGGGAATTGAGGGAAGATCAGGACACTGATGTGGAGTGAGCAAGGGCAGGGCAGGCTCACAAGGACACTGTGTGGACCCACTTATCTCCTAGGAGAGTTAACCTGGTTCACCATGTTGGTTCCTCAGTGTCAGGACTCATGTCTTGGGAGAGAACACGTGCCTATATTGAGAAGAGCTTGCAAGGGACAGAGCTGGAACAGAGGCTGCCTCAAATATCCAAGCAGCCAGAGCCCTGGCTGGACATGGGCAAGGCCCGAGGTAACTCAGCATACCAAGGAAGTATAGAACTGGAGCTCTGGTCCTTGGCCCTAACATCCACTTAGCTGTGTAACCTACAGTCACTCACAGCCTCTGCCTGAGCCTTCACATCCTTAGTTGCAAAACAGGGGCAAAAGCAGCTGCCTGGCTCCTTCCCTGAGATACGTGAGAATCAAAATTGGGATGTGAAAAAGGGCCAGAGCTAAGGGGGAAGTTGGAAGTTGAGGAACTTGAGTCGGAGGTTACTTTGGGAACAGATATTTTTTTTCCCCAAGGGGAAACCAATAAAGGGGTGATATTATGCTTGACATCAATCACTGGTGGTCAGCTCTTTCCTAAAAAGTTCTGGGCTCCCCTACCTCCCTAGGTCTGGGGTCCCAGATCCCCTGTGATCCCAGAGGCTGCTGGTCACCCCACCCCCACACCACAGTGTCCCTCCATCTCTCTCCCTCTCTCTCTCTTTTTTGCATCTTCTTTTTAAAATAAAAACGCCGGCCGCTCGTGGCTCGCTGATGTTTATGCCTCAGTAATACATTATGTATTATTTTGTTTTAAGCGTAGCTTTTGCATCCTGACAGTAACAATAAAATGTGACTATGGGATTGCTAACACAGACAGACTAATGTTTCCATCGCCTGCCTCTTTTTTTTGCGTCCTAAGCACTTTTGAAAAGCTCCTTTTATATTCCTAATAAAATTATAGCAAAATACATCGATTTACGGGAAAAGAGTTTAGGGTCGGGTTGGTTTTTCTCCCCCTCCTCCTGAGTGGGCTGCTGTTTCCCCTCCCCCCCAAAAAGCTGATGAATATTCGAAATCAACCTTCTAAGTGCCGCTTGACCCCTCCACCCCAGGTAGCATCTAGAGGGGCTGCTGTTTGCAATGGTGGTGGGGGGGTGAGGACTGCAAGGTGAGAAGTGGGATGTCTGGGTTGAGTGTGCCCATGTCAGGCAGTCATGTGCATGCCACACATGCCTGCACATCAGGATGTCCACTGTAAGCTGGAGTGTCTGTGAATATCAGGGTGTCTGTGTTTGCTGGGGCATTGAGGTGTGCAAAGATGACCATGGGCCTAAGTGTGTGTGTGTGTGTGTGTGTGTGTGTGTGTGTGCAGCCTAGAATACCTGTGGGAGAGCCTAGGGGTTTTGGTTTGAGGGATGTGTATGTTAGTGCAGTCCAGGGGCCAGGTGACAGGTATTTTCAGGCTTGTGGATGTGGAATCATGAGTCTGTGGCCCTGTGAGGGGTGAACTATGTGGTTTTCCCCATTGAGTTTCAGGGTATGTCCCAAGACTATATGTCAATAAGTCCTGTCCCTTTGAAAACAGGGGGTCTCACCATAGGGGCACCAGGCTGCCTCCACCAGGGAAAAGACACCATGCCTCTAGGACCACCCTTCAGCTTCAGGTGGTTTCCTGGAAGGGGACTGGGGGTCATGGGACAGCAGGCAGGGGAAGGATTCCAGTCATGTGCAAAAGCAGCTATGAATGGTGCAAGACACAGGACCCCTTTCTCACCCCCAGGGGATTCAGTGAAAGTGGTGAGAGGCACACCCCCCAGGGCCAGGGTCTAAGCAGCAGGAGTTACCTAAAATGCTCACTGATGTCCAGGAGGCCCACCCTGTTTAGCTGTTTTCTGCTGTTGCTTCCTGGGGTGTCCACGCTGGCCCGAGAATGCCAAGTCTTGGAAGTTATTCCAGGCTCTTCACACCCTCTGGGGGGGGGTCTGAGGGTGGGATCCCCTGGGGGCCCCCTGACTGGAGGGGATAGGTGTGGGGTTCAGAGGCCACATGGTAAAGAACCCCTCAGCCACTGCACCCCAGCCTCCTCCAAACCCAGTGAGTACTGCAGCCGCGCCCAACTCCAGCACATCAGCATCTCCCCCCGCTGCTCGCCCTCTCTGGAGTCTATGGGAGTGTGTGTGGATTTGCACGATTCAGAAACAGGGAGAGAGAGAGAGGGAAAAAAAAAACCTGGGTTTTGTATACTAAGCACTTTTAAGGGCAATCTGGGGCCCCCTAATCCAGAGGTTTATAACCGCCCCAGCTAATGCTCCCTGACACTGTGTTTTGATATCATTACTACATTATACTCACAATTTTTGAGTGAAAAAATACAGTACTTAGAAAGTCGAAATTCATAAATAAATTCATGTCAAACCGCACTTAATATTGATTTTGTTAGTGTTCAGATTCAATAATAAGGTACTGCGTGCATGAATATTTAAATATAATCATCATTTCTGCATCTCCTAATGGCCTCTGCTCCTCTACACTCAATTTAAACACAATTTAAAAACTATAATGTATTGAAAAATACTAGGATTTAGCAATAAATCATCATCGGGAGATTCCAGGCCTCTTATAGGGTGGCTCAATATGGGTTTCTCGGGGGACTGTACAATTAGATTCATGTTTTTAAACTTCTCAATTATCCATATACCATAATTTTATGTGAAAGTTTGTTTCACTTCCCCCTGCGCCCCCCCGCTGCCCCCACCGCTTGCCGGCCCCCCGCCTGCCTCTCTGCGAAGGAAGCGGTGGAACACGGCTTAAGTGTCCTCTTAGCCAGAGTGGAGTGGGGTCAAAGGTGGCAGTCCTCAAACTGAATTAGAGGCCAGGCCTGCCAGAGGCAGCCGGCGCTGAGTCACTTAATCATATTATTTGGGAAAAATATAGGGGGGAAAGAGATAAAATGACTTAAAATGAACTTGCCAAGGAGGAAGTGGAGTTTTTAGATTTATTTAAAAAGCAATCCTTGGCCTGATGAAATAGACGCAGGCCCGAGGCAGGATGTGGTGCGATCCCCGCGGAGGCTGGTGGGGCGGGGCACAGAGGGGGCCCGCAGCCTAGTCCCTGAGCTCCACCGCTTCCTGAGGAGCCCCTGGGGGTGGAGGAGACCCCGGGGTGAGGATACGAGGGCGCCCCTGGGATAGAGACATGTGGTGGGGGAGCTCGTCTGGGAACCAGAAGACGGCCGGGGCAGACGCGGAGCACAGGGTGTGGCAGGGTCCCTGGGGCAGCTAGGGGTTTGCATGATGCCCTGCTGGGAGCTTGTGGCAGCTGGTGCTGACAGATGGCAGAAGTGGCATAGCAGTACAGATTAATGACAGGAGTGCATGGGGGACCCAAGACTAGGAGGGATGGTGCCCCTCAGCTCACAGTACCCCATTGCACACTCAGTCTGCACATGAATCAGGGATGTCTGCCCATCTATCAAGCCCTACTGGCTCCCTGGCACTTGACATGCACTCCTGGAGTCAGAGAAGCGTTGGGATACAAGACTTGGTCACACCTATTTGGAAGATGAGAACACTGAAGCTCAGAGAGGGGACGCAAGTTATCTATGGTCACACAGCCGAGGTAACAGAGGGAATCGAACCTAGTACACTCCAGAACCAGGGTACTTTGTGCCTGGCTCCAGCATTTGCTTGGAAGGTGAGGTTACTGTTGGGGGGGTGTACCATGTTGACCCTGAACCTTTGCCTCTGAATGATCTAGAATGGGGCTCATCTGTTCACATCCTAGGACACAGATGGACATCTGCCTACATGGAAAATGGGCAGGCAGGGGTTCACCTGGTTGGGTTCTGGAAGCCTGTCTGGTTCTGGAAGACCAGGCACTGGAGGTAGACAGCTGCTCGAGAGGAGCCCAGGGTTGATGCTGCGCTCGTCCTCAAGGGCTGGACTGTCTCTGGGGTCATGCTGCGACAGGTACCTGTCAGGAGTGTGCAAACTTTCATTTTTCTTTCTTTTTTTTTTTACAGATTTATTTTTATTTATTTATATGAGAGAGATTGAGAATGGGCACTCCAGGGCCTCCAGCCACTGCAAACAAACTCCAGACGCAGATGCCCCCACGTGCATCTGGCTTACGTGGGACCTGGAGAATCGAACCTGGATCCTTAGGCTTCGCAGGCATATGCCTTAACTGATAAGCCCTCTCTCCAGCCGTCCTTTTTCTTTTTCTTTATAAAATATTTTAGATAATTTTATTTCTTCAAATTTTTGTCAGGAGTGACTGAATTAAAATATTTTATTTGTTATTTGAGAAAGAAGAGTGGGGGAGAGAGAGAGAGAGAGAATGGATGTACCAGGGCCTCCAGCCACTGCAAACAAACTCCAGGTTTGCATGCATCACCTTGTGCATCTGGCTTATGTGGGTACTGGGGAATCGAACCTTAGTCCTTTGGCTTTGCTGGCAAGCCATCCCTCCAGCCCAGGAATGTACAAGCTTTCTAATTTTTTCTAAAATTGCCAAGACAGGAGCTCTGATGGGGGTGGGCCCACGGCTGTTTGTAAGCACAGAAAGGGAGCCCCCCTCCCCGCAATTGTAGGAGATGCTAAGCCCTCACCAGGAGGCTGTAGGTATACCACAGCTCCAGGCCAACCTACCTCTTGTCTGGGGGTACTATAACCCATCTCTGAGCTGGGCTGTCGCAGAGGGGAGGCAACGCTGTCATGCCCCTGTGCACAGTGCTGGCACTCAGGAGAGGCACCCCTGGGATTAGGCTGGGGCTCCACACCCAGGGTGAGAGAAGCTTTTTCCTCCTGGTCTACTTTGCCCTGTCCCTTCTAAGGGTGTCATGGAAGCTGGACTTGAATTGGATGAAAGCCAGGCTCTTGCCTTTATCTGGCCTTGCAGTGGGGATACCTATAAGACTCTTCCTGAGCCCAAAGGTTCCAGTCTTCACTCACTCCTTCCCTCTCTCTCTCTCTCTTTCTTTCTTTCTTTCATTCATTCATTCATTCATCAAACACCTGCAACTTGCCAGCACTGTTCTGGGTCTGGCTTAGTGCTCCACTCACTTCCTCCTCCAGCCCACACATCTTCATCTCCTTTGCTCTTTCATCAAGCTATTGGGAGGACCCTTGGAGATAGAGGCTTGGGAAGGGTTAGGAGCCTTAGCAGGCAGGAAACCACGACAGAAGTCCACACCACCCCCCAGTCCCACCCCCACCCCATGAGAGACGCTGAGGAGTCAAGTTCAAGGCTGGTAGGATACCACCATTCACGTCCTCAGGCGGAGTTTGAGTCAGGTGCCTCCACAGGCCTTGTCACTCTGTATACAGGGCCCGTATTTTTCTGGAAAACAAGGGGTATTCATCACAAGTGACAGCTGGGCCCTAATGCAATCTAGGCTGGAGCCATGAATTGCAAATGCGTGGCAGTGAGGCCGCTGCTCCACCAGGGCCCCCTGGGAGGCCCCCACTCTGCGCTGGGGCGCTTGTCGTCCCTAGGGACGTCTCAAGGGCCCAGCAGGAGGCATAGCTTCCTGAAGTCACTCTGGGCCAGGCCCTGGCCACCACTGCCTCCTCCTTCAGGTCTTTGAGTCCTCAGGGTTGGAGCGAGGATTCAGGGTAAGTGGGCTGAAGTGGGCCAGTTCACTGTGACTCAGCCTGCTTCGCCCCCCCCCCCCGCAGGATTCACACAGAGAAAAAATAAATAAATAAAACACCCAGGCAATTAGCAGGGGCAAGTTGGGTGAGAGGGGTGGGGCAGGCTGCTCTTGCATCCCTCCCCACTCTGACACCTCACCTGCTTGGTTATTGGAAGGGCCTTGCCCAGTGATCAAGTACGTACACGTGACCAAGAGGTGCCAGGGGCCCTCAGGATGGGTTTTGCCCCTCACAGCAGACATCTACCCACCCACCACATGGGTAGGGCCTCCCCCACTGCCCACATTCTGCCACCTCCTACTTGCTCCAACCCATGGCAGTGTCTCCTCTACACGTGTACCCCACACTTCCGGTTCTGCACACCCTTGCTGCTCTGGTCTCTCCTTGTGTGTGCCCAGGGCCTCACATGTGTACCCAGCTCCATGCCAGACCAGCACTGAGTCAGGGCGCGCCTGCCTGCCTCTGGCACCTGGTGTAGACGGGTGGTTTTGTTTTCTCTGTGTGTTTTGGGTTCAGGAGGAGAAAAAAAATCTCCAAATGAGCTCCTCCTGGGGCGCTTTTCCCTTCATTTTTTTCTACCCAGGTGTCTCTAAAGGGAACCTCATTGTCTGTTCCAAATTCATTTGCACTTAACTCATCTAGAAGTTTTGCAAGTGTTGTTTGATGTCCAAGGAGCCTCTGAGCACCCTTCCCCCTCTTCCTACACTCATAATGAGCCCTTTAACCCTTGGAGACCCAGAGCCTCCTCTGGACCTGAGCCAAAGGCCCGCTGCCCCCTTCCCATCCCTCCACCGAGTGGGAGTGAGCATGCTGGAGGGGAGGGTTGGGGGTGTGGCATGGGGAAGGCTCGGTCCAGTTTGCCCCCTCCCCTGAGACACATCCCATCGGGTATCTCTCAGCGTCCCCCCCATCCAGTGGCTCCAGGCCCGCTGGGGTGCAGGGCCCAGCTGTTAGGGCTCTGAGCCTCCCCCACTAATTAATGGGTGCCTGAGAGGGCTGACCCAATTCGCCCCTAAATTAATCTCAATTACAACGATTTGGTAACAGCAGCGCTAGCCAGCCCGATGGAGCCCGGGATTTCATCACCTGAGAATGGGGAGCGGAGCCGGGACAGCTCAGCCCCGATGTTATCGGCGGGGGCGGAGGGGGGTGGGGCTCGGGGCCCCAGGCGGCCCAGCCTTTATCGGCACCATCAAATTAGTTCACACCAGCTAATATTCCCATTGGTAACCTGGCCTGCCACAGCTAAGCCCCCTTCCCGAGGACTGGGATTGGGGGGGACGTCTTGCACCGCCTGGGTCTCGTGGGCTCGTGGTAGAGAGGAGAGACCCGTGTGGTTCGGGAGCTAACTTCCAAGTCGGGCACCGCGCCAGGCCTCTAACCCTGGTCCAGCAGGTTGCCAGCCCCTGGGCACAGCGAGGCCGTGCTGGAAGCAGACGTGGGCTGTTGACGTCGTTGGCTTTGCTGGCAGCTCCTGGAGGTTTCCAAAGGCCTTTCCCAGCCAGTAGCACCGGTTGCTCCCCGCACCGTCCCCTTGGGGCAGGGCAGGGATCAGTGACTCCATTTTATGGAGGGGAACGTAGAGGCCCAAGGAAGACACAGCTGGCTCGACGAGCCACTGAGGAGCCAGGGCCGCACTAGGCGCCGTGTTCTCGTGGGAATACAGGTGGCCAACTGTGCTGCTCCCCACCGAGGCCTCAGTTTCCCCATCTGCAAAAGGAGGTGGAAAAAACAAAACCTCACGGAGTGTCTTGCATGCTAGAGTACAGTGTGACCGTGACACATCCATTGTGGTCTTTATCAACAGTGATGGAGGGAGGGAGAGAGCTTTTTGACCGAACAGAGGGAGCATGTGGTCCCCCTCCCTGAGCCGAGGGACCTGTTCTCTGAGGGTGGGATCTAGTCAGGGGATGGCAACATAGGGAAAAGGTCTATTAGGCTCCCCACACTGCACAGTGAAGACCCCTGTGTCGCATTGCTCCCATTCCCACAAGCAGCAGCGGCAGCTTTGAGCAGGCTCCAGTCACCTCCCTGATGTGGGAGGATGCAGGGTTGGGTCCTGAATACATCATCAGTGGATGCCCCAGGTCCAACCTGCTGCTTCGGACTGACACTTAACACAACTGCGGCTGGTTATAAGTCCCTCCTCCTCGCCTTCCTCCAGCCTCCCCCCGCCCCCCACCCTTCCTTGCCTGCTATACCTTGCAGCACTCCTACCAATTCCTGCCAGCCCCTCCCACCTGTCATCTCTGGGCCTGGGTTGGCCAGCTGGGAAGGGGTGGGGGCTCTTTAGGTGTGCGCTGAAAGCTGCCCTGTAGGGTCTATCCATACTGGCCACAAGGGCTTGCCACCCTGCAAGGGAGTGTGAGCCCTCCTGCTCGTCCCCCACTTCCCGCAAACCCTGTGGCAGGATGATTGATTTTGCGGGAAGAGCAGCCCCGAGGGTGGGGGTGGGGAGCCGGGGCGCCAGGGGATCCTCACTCCATTTGCTTGTGGCTGTGAGTCAAAGCTGGGTCCCTCTGGGCACCGCGTGAGGTGTTCCCCTGCTGCTTAGTCTGGCGTTGGGTGTGTGTGTGGGGGGGGGGGGCGACAGGGAGGACCTTATGGGGGTTCTCCCACAGGGAGGCCAGGGCCATAGAGTGAACAGTATCATGGAAGGTCTCTGTGGCCTCTGGCTCCTGTTAGGCTCCTTAGAGGATATGGATGGCAGCCACCCACCCTCGGGTGGGGGCCAGTAGGGAAGGGCGGTCGCCACAACACTACACTAGCTAGCTTGGTCGTAGTTTTGTAAGTCCCCTGGAGTTGGGGTAGAGCCACAAGAAGATGTACACCCCCTTACGCCCTGGTCTGGCTGGAACCCCTGCCCTTGGTCTAGGCCAACAGGTTCCCAGAGTTCACTGGGGATCCACAGGGAGGGGGAGCTCAGAGCCCAAGGTGCGTGCGCGGGCACACACACACACACACACACACACACACACACACGCACGCACGCACGCAGGGGCCAGGTACTCCCAGCCATCGCATCCACAAGAGAAGTCCTCCCTCGGGCACAGACAGATGGGTGCAAGGCAGGAGAACACCTCCGGACACCGCAGCCCCACAGTGGCTCCCAGTCAGCCGCAGTGTCAACAGGGACAGGAAATGGGATTGTCTTCCTCAGCCCTAGTGGAAATAGGGCACCCCGAAACCCGGGCAAGGGCATGACTCAGGCCAGAGTAAGTAAGCAGGTGACAGATGTAGGATTTGGGCCTCCAGGAAAACCGGCTTGATTGAAGCTTCTCCGCTTGTCACACCTGTCCCTGAGCTTTTGGGCCTGGCACAGGTGCTGGTGAGGAGATACAGCTCTCTCTAGCAATGCCCAGGAGGGGTGGCATTGACTGGGACTGGGTGCCAGTGGGACTTCCTGGAAGAGGGGTCCTGTGTCTTTAGAATGGAGAAGGGGGAGGAAGGGAGGGAAGGAAGAAAGAAAGGGAGGAGGAGGAGCAGAAGGAGGAAAGGAAGTAGAAAGAAGGAGGAGGGGAAGAGGAAGAGGAAGGAGGAGGAAAAGGATGAGGAAGGGGATTAGGAGAGAAGAAGGAGGTGGAGTTAGTGGGGGAGAGGGGGAGGAGAAGGAAGAGGGAAGAAGAGGGAAGAGAGAGGAGGAGGGAAGAAGGGAAAGAGGAGAAGACCTTGCGGGGGGGGGGGGGGGGGGGCTTTGAGAGTTCAGGGAAGCCAGGTGCCTTGGCTGGCGGAAGAGAGCAAGGTGGTTTCTGGGAGCAGAGGGCAGAGGAACAGGGAAGTGATTATGCAATCTTTGCAGGTGTGTGTGAGACCTGGGGAAGTCTCTGTAGCCAGCCTTGCTTTCAGGGACCTTGCAGGTTGGCTGTGAGGACAGGTCACCCCAGCAGAAGACATGGTAACTGCCCAGCGCTCCCGAAGCTCAAGGGAGTGAAGGAGCCTCTAGCATCCAGGGCTGGGTGGCTCTGAGGATGGGTTTGTTGGGGTCAGTGAGTCAGAGGAATGGCATCCCAGATGAACAGCGGCCTGTAGAGGGGACCCAAGAAACAGGTCAGGGGCCTGCTCCCAGTCTTGTCTGCAGAAGCCTGGAGCCACCAGAGCAGCCTTTTTTTTTTTTCCTCTCTTTTTCCTTTTTTTTTTTTTTTTTTTTTTTAGGTAGAGCCTTCCTCTAGCTCAAGCTGACCTGGAATTTATTATGTAATCTCAGGGTGGCCTTGAACTCATGGCGATCCTCCTACCTCTGCCTCCCGAGTGCTGGGATTAAAGGCGTGCGCCACCACGCCCAGCTAACAGATTTTTGATTGGTTTATAAACTTTCCAAGAATGTCACCATCTCTAAACAAATCCCCTAGAACCTCTTCTCAGCCTCCAACTTCAGGGAGGAGAACTTTTTCTTGAACTTTCCCACCAACTGGTCACATCTTTCCACCTTCTTTGTAAAGCATGACTCAACGCCTACTATGGCTGCTCAAACACTTTTACCTGAGCGTTTTCGGGAAGCGTGCTGTCTCCTCTGGTCACAGTCTCTGCTGCTCCTTTAGGCAATATGCTTCCAGGTCGCAGAGGAGCCTAAGTGTTCATGTTCTTTTTCTTCACCATCTGCTGTGAAGCTCACCTGGGCCCTCAGGATCTGGGCTTTGTCAACCACAAATGTGTCTCAGAATTAGTGTTTGGGAAATGCTGGCCTAAGTCCTTAAAAATTCTCCTTTCCAGATTTCTAAAGCCTACTATTTCCACATGCGTTGTACGAAATTTGGAAAATATATACATCTTTCAATATCTCAGCCCAGAAAGAGCCCCCTGTTGACATTTCAGTGTACTTTCTCTCTGTCTTCTGTTTCTTGTGGTTGTGGGGCTAGAACCCAGGACCTCATTCATGCTAGGCAGGGCTTCTACCACTGAGCCATGCCCATAGCCCCTCACCCATGGATTCTAGGAAAGTGCTAGGGCCACACCTCCTTCACCCACTATTTTTATCCCATGACCTTGTAAACTGTAAAGGCAAAGGAATGCATAAATTATGTAAATCTGAATTGAGAGTATATGGTTTTGTAGTCTTATCTTTTTTTGATTTAAAAAAATTATTTATTTTTCATGACATTTATACCATTATGTTTTTAATGTTAAATAACATGGAGGGAGGGTCCTAAATTAAAAAAATCCTTTTGTTCCCGCCTTTCTATCCATAATTAGTATCAATATAGTCCTGCTTTTAAGTCTCAGCCTTTACATTTATAAACATCCTCTGTTTCCTTAAATATTTTCTTCTTTCTTTTTTAAAAATTTAAAAATTTTTTTATTAACAACTTCCATGATTCTAAAAAATACCCCATGGTGATACCCTCCCTCCCCCCACTTGCCCCTTTGAAACTCCGCTCTCCGTCATCCCTCTCCCCATCTCATCTTATCTTGTAGTCTTATCTTCTTTGCATATTAATGAATTAATACATACAAAAACTATGTGTAATTTAAAGAGCAATAATAAGCAGGTATCCACAGCTCAAGTTTCCAAACTATATCCTACTCTCTGGACATTTCTCCACACCATTAAATATTCTTTGAGAACTTGAATTTTAAAGGCTGACTGGTATTCCTTCAAAGGGTTGGTCATATTTTATTTATCAAATCCCATCTTCTTAGACATGTAGATTGCTTCCAACATTTTACTATTAAAAGGTCACTGTGAAGAACACTAGTATATGCAAATTTTGGCCCACCATTAGGATAAACTCTGAGGATTTGTTTGTTTGTTTGTTTGAGGTAGGGTCTCACTCTAGTCCAGGCTGATCTGGAATTCATTATGTAGTCTCAGGGTGGCCTTGAGCTCATGAGGATCCTCCTACCTCTGCCTCCTGAGTGCTGCTGGGATTAAAGGTGTGCACCACCACACTTGGCTCTTTTTTTTTTTTTTAATTTGTTTGAGAGAGAAATAGTATGAGAGAGAGAAAGAGAGACAGAGAGAGACAGAGAGAGACAGACAGAATATGAATGAGTGTGTCAGGGTCTTCTGCTACTGCAAATGAACTCCAGACACATGTGTTACTTTATGCATCTGGCTTTGCCTTTCATACTGGGAAATCAAATCCAGGTTTTTAGGCTTTATAAGCAAGAGCCTTTAACCATTAACTAATTTCTCCAGCTCTCCCTGAGTTTTTCTTTATTAAAAGTAGGTAAGGGGGGACTGGAGAAATGGCTCAGCAGTTAAAGGAGCTTTTTTGCAATGCCCGATGGCCCAAGTTCAATTCCCCACTGCCCAATTAAAGCCAAGTGCACACATCTGGAATTCGTTTGCAGAGGCAAGAGGGCTGGAGCACGCATTCTGTCCTTTCTCTCTCTTTCTCTCCCTCTCTTTGCTTGTGAATACGTACGTACACGTACATACATACATATATACATACATGGGAGTCAATGAACAAAATAAATGCAACAGGAAAGCGACAGAGAACACTGGGCTGGGTGTGTACTTGAAGGTGGGGGAGGGGCGTGAAAGGAGCCTGCAGATTGCAAAGTCCAGAAGGAAGTGAGGGCGGGAACTCTGCCCAGCTCTGACTTGCCAGTGTAAAGGTCCTGAGATAGTAGCAGACTGACTATCCCAGAGCAGCAAGCCAACCCGTGGCACTGGAGTAGAGCCAGTGGTCAGTGAGATAGTGGAGAAGGTACTGATCCCTGGGCTCTGAGGCCACTGTAAAGATGGGCTGAGGCAGGAAGGAGGCGCGGCGGGCTTTGAGCAGAACCGTGATGTGAGCCAGCTTACGTCTGTCAGGATCTCTGTGGCCACTGGGTGGAGAATCTCTGCTGGGGTAGAGGAATGAAGGTCACTTCCACAGTTGAGGCCGAGACCGTGGTAGTCTAGCCCAGGCTGGGTGTGTAGCAGGGCAAGAAGTTTCTTCCTGGATGGCATTTGGGAATAGAGCACAGTAGGTTGGCTATAAGGCATTAGAAACAGAGAGAATAGGGCTGGGGTAGGACCTTGCTTGCGAAGCCTGCTGGCCCAAGGTTTAATTCCCCAGGACCCTTGCAAAACCAGATGCACAAAGAGGCACATGCATCTGGAGCTCATTTGCAGTGGTAAGAGGCCCTGTGTGCCCATAGTCTTCTCTCTCTTTTAAATAAATGAATAAATAAATAAAATGTTTTGAGAAGAAAAAAACAGAGAGGAATTGGGCTGGGGCTCAGTGGCAAAGTGCTTGCCTAGTATGCATGAAATGATCCTGGGTTCCACTCCAGCTCAGGGAAGAAGGAGGAGGAGGAGAAAAAGAAAAAGGAGGGCTGAAGAGATGGCCTAGCAGTAAAGGCACCTTCCTGCAAAGCCAAAGGACCCAGGTTCTATTTCCCAGGCTGGAGGCCCTGGCGTGCCCATTATTATCTCTCTCTTTTTGTTTTTTCAAGATAGGGTTTCACTCTAGGTCAGGCTGTATGTAGTCTCAGGATGGCCTCAAACTCATGGCAATCCTCCTTCCTCTGCCTTTCAAGTGCTGGGATTAAAGGCATGTGCCAACATGTCCAGCTCTCTCTCTCTCTCTCTCTCTCTCTATCTATCTATCTATCATCTGTCTATCTATCAATCATCTATTTGCCTCATTCTCTCTCTCTCTCAAATAAATAAATTAAATTTTTTTAATTTTATTTTTTATTTTTACTTGAGATAGAGAAGGAGGGAGGAAGAGAGAGAGAGAGAGAGAGAGAGAGAGAGAGAGAGAGAGAGAGAGAGAGACACTAGGGCCTCCACTCACTGTTGATGAACTCCAGATGCATGCGGCCTCTTGTGCATCTGACTAACATGGGTCTTGGGGAATCGAACCTGGGTCCCTTGGCTCTGCAGGCAAGTTCCTTAACTGCCAAGCCATCCCTCCATCCCTTAAATTTTTTTTTTTAAAGAAAAATAAGGAGGAAGAGGAAGAGAAAAAAAAGAAGAAAAGGAGAAGGAAGGGAAGTGAAGGAGCCTGGATAAAGCAGGGGCCTTTACTAGAGCTGTGAGGAAGACTGGGTGAAGGGGTGTGGTGGGATTTGGTATGAACTTGGTATCTGTTCCCTGCTGGGAGAGGGGATGCATCTCACCACCTTGAAGTCATGAGCAGCTCATGACTGGCCCTGCCCAGAGCTGTGGATAGGAGTAAATGAGTAGATTCAGCATAGGGAGTTAAACTACCTCCACCTTTTAGCACCCTGCTGAGGCTATTTCGGGGGCCTATGCCAAAGTGGGGCCTACCCCACCTGGATGGAATCTCTCTCTGCCCAGTGCTGGACATATGTCACCAGAAAGAGCTAAAGCCTTGCTGTTCCGAGGCATGGAGGTTCTAATGTGGTTTGTCACCACAGCATAATCTGTCGTATCTCGACCGATGCAGGACGTCCATGGAGGGTCGCACAGGTCATGTGTGCATTGCATTTTGATCACAGATCTGTCTAACTTCTAAGCCCTGCACACATGTGAAGGACTGTACACTGTTACGGCCATGCTCCACAGTGCGTGTTTGTCGGGGGGGAGGCGGGGGGTGGATGTCTCCTGAACAGATCATCTAGCTTACCAGCCTCTCTTTGAGAGCCTGATTCCCCTGCAACAAACTCCAAATCTCAAGGTAGGGGCAAGGGACTAGTGTTCAATGTGTGTCTATGGTCTTGGGGTCTGGGTATAGTGACAAGAATATGGCTAATGTTTCCAGATCAGCCACACTTCCAAAGAAGGGCTAGAGCCAGACAACGGTGAGGGGCAAATGACAGGGCCCAACCACCCTCCAGCAGTTTCCTTGTGTCCTGACACAGATGCAGCCCCTGAACACAGAAAAATGGTTTATAGAACTATTAGTTTTATAAATTTTCACTGGAAATTCCTCCCATTCTTTCTTCTTTAATTTAAAAAATATTTTATTTATTTATTAAGGGAGAGAGAGATCAAGAGAGAGAGAGAGAGAGAATGGGTGCACCAAGGTCTCTAGCTACTGCAAACGAACTCCAGACACATGCACCCCCTTGTGCATCTGGCTTACATGGGTCCTGGGAATCAAACCCGGGTCCTTAGGCTTTGCAGGCAAATACCTTAACTGCTAAGCCATTTCCCCCAGCCCCTTTAAAATTATTTTATTTATTTATTTATTTTTGTTTATTTGCAAGCAGAGAGAGACAGTGAAAAGAGAAACAGACAGAGAATGGGCCTCCAGCTGCTATAAATGAACTACAATTGTATGTGCCACTTTGTACATCTGGCTTTACATGGGTACTGGGGGAATTAAACACAGGCCATTAGGCTTTGCAGGCAAGCGCCTTAAGTGCTGAGCCATCTCTCCAGCCCTTACCTCTCATTCTTTACACAGGGCAGCTCTGGGGTCACCTAGCACAGCCTGGAGTCACTTTCTCCTGACCAGCAACTTTCTCCTGGCCAGCATGCCCACAGTTGGATAAAACTATATACCACCAAGTTTTTTGTTTGCTTGTCCATGCGTGTAATGTGCTGTGTGTGTGTGCATAGTGGTGTGGTATATGCATGTGCATGTTCTCATGTGGGACCTCACTCTGGCAGGGTGTGCTTGGCTAGATGGTGGCTGGGACATTGGGAGTCCCATTCCATTGCTCTTCTGCCAGGTATGATTTTGAGCTGCCATCTCTCTCTCTCTCTTTTTTGCAAGGAGGGAGGGAAAAGAGAATGGGTGCTACAGGGACTCGTGCCACTGCAAAGGAACTCAGATGCATGTACCACTTTGTGCATCTGGCTTTAAGTGGGTACTAGGGAATGGAACTCTGACCAGCTTCAGAAGCAAGCGCCTTTAACCACTGAGCCATTTTTTTAGTTCCCTCCCCACACCAGTGATTCTTAGGTTCTGCTCCTCTCCAAGACTGGTTACAGGTGCGTGTGGCCGTGCCCAGCTGCTTATGTGGGATTTGGAGATTCGAACTCTGGCATTCTTTGTCCCTTTTAAGTCCTCATGCTTGGGCAGGCAGTACACATAACCACTGAGCCATGTCTCCAGCCCCTAAGTTTCTTTTTTAAATTATTTATTTATTTGACAGAGAAAGAGGGAGGGGGAGCGGGGGAGGGAGAATATGGGTGCCCCAGGGCCTCCAGCCACTACAAACGAATGTGCGTCCCCCCTTGTGCATCTGGCTAACGTGGGTCCTGGGAATCGAACCTCGGTCCTTTGGCTTTGCAGGCAAACGCCTTAACCGCTAAGCCATCCCTCCAGCCCTCTTTTTGTTTTTTAATTTTTAAATTTTTATTTATTTTCAAGGAGGGAGGAGGAAAGAGAAAGGGAGAGACCAAGAGAGAGAGAGAGAGAATGGGAGTACCAGGGCTTCCAGCTGCTGCAGCAAATGAACACCAGATGCATGCAGCACTTTGTGCATCTCCTTTTATGTGGGCACTGGGGAATCAAACCCCGGTCATTAGGCTTTGCAGGCAAAGGCTTTAACCACTGAGTCATTTTCAGCCCCTCCCTCCTTTTTGGTGTTGAACAGACAGATAAACAGACCAGCCAGTAGTTTCAGGAGAGGTCAGATTTGCATATGCAAATTTGGAAATTGTCAACAGGTACTTGGTGACTGAGGAGCAGACTCTGGGAGGTTATGGAGGAGGAGTGTGTAGAGAAGAAGCAGAGAACCCTCAGGGGTTTGATGGTGGGGACAAAGAATATTCTTCATTGTTTATTGGCTGGGACAAGCATGTGGGGATGACTGGAGTGCCCAGGGAGAGTCATAAACAAAGGCCCCCAGGGGCTGGAGAAATTGCCCAGCGGTGAAAGGCACTTGCCTGCAAAGCCTCATGGCCCGGGTTCAGCTCCCCCGTACGCCCATGTAAAGCGAGATGCACAAAGTGGCACATGAATCTGAAGTTCCTTTGCTGTGGTGGGAGGCTCTAGTGCGCCCATTCTCTCTCTCCCATTCTCCATCTCTCTCTGTCTTTTTCTTTCTCTGTCTCTCATATAAATAAAAAGAATAGTAATAAGCCAAACAAAAAGAACCGATAAAATCAGGCATAGTAATCACAGCACTCAACAAGTGGAGAACGGAAGTTCAAGACCATCCTTAACTATATACGCAACTTGAGAAATAGAGGAGAGAAAGACATAGGGAGGGGGAGGGCAAAAGAGAAGCGAGAAGACAGAAGAGGAGGAGAGAACTGAGAAGCTTGGAAGGAGAGCGGTTTGGAGGAAGGCGGTTTAAGAGGTGGGGAGCGCCTGGTGGATTTCCTTGGACGAGGGCTCTGGGGTGCTCAGGCCTAGTTAGAGGAACCCGGCTGCCCTGGCGCTGGACGGGGCAGGGCCTGAGCCTCAGGGTGGTCCCGGCTTGGTCCGCAGCTCCCGCCTCTCCGGAGCCAGCGCGCAGCGCGCGGGGGTCGCCAGCCTGCAGCCCGGGCGTTTCAGCGCCGCGCGGGCGGTTCCGGGGAGTGGTCCCCGCCGGCCGCGGTGCCCCCGCGCCGACCCCGGCCCGGATCGATACGCATCAGGCGGCGGGTGGCCCGGAGGCCCCTCCCTCCCCGGGCGCCTCGACGGCCCACGCGCTGCAGCAAGGGCTTCGCCGGCACCCGGGCTGCACCCCCTCCCCGCACTCAGCAACTCCCCCAGGGCTCTCCGAGACCTGCAGATCCGCCAGCCCCATCCTCGCTCTGACCTCCCGAGACCCTGGGAATCCCAGGGTGGGATGGCGAGGTTAGGCCCAAGGCCATGACTCACTGCAAGGAAGCACTCCAGTGCAAAATTTCAGGGAGCCACAAACAACAGAGGGATCAAGATACACAATACAATTTTTTTTCACAATTTTTATTAACGTTTTCCATGATTATAAAAAAATATCCCATGGTAATACCCTCCCTCCCTCCCTCCGCACTTTCTCCTTTGAAAGTCCATTCTCCATCATATTACCTTTCCATCTCAATCATTGTAGTTACATATATACAATACCAACCTATTAAGTACCCTCTCCTCCCTTCCTTTGTTTTCCCTTTATATCACCTATTTAACTGGCCTCTGCTACTAAGTATTTTCCTTCTCACGCAGAAACCCAATCATCTGTAGCTAGGATCCACATATGAGGGAGAACATGTGGCACTTGACTTTCTGGGCCTGGATTACCTCACTTAGTATAATCCTTTCCAGATCCATCCATTTTTCTGCTAATTTCATAACTTCATTTTTCTTTACTGCTGAGTAGAACTCCATTGTATAAATGTGCCACATCTTCATTATCCACTCATCAGTTGAGGGACATCTAGGCTGGTTCCATTTCCCAGCTATTATAAATTGAGCAGCAATAAACATGGTTGAACACGTACTTCTAAGGAAATGAGATGAGTCCTTCGGATATATGCCTAGGAGTGCTATAGCTGGGTCATATGGTAGATCAATCTTTAGCTGTTTTAGGAACCTCCACACTGATTTCCACAATGGCTGGACCAGATTGCATTCCCACCAGCAGTGTAGAAGGGTTCCTCTTTTTCCACATCACCGCCAACATTTATGATCATTTGTTTTCATGATGGTAGCCAATCTGACAGGAGTGAGATGGAATCTCAATGTAGTTTTAATCTGCATTTCCCTGATGACTAGTGACATAGAACATTTTTTTAGATGCTTATAGGCCATTCATATTTCTTCCTTTGAGAATGCTCTATTTAGCTCCATAGCCCATTTTTTAAAATTTTTATTAACATTTTCCATGATTATAAAAAAAATCCCATGGTAATTCCCTCCCTCCCCACCCCCACACTTTCCCCTTTGAAATTCCATTCTCCATCATATTACCTCCCCATCACAATCATTGTACTTACATATATACAACATCAACCTATTAAGTATCCTCCTCCCTTCCTCATAGCCCAGTTTTTGATTGGCTTGTTTGATTCCTTATTATTTAACTTTTTGAGTTCTTTGTATATCCTAGATATTAATCCTCTATCAGATATATAGCTGGCGAAGATTTTTTCCCATTCTGTAGGTTGCCTCTTTGCTTTTTTCACTGTGTCCTTTGCAGTGCAAAATCTTTGTAATTTCATTACAGTGATTAATCTGTGGTTTTATTGCCTGAGCAATTGGGGTTGTATTCAGAAAATCTTTGCCAAGACCAATATGTTGAAGGGTTTCCCCTACTTCTTCCTCTAGCAGTTTCAGAGTTTTGGGTCTGATGTTAAGGTCTTTAATCCATTCAGACTTAATTCTTGTGCATGGAGAGAGAGAAGAATCTATTTTCATTCTTCTACAGATATATATCCAGTTTTCCCAACACCATTTGCTGAAGAGGCTGTCTTTTTTCCAATAAGTATTTTGGGCATTTTTATCGAATATCAGGTGGCTATAGCTACCTGGACTTACATCTGGGTCCTCTATTTGGTTCCACTGATCTACATGCCTGTTTTTGTGCCAGTACCACGCTGTTTTTGTTACTATGGCTCTGTAGTATAGGTTAAAATCAGATATGGTGATATCACCAGCCTTACTTTTGTTGCTCAGTATTATTTTAGATATTCGAGGTTTTTTTGTGATTCCAAATGAATTTTTGGATCATTTTTTTCTATTTCCATGAAGAATGCCTTTGGAATTTTGATAGGGATTGCATTAAATGTGTAGATTGCTTTTGGTAAGATTGCCATTTTCACAATATTGATTCTTCCAATTCAGGAACAAGGGATGTTTCTCCACTTTCTAGTGTCTTCTGCAACTTCTCGCTTGAGTGTTTTAAAGTTCTCATTGTAGAGATTCTTTACTTCGTTGGTTAGGTTTGTTCCAAGGTACTTTTTTTTTTTTTTTTTTTGATGCAATTGTGAATGGGAGTGATTCTCTGATTTCATCCTCTGTGTGTTTGTTGTTAGCATATATGAAGGCTACTGATTTCTGTGTATTTATTGTGTATCCTGCTACATGGCTGTAGGTTTTGATCAGCTCTAACAGTTTGCTAGTAGAGTCTTTAGGGTCCTTTATGTATAGAATCATGTCATCTGCAAATAATGATAACTTGATCTCTTCCTTTCCAATTTGTATCCCTTTTATGTGTGTCTCTTGCCTTATTGCTATGGCTAAGACTTCCAGTACTATATTAAATAAAAGTGGGGACAGTGGACACCCTTGTCTTGTTCCTGATTTTAGTAGAAAAGCTTCCAGTTTTTTCCCATTTAGTAATATGTTGGCTGTAGGCTTGTCATAAATAGCTTTTATTATATTGAGACATGTTCCTTCTATTCCCAGTCTCTGTAGGACTTTTATCATGAAGAGATGTTGGATTTTGTCAAACACTTTCTCTGCGTCTAATGAGATGATCATGTGATTTTTGTCCTTCAACCCATTTATATAATGAATTACATTTATAGATTTGTGTATATTGAACCATCCCTGCATCTCTGGGATAAAGCCAACTTGGTCAGGGTGAATGATCGTTATTCTTGTATTCTGTTTTGCCAATATTTTGTTGAGATTTTTGCATCTATGTTCATGAGGGAGATTGGTCTGTAATTTTCTTTTTTTGTTCTATCTTTGCCTGGTTTTGGTATCAGGGTGATGCTGGTTTCATGGAAGGAGTTTGGTTGGTAGAATTCCTTCTTTTTCTATTTCCTGGAAAAGCTTAAGAAGCAATGGTGTTAGCTCTTCCTTGAAGGTCTGGTAAAATTCAGCAGTGAATCCATCTGGGCCTGGACTTTTTTTAGTTGGGAGATTATTGATAACTGTTCAGATCTCCATGCTTGTTATAGGTCTATTTAAGTGATTAATCTCATCTTGATTTAATTTAGGTAGGTCATATAAATCAAGGAAATCATCCAATTCTTTCAGATTTTCATACTTTGTGGAGTATATGTTTTTATAGTATATCCCTATGATTTTTTGAATTTCTCTGGAATCTGTTGTGATGTTACCTTTTTCATCTCTGATTTTATTAGTTTGTGTCTCTTCTCTCTTTCTTTTGGTCAGTTTTGCTAAGGGTTTATCAATCTTGTTTATCCTTTCAAAGAATCAACTCTTTGTTTCATTAATTCTTTGGATTTTTTTTTTTGTTGTTGTTCTTATTTCATTAATTTCTGCCCTAATCTTTATTATTTCTTCCCGTCTACTGATTTTTGGTTTGCCTTGTTCTTCTTTTTCCAAGGCTTTAAGGTGAAGCATTAGGTCGTTTACTTGCGACCTTTCTAATTTCTTTCTTTTTTTTTTTTTTTTTTGAATTTTCAAGGTAGGGTCTCACTCTAGCCCAGGCTGACCTGGAATTCACTATGGAGTCTCAGGGTGGCCTCAAACTCACGGCGATCCTCCTACCTCTGCCTCCCGAGGGCTGGGATTAAAGGCGTGCGCCACCACGCCCGGCTTCTAATTTCTTTTTTTTTTTTTTTTTAAATATTTTTTGTTCATTTTTTATTTATTTATTTGAGAGCAACAGACACAGAGAGAAAGACAGATAGAGGGAGAGAGAGACAATGGGCGCGCCAGGGCTTCCAGCCTCTGCAAACGAACTCCAGATGCGTGCGCCCCCTTGTGCATCTGGCTAACGTGGGACCTGGGGAACCGAGCCTCGAACCGCGGTCCATAGGCTTCACAGGCGAGCACTTAACCACTAAGCCATCTCTCCAGCCCCTAATTTCTTAATATAGGCACTTAAGGGTATAAATTTACCTCTTAGAACTGCCTTCATTGTGTCCCAGAGATTTTGGTATGTTGTGTTCTCATTATTGCTTGACTCTATACATTTTTTGATTTCCTTCTTGATTTCGTCATTGATCCATTTACTTGTTAGAGAGAATGAGAGCATGTGCCACCTTGTGCATTTGGCTTAAGTGGGTATTGGGGGATCGAACCTAGGTACTTAGGCTTCCCAGGCAAACACCTTAACTGCTAAGCCATCTCTCCAGCCCTGTAATACTATTAAAAGCAAACCTAATGCAAAAAAAAAAAATTAAAGGATTAAAAAAATTATTTATTATTTATTAGAGAGAGAGAGAGGAAGAGGCAGGTAGAGAGAATGGGCACGCCAGGCCCTCCAGCCACTGCAAACGACCTTCAAATGCATGTACCCCCTTGTGCACCTGGCTTACATGGGTCCTCAGGAATCAAACCAGGGTACTTAGGTTTCACAGGCAAACGCTTTAACTGCTAAGCCATTCCCCAGACCCAAAAAATCAAAAATTTAAAACAATACAAGATCAGTCACTGCTGAGTTGAGCCATATTGGAGACTGAAGCAAAGGAAAAATCAGGACTACTGTACCTGATTCATGTAATTAAAAAAAAAAAAAGATTTTGTACATTATGCATTGTTCATCTGGGAGTTTATTTATGTGTGTGTGATTTTTTTTTTTTTTTAAATTTCCTGTACTGGGAATTGAACACATGACCATACATTTGCTAGGCAGGCACTCTACCACTAAACTGAATACCTAAGTTTTCCTGAGATATGAGATTTTATTTTATTTTTCACCTGGCATTTTAAAGGCTGTTGATGCATGGGAAGCCTAGGTTGTGAGTGAGATTTCACTCCCCAGATTATGATTAGTAACAACAGATCAAATGCCATCATATTAATTATCTTTAGTTCTTTTTTCTTTTCGTGACAGTACTGGGAATTGATCACAGGACCTGTGCATGATAAACAATTATTCTACTGTTGAGCTAGATTCCCAGTCCTAAATTTATAATTTATTTGTGTTTTCTTTCTTCCTTCCTTCCTTTTTCTTTTTTCTTTTTTTCAAGGTAGGGTCTCACTGTAGGCCAGGTTGACCTGGAATTCACTATGGAGTCTCAGGGTGGCCTCGAACTTTTGGAAATACTCCTACCTCTGCCTCCAAGCACTGGGATTAAAGGCGTGCACCCAGCTCTATGTGTGTTTTCTTGAAGCAGGTTTCTGCATAGCCCAGGCTGGTTTTGGACTGGCTGTATAGCTGATGATGACCTTGAACTCCTGATCCTCCTGCCTCCATCTATCGAATGCTAGGATTACAGGCATGGGCCACCATGCTTGGCTCCTAAATTTTTTTCACTAAAAAAACAAAACAAAACCCTTTTTTATTTTCGGAGACAGGTCTCACGCTGGCCTGGAATCCTCCATCCTCTTGCCTCAGCATTCTGAGTACTGGAGCTTCTGTGTGTGCTACCACACTCATCTCTTAATAATCTTTTTATTTATAAAAAACAACAAAGGGCTGGAGAGATGGCTTAGTGGTTAAGTGCTTGCCTGTGAAGCCTAAGTTCAAGGCTCAATTCCCCAGGACCCACGTTAGCCAGATGCACAAGGGGGTGCGCGCATCTGGAATTCGTCTGCAGTGGCTGGAAGCCCTGGCGCACCCAGTCTTCTCTCTCTCTCTGCCTCTTTCTCTGTCTGTCACTCTCAAATAAATAAATAAAAATAAACCAAAAAAACAAAAAAACAACAAGGACAACAAGGAGCCAGGTATGGTGGCACATGCTTTTAATCCCAGCAATTGGGAGGCAGAGGTAGGAGGATCACCTTGAGTTTGAGGCTACCCTGAGACTCCATAATGAATTCCAGGTCAGCCTGGGTTAGAGTGAAACCCTATCTTGAAAAACCAAAATAAACAAAACAACAACAACAACAACAACAACAACAAGAGATGGCTTATCAGTTAAAGCACTTGCCTGTGAAGCCTAAGGACCCAGGTTCAATTCCCCAGAACCTACGTAAGCCAAATGCACATGGTGTCACATGTGTCTGGAGTTCATTTGCAGTGACTAAAGGCCTTGGTGTACCCACTCTTTCTCTCTCTCAAATAAATAAGTAAGCAAACAAACTATGGAGAAAAAGAGCTATAAAAATCAATAAAATAATTAATTAAAAAAAGGCAAATTGGGCTGGAGAGATGACTTAGCAGTTAACGTGCTTGCCTGCAAAACCTTAGGACCCAGGTTTGATTCTTCAGGTCCCACGTGAGCCGGATGCACATGGTGACGCATGCATCTGGAGTTCATTTGCAGTGACTAGAGGCCCTGGCATGCCCATTCTCACTCTTTCTCTCTCTCCCCCTCTTTCTGTCTCAAATAAATAAATAAAAATAAATCTTAAAAAATATTTTTAAAAGGGCTGGGCAAATGGCTTATTAGTTAAGGCATTTGCCTGCGAAGCCTAAGTACCTGGGTTCAATTCCCCAGGACCCACGTAAGTCAGATGCACAAGGGGGCACATGCATCTGGAGTTCATTTTCAGTGTCTGGAGGCCCTGGTGTGCCCATTTGCTCTTTCTCTCAAATAAATAAGTAAATAAATATTTTAAAAATATATCTAAAAAAAATTTCCAGGGTAATTTGAATATCACACAATTCATCTATTGAAAGTTTTTAATTCAGTGATTAGCTATGTTTAGGGTTCTAAGACCATCACCAATTTTAGAGCATTTCTATCACCCCTTTCAGAGACCCTATAACCATGAACAGTCACTCATTTTTCTTAACATTCCCAGCTCATGTTAATCAGTCTTTTTTTCTCTACAGTGTTGCCTGTGCCAGATACTTCATGACAGGGGAACTACATACACTTTGGGATCTCCTGTGCATAGCTTTAGAACTTATGCTTACTGTGTTTTCCATGTTCATACATATTGTAATATGTGTCTATATTCCACTTATTACATTGCTAAATCTAGTCCTCTGCATGGGTATTCCTCATTTCCTTATCCGTTCCTCAGTTGAGGAACTGGGGTGTTCCTCTTCCTACTGTGACTATCATGAATGACGTATTGATGAATGTATGCACACACATACTTGTATATACACTTATGCTTTTGTTTCTCTTGAGTCTGTTCCTTGGACCAACATGGTTGAGGCCTGTGGTGGTTTGATTCAGGTGTCTCCCATAAACTTACATGTTCTGAATGCTAGGTTCCCCAGCAATTTGGTAGCAATTTGGGCAGTAGAGCCTTCTGGAGCTGATGTATTTTAGGGGGCAGATTCATGGGTGTTATAGTCAGCTTCCCCTTGCCAGTGTTTGACACACTTTTCTGTTGCTGTTGTCCACCTGATGTTGACCAGAAGGTGATGTCCACCCTTTGCTCATGCCATCCTTATCCTTATCCTCTGCCATCATGGCTTCCCCTCGAGTCTGTAAATCAAAATAAAACCTTTCCTCCCACAAGCTGCTGTATGTCAGGTGTTTTCTGCCAGCAACGTGAAGCTGACCACAACGGGGCCTGGGAACAGTGCTTGTTTCATGTTTTGAAAAACCGCAGGACTGTTTTCCAAAGCGGCTGGACCATGGGTATCCTCACCAGCAGAGCAGCTTTCCCACGTCCTTGCCAGCATTGCAATCACCAAGAGGAGGCTTGTCATCTCGCTGCGTGTGAATGGTGTCTTGTCACGATTTTCATTTTCATGTCCATGATGGCCAAGGGACGATGTTAGCATTTCCCCCCGTGGTCAGTGCTCTTGTATGTCTGCCTACCTGTCTGCCTGCCTGATTCACTCACTCCCGTTTGCTTGCTTGCTTGCTTTCTTTCTTTCTTTCTTTCTTTCTTTCTTTCTTTCTTTCTTTCTTTCTTTCTTTCTTTCTTTCAGAGAGAGAGAGAGAGAGAATAAGCACACCAGGGTCTCTTGCCACTGCAGATGAACTCCAGCTGCATGTGCCACTTTGTGTATCTGACTTTCTATGGGTACTGGGGACTTGAACCCTGGCTGTCACGCTGTGCAAGCAAGCGCCTTTAGCTGCTGAGCCATCTCCCCAGCCCACACCCATCTATTTCTTTCAAGAAATGCCTGTTTGAATCCTAAGCTCAGTTTTCAACTACCTGAATTATCTTTTCTGTAAGTGGTATCATACCATGTTTAATATTCCAACTGGCTTCTCTGTACTTGACATCATGCTTTGGAGATCCCACTACATTTTTGTTTTGTTTTGAGGTAGGGCCTCACTCTAGCCCAGGCTGACCTGGAATTCACTAGGTAGTCTCATGATGGCCTTGAAATCATGGTGGCCTTGAACTCATGGCAATCCTCTTACCTCTGCCTCCCAAGTGCTGGGATCACCATGCCTGGCTCCCACTACAATTTTTGTTTTCCAAATTTCTATTTCTTTATTTGTGTGTGTGTGTGTGTACGCACACATGAATGTGCAGCAGGGCCTCTTGCCACTGCAAATGAATGGCAGATGCCTGTGCCACTTTTTGTGTCTGGCTTACATAGGTGGCTTGAGAATTGAACCCAGGCTGCAGACTTGGTAAGCAAGCATCTTTAACCACTGACTGGTCTTCCCAGCTCTCTTACTACATTTTTTTTTTTTTCCAAGGTAGGGTCTTGCTGTAGCCTAGGCTGATCTTGGTAGTCTCAGCGTGGCCTTGAACTCATGGCGATCCTCCTACCTCTGCCTCCCAAGTGCTGGGATTAAAGGCATGTGCCACCACACCTGGCTTTTTAAAAATCATTTTTATTTATTTATTAGAGACAGAGAGAGGAAGAGAGAGAGAGGGAGAGAGAGAGAGAGAATGGGCCATGCCAGGGCCTATAGCCACCACAAACTAACTGCAGATGCATGAGCCATCATGTGCCTGTGGCTTACGTGGGACCTGAAGAATTGAACCTGGGTCCTTAGGCTTCACAGGCAAGCACCTTAACTGCTAGGCCATCTTTCCAGCCTCCTCCTTTTTTTTGTTAATTTTTTGAAGTACAATCTCACTCTAGCCCAGGATAACCTGGATTTCATTATGTAGTCCCAGGCTTGCCTCAAACTCATGGCGATCCTCCTACCTCTGCCTCCTGAGTGCTGGGATTAAAGGAGAGAATGGGGTTGCTAGGGCCTCCAGCTGCTGCAAACCTCACTACAATCTTTATAGAACTATCTTGCTATTTTTAAGTAGCTATTCAAGGGTTTGTAATGTGGCTGTGCTGTATTTATCCCATCTCTGATTGATTGACATGTGTGGTTTTTTCAAAGACCTCTCTGTGGAGATTTGAATGTGAAATGTCCCCCATAGCCTCGTCATTTGTGATTAAACCTCATACTTGATCCCCAGCTGGTGAAGCCTTTGGAGGAGGGGTGTCGCTTTGCTGGACTACTCTGGGATGAGGGTGGATCGAGGGCAAGAATGGAGGAAGCCCATCTGACTGGTGACTTGGACCAGAGGGGCAGAAGACCTCTGATGTGTTTGGAAGCTCAAGCAACAGTCATGGTGATGCGATGTGGGAAGCTGAGTACTGAACAGCTAGGTGGGGGCACGGGCGTTTGGGATGCAGACAGGCCTCCACAGGAAGTGTGGGTGGACAGAGACAGACAGAAGTGTGCGTTGGGCATGGCCACCATCGCCACACAACCCTTGTGCCCAGTCCAGCAGTTGTGAGCCACATATAGCCTCTAAGGAGTTAAAATGTGCCAAGTCTGACTGACATGCAGTTCCAAAGGCATAGGACTGATCACAAGTATAAAAATGAAATGATGATCTATCTTCAGTTAGATGAGTATTTAGGGGGTGGGAAGATGGCTCAGTGGCTAAAGCTTGCCATGCAAATATGAGCACCTGAGTTCAGATCCCCAGAACTCACATAAGAAGCCAGATACTGTGGCAGCAACTGTAATCTTGTCACACCCAAGATAAAAAGACAGCCTGGTGGATGCAGTGGTGAACAGGAGACGGTGACTCAAACAAGGTGGAAGGTAAGGACTGACATTTGAAGTTGTCCTCTGACCTCTATATGTATGTGTGACGTGGAATGCGTACAAACACATACACACACAGAGTATCGGAATCATTTCATTAAAATATGGCCATAGGGCTGGAGAGATGGTGTAGCAGTTAAGGCACTTGCCTGCAAAGCCAAAGGACCCAGGTTCGATTCCCCAGGACCCATGTAAGCCAGACGTACAGGGTGGCACATGCGTCTGGAGTTTGTAGCAGCTGGAGGCCCTGGCATGCCCATTTTCTTTCTTTGCTTCTTTCGCTCTGTCTCTCAAATAAACAAAAATAAAAAAAAATTCTGAGATGCAGTACATCTATTTTTAAAAATATGGCTATAGGGGGCAGGAGGGATGGTTTAGTAGTTAAGGCATTTGCCTATGAAACCTAAGCACACAGATTTGAGTCTCTAGTGCCCATGTAAGCCAGATGCACATGGTGGCCACGCGTTTGCAGTGGCCCTCGTGTGCCCATTCTCTCTCTCATGAATAAATAAATAAAAATAAAATAAAAATATGGTTATAAAGCTGAGGAAATGACTTAGCAGTTAAAGGCATTTGCTTGCAAAGCATGAAGACCCAGTTTCAATTCCCCAGTACCCATGTAAAGCCAGATGCACAAAGTGGCACGTTTCTGGAGTTCATTTGCAGTGGCAAGAAGCCTTGGCATGGCCATACTCTCTCTATAAATACTAAATAAATATAAATGTTTTTTAAAGGGGGCCCTAAGGGGGCTGGGGAGATAGCTTAGTTAGTAAAGTCATTGTCTGGCAATCATGAGAGCCTGGGTTCAATCTCTACTACCCATGTAAAATGCCAAACATGATGTTGTATGCCTCTGCTACCAGTTCTGGGGGAGGGGCTAGACACAGAGGATCCCAGGAGTCAGCCAAGCTAGCCTATTTCGTGAGTGCCTAGCCAAATAAGCAACAGCATCTCGGCAAAAAACCATGTTGGATGGTGTTCCTGAGGAATGACACCCAAGGGTGCCCCCTAGCATCCACATGCACAGGCACCCATGTGTACTGCTGCCAGCCCCTGCCTTTAATCCCAGCACTTAGAGGCAAAGGTAGGAGGATTGCTGTAAGTTCAAGGCCACCCTGCACCTACCTAGTAAGTTCCAGGTCAGCCTGGGCTAGAGCGATACTCCACCTTGAAAATCCCCTCCAATATTTTTTTTTAGATTTTTAAAATTTTTTTAAATTTTTTTTTTCTTTTCTTTTTTTTAGTAACATTTTCCATGATTATAAAATATATCCCATGGTAATTCCCTCCCTCCCCACCCCCACACTTTCCCATTTGAAATTCCATTCTCCATCATATTACCTCCCCATTTTTTAATTTTTTAATTAAGAACTTCCATTATTATAAAAAATACCCCATGGTGATACTCTCCCTCCCCCTACTTTCCCCTTTGAAACTCCACTCTCTATCATACCCCCTCCCCATCTCAATCAGTCTCTTTTACTTTTGATGTCTTGATCTTTTCCTCCTCTTATGATGGTCTTATGCAGGTAGTGTCAGGCACTGTGAGGCCATGGATATACAGTCCATTTTGTGTCTGGGGGGAGCATGTTGTATGGAGTCCTGCCCTTCCTTTGTTTGTTTTGTTTTTGTTTTTCGAGATAGGGTTTCACTCTAGCCCAGGCTGACCTGGAATTCACTATGGAGTCTCAGGGTGGCCTTGAACTCACAGCGATCCTCCTACCTCTGCCTCCCAAGTGCTGGGATTAAAGGCATGCGCCACCACGCCTGGTTTGCCCTTCCTTTGGCTCTTACATTCTTTCCACCACCTCTTCCGCATTAGACCCTGAGCCTTGGAAGGTGTGATACAGATATTGCAGTACTGAGCACTGTGGTCATTTCTTTCCATCACCATGATACCTTCTGAGTCATCCCAAGGTCACTGTCATCTGAAAAGAGAAGATTCTCAACCAAAAGTGAGAGTAGCATTAATATAAGGGTGTGAACATTAACAGAAGTGCTCACTGGGCAGTTTGATAAGCATAGTATATACATTTGGCCAGACAGCAGCAGATGTTACACCCCTATTGCTCATGACTACCCCTGTTTTAAGTTTTCAGTATCAGGGATATATTCCCTTCCCATGGAGTGGGCCTCCAATCCAATTAGAGGGCAGTTGGTTTTCCCCATAAGAGACGTGCCACTATTGCACCTGTTGGCTCATTTGGCCTGGCTGGCCAATTATAAGGCTTGCAGTGTCCACTGATGAGTATCTTCATTGGTGATTTCTCTTTGTCCCATTGAACTGCATGCAGAATGGCTTCTTCCAGCTTTCTGTCAGCTGGTCTACATGGAGGAGATTATCAGCTCAGATCCAGCAAGATTTCTCAGTGGTCTTGCAGCCCAAGTATATGGAGTCTTCAGAAATTCCCCTCCAATTTTTTAATGTTGTTTTTATTTTTCAAGGAAGGGTCTCACTCTAGCTCAAGCTGACCTAGAATTCACTGTTGTCTCAGGGTGGCCTCAAACTCATAGCAATCCTCTTACCTCTGCCTCCCAAGTGCTAGGATTTAAGGCATGTGCCACCACATTTTTTAAACAATTTTTTAAAATTAAAATTTAAATATTTTTTAATTCCCAAGAGGCTTGCATTATATTCTTGTTGGACAGTGCTGGCCTAAGTGGTCACTCAAGCTATGAGCCAACAAAGTCTGCCTAGGAGTGAGGGAAGTAGACACCCCAGGGCCAGCCCTTCAAGGCAGAGGATGAGGAGGAATGGCAGAGAGGAGGAAGGTGGAGGAAAAGTAAGAGCCTGCCTATTTAGGAAATTCCGGCAGAGAGTGTACAGGGATTGGGGCTTGGTCTCCCTATGGAATGCTGCTGGTGGGGTTGGGGGAAAATTGGTGTTTGATTAGCAGTTCTTAGGCATGGTGTTGTGAGCCTGCAATCCCAGCCATAGATAAGTGGAGGCAAAAGGATCAGGAGTTCAAGGCCAGCTTTGGCTAAATACTGAATTTGAAGCCAGTCTGGGCTACATGAGAACTTGAACTTGCCTCCCCCACGCAAAACACAACAAAACAAAAAATAAAAAGAAAGGAAAGAGCCTTGTAACATCTGTAGGAGATGGGCAGGATTTGAACTTAGAGCTTTCTGGCCCTGGAGGTGGGTAGGATTTGAACTCAGAGCTCTCTAACCCTGGAGTCTATTCTTACTACTTAACTTCCTGCTCAAATGAGCAGTCGGGGGCAGGGGGGCATGGGCATTTACATCAGACCTTCCTTTGTAATGGAAGCTCTTGGGTCTCAGAGGCCACATGCTGGGGTTGTAGCTGTCCTCGGCAATCAGCACCTAGTCATGGTGCTGCCTTAGGCAAGCCCTTCAACTTTAGTTTATCTATGGATAAACTATGGATTATCTGTGGATAAATGGAGCCCATGAAATGGAGTGTCAACACATTAGCATCCATGGTGCTGGACCTATCAGAGGTACTGTTAGGCTGGGAAGTACCAGGGACACCATGTCCCTGAAAAAGTTTTGGACACTGGCCCTTGGGGGACAGTGGACAGTGAAACTGGTCACTACCTCTCCCGAGGGAAAGGAGGGTACTGGGGCAGGCATAGCCTCGGGTCTCCTTGTCCTGTGTCCTCCAGAGCTCTGAGCCCTGCTACCAGTGCCCCTGAAAGCGGGTACCCCTCCTGGCCCCTGTTTTCCCCTCCTGCCTCTGACTGTCACCTCCGCCCTGGATAAACAGCACCTCAGTCCGCCCGCCTCCTCCTTCCCTCGCGCTTCACCAGAATTAAATTCATCATTCATTTTTTATGGTTTATACATAGTGTAATTTATGTTTTCAAATATATTGAGGTCACACTTTAGTAGAAAAAAAGTATTTCACATTGAAATTGAAGGCATGTGTGTTCCATTAAATGGGGATGTTTGGGATAATTTTAAAAGGCTAAAAGTAGTAGAAAGTAACATTAAAATAAAATTTGAGAGATGTAATTACCCCTAATCGCACCATAAAATAATCAATACTGCATTCCATTATTTCTGACTTCCCTAGTTATAGCTTTTTTTGTTAAGCTCTTGAATATTGATGAGGTGAAAGGGTCGCGTTTTCTTGGTGGAGGTCTGATGGAGGTGGAATTAAGGTGATGTTGGCTCCCATTAGCCCAGGGAGATGGTGCGTGCTAATCCTTCTCAGTTATGGACCAGGGCAGCACCAGGACCCCTGATCTCCTGTCCAAGGGGTCCCAGCTCTTCTGACCTAGGGCCATGTGCGTGTGCACGCACGTGAGTGTGTGTGTCCGCAGGCATGTGTGCCTGTGAGTGTGAGCTCACTACAGTTTTGGAGCACTTGCTGTGAGTCCTGTTCCATCTAAGCCTAACACAAGCATTGAGTCATTCAAGCTACAGGCTGCCTTTAACAGCAGCCATCGGGGTGTTTGAGGTCCTGTGTTTTGGCGTGTTTGTGTTGTAGTATGTGTGTCATATACGCACACGTGTGTGCAGATGTGCATTCATGGGCACATACATATGCAGAGGCCAGAGGAGGCCCTCCTGTGTCTTCCTCTGTCACTCTTCCATCTGATTTCCTTAAGACACAGTCTCTTGCTGAACTTGGAGCTCACCGTTTTTCAGTTAGACAGGCTGACCAGGGGGCTCCAGCCAAAGCTCCTGTCTTTGCCTGGCATGTGTGGTTATGCCTGGTTTTTAATGTGGGTGCTGGGGATCACCCTCAGGCCCTCAGGCTTGTGCAGCAAGTGCTCCTGCCCAGTAAGCCACCTCTCCAGCCCTCAGGGCCCCTTTGTTACAGATGGGCTCAATGAAGCTCAACGGGATGATGTTACCAAGGAGCAGAGGTGAGACTGGTACCCAAGCTGGGTATTGTCGCCATCTTTGCCACCTCCCCCAGGAAGTCCAGCCCTTGGCCTAAAGGTGGGCTGGGTGCTGGTGATCGCTGTAGAAGATAGGGTGCTGACTCCAACCCCTTGAAAGGGAGACTCAGCTGTCACTGGCCACTCACTGTGTGCAGGCCCAGCTAGCAGACAGACCTCTAGTTCCCCGAGGGTCGCCTGAGAATGTCTGTTCTTCTCCTTGGCTTTGTGGATGGGCTCACTGCTGAGCCTGCACATGTGCGTCTGTGGAGCGGGGATGGCAGCTGAGCATCCCTCCCACAGCAAGCTTGGCAGCTTGGTGCAGGTTATGCTGAGCACACCACACTGTCTGGCACATGGGAAGTCGAGAGTAGCTATATAGGCACTGGCAGTGGGGACACTAAGTGTCACTTATCATCCCTGGTCTCAGTTTCCCCATCTCTAAAGTCCCTCTAGGTGGGGCACTTAAACTGGACGGTGTTGAGGTCACGTGCCTCCCCATTGGTTTATAGTCTATGCACAAGAGGTAACTGTTCTGCCGTGTGCCTCTGTGACTGTACTGAGAAGAGTCCTCTGTGCAGCTCCGGCCTAAGCAGAGACACCTGTCTGAGGGTGCTCTGTACTTACTCTCCCACCTTCCTCAAGGAGCCTGCTCCTTCTGGGCTGTAGTGTCTTTAGGAAGACTCCATTTACCTAAGGAGAGCAACTAGGGGTCCTCCAGGCCTGTGCACTGAGTGGCCTGGGGTCTAGACTCCACTGTGCCAAACACATATGGACAACCTCATGCCCATTGCTTTCCTGTCGGGCACCAGAAGCTAGACAGCTACAACCCTAGAATCCAGATAGCCAAGCGCGCAAAGCCTGATGCTCTGGAGAAACCCAAGTACCCATCCGTGGATTGTCATAAAAACACGTGGTTAGGCTGGGCATGGTGGCGCATGCCTTTAACCCCAGCACTCGGGAGGCAGAGGTAGGAGGATCGCCATGAGTTCGAGGCCACCCTGAGACTCCATAATGAATTCCAGGTCAGCCTGGGCTAGAGTGAGACCCTACCTCGAAAAACCAAACCAAACCAAACCAAAACAAAACACGTGGTACCTCTGTACAATGGAGTGCTCTTCAGCCACGAAAAGGAACAAAACACAGATACACACAATGGTCAGTGAAAGAGGCCAGACTCAGAAGGACATGTATTTGAAATCCACAGAGACAGAAAGCTGTCAGGGGCTGAAAAGATAAGGAGTGGCTGCCTAATGGGTATGAGGTTTCCTTCTGGGGTGATGAGAAACTTCTGGAACTAGAGGTTGCATAACGCTGTAATGTACTTAGTACCACTGAACTGTACACTTTGGCCGCCCTGGTGCATTTTATGTTCTGGGTATTTCACCACAATAGAAACAATTGTGGGGCCCGGCGGTGTGCTGAGAGCCGGGCTCAGGCTCTGAGCAGGGGCTGCTCCTGAGGTTCACCGCAGCACATCAGAAGCCCCTGGACTCCGGAGCTGACGGGTAGCTTGCTCTGTGTCATTACCATGAATAATAAACAACAACAGAGTGTATTTTTAAAACTTCCCCTAATGGAGATTCCCAAGCAGCAACATGAACACTCGGATTACCCACTGGTCCCCTAAAGATACTGACACATGAAAGCAGGGTGGGCCACCCAGGGATGTGCTAAAGCTAGATGTGTCCTAAAGGAGGGGCAGAGTTCTTACCCAGCCCCAGCTCCACTCCCCAATTGTGCTCCAGAGGTTCCAGGGACATGGAGCAAGGAGGGTCATGTCATACCCTGGGTCCTTGACTCAGTTTCCCCATAGGTCTCCTTGGCTAGTCTCAGGGAGACAGGAAAAGGACACTATGTCTGGAGTTTTCTAAGTGTTCCTGGTGTTTTGGATAGGCCATTCAGACCTGTTTCGGGTGGACTGAGACTACATCATGGGACCTGCTTGCTTAAGGTGTCCTGGCTGAGCAGGGACTCACACCCCTCATAGCTGGTCCACTGTTTGCTCTTCCATCTCAGATGTTGCTCAGCAAAGGTAGAGAGGCCACAGTTCAGACCCTGGGCTCACAGAGATCATTCCCTGGGGAACATCAGGCAGGGAAGCCATGAGCCTCAGTTTCCCTATCTGTAAAGGGGGCAGTGCTACATCCAGACTGGGGAGTATTATTATTAAGGTGTGATGCCTCGCTGCTGCTGAGCAAATGGTGACCAGTAATCTTTTATTTATTTATTTTTATTAACAACTTCCATGATTATAAAAAATATCCCATGGTAATGCCCTCCCTCCCCTCCCCCACATTCCCCTTTGAAACTCCATTCTCCATCATGTCCCCTCCCCCTTTCAATCAGTCTCTCTTTTATTTTGATGTCATGATCTTTTCCTCTAGGTTGTATGACCAGTAATCTTAAATTCTTTTTTTTTTTTTTGGTTTTTCGAGGTAGGGTCTCACTCTGGTCCAGGCTGACCTGGAATTAACTCTGTAGTCTCAGGGTGGCCTTGAACTCATGGCGATCCTCCTACCTCTGCCTCCCGAGTGCTGGGATTAAAGGCGTGCGCCACCACGCCCGGCATGACCAGTAATCTTAAACAAGGTCCTAGGCTGTGTGGCTTTCCTGAATCCATTCTGCAGACTGAGTCAGGCCTGGCCATTATAGGTGTACACCCAGCATTCTTCATGAGTTCTGGGCATCCAAACTCAGACCCTCATACTTGAGTGGCAAACACTTTAGTGGTTGAGCCATCTCCCCACCCCCAAGAACTGTTGCTTTTAGTTTATTTTATTTATTTGGTTTGTCAAGGTAGGGTCTTGCTCTAGCCCAGGCTGACCTTGAATTCATTATGCAGTCTCAGGCTGGCCTTGAACTCACAGTGGTCCTCCTATCTCTGCCTCCTGAGTGATGGAATTAAAGGCTTGTGCCGCCATGCCTTTTAAACACTATTGCTTTTAAACACTATGTGAGAACCGAATGGGTGTGGTAGGTCTCCATAGCTCAGAGCAGGGTCCTTGTAGTTAGACCTTTGTCTGGAGTGAGGAGACCCAGCCCCTCAGACTTTCAAGGGGACTTGGAGGCAGACTTATGTCTTTGCACATTTAGTGACTGCCTGTGACCTTGGACAGTTACTTTCTCCTTCTGTGCCTTAGTTTCCCCATTTTTTTGTGAGGAGTAGACTGGAACACCTCTAAAGGCCCTCTGAGCACTGATATCCATTCACCTTCGAATCCTTCCCATCCTCCTCCTAGTCCCGGCCTCCCCGACGCGGACGTGCCGATGACCTCAGAGCTGGCCAGCAGCTAGCTCAGGGACAAGAGCACACCAGTGTCTGACAAGGTGTTGTGAGCCACAGGTAGCTGGCTTCGGAGCTCCAGGCTCGGCCTCTTCCACCATCCCCTCACAAATACCCCTGTGTCCCCCTTCTCCTCTGTGGTCAGAGTCCCAGCCAGACTCTCGGCAGAGTCCTCTGATCTCCTCCACACCCGGCGACCCCTGTGTCAGCCGCAGCCCGCTCACAGCCCAGTGCGATAAAACAGAGCCTAACAAGAAGGCTCTTCTAGGAAACTTCGGAAATGGAAGGGAGACCATTAGGAAATTTACATTTGCGAATATGATGTTTAATTAGTAATACCAATAAATTAATAGGAGAATCTTGCTGCGGTTCTGGGTTCATAAAACACCAGCCTCGGTTGGCAGAAAGAGAGAGCGGCAGTCTGGGCTGCCTAAGGGGCCAGGAAGGCTCCCGGAAACTGGCACCACTGGTGTCCTGTGTCACTCGTGCCCACCCAGAGCACCTTCCAGTGGTGCGTGGGGCACAGCGAAGCCAGAGAACCCAGCTGAGTTCTGCTGCAGCCTCGGAGCGCCCATGTCCTTCTCTGTCAGATGGGGACAGTGATAACAGCATCCACCTCGTTGGACCACTGTGATGATGCGAAGAATTAATGTGGCCAAAATTGCATGGAGCAGAAAGGAGTGAGCACAAAATAAGCGTTGGTTGTTAGAGTGCTGCTCCTATGAGGGTTGTTAATGGGGCACACCTGCTGAGGAAGGGGGAGGGCTTGATAAACATGAGTTGTGATTGGCTTAAGAAAAAGATATTTAAATCTCTATCACACCTTCCAAGGCTCAGGGTCCATTGCGGAAGAGGTGGCAGAAAGAATATAAGAGCCAAAGGAAGGGTAGGACTCCTTACAACGTGCTCCTCCAGACACAAAATGGCCTGGATATCCATGACCTCACAGTGCCTGACACTGCCTGCCTACACAAGACCATCCTAATAGGAGGAAAAGATGGTGACATCAAAATAAAAGAGAGATTGATTGAAAGGGGGAGGGGATATGATGGAGAATGGAGTTTCAAAGGGAAATGGGGGAGGGAGGGCATTACCATGGGATATTGTTTACAATCATGGAAGTTAATATTTTATTATATATAAATTAATTTAAAAATATTTAATTTGCCGGGTGTGGTGGCACACGCCTTTAATCCCAGCTCTCGGGAGGCAGAGGTAGGAGGATTGCCATGAGTTCAAGGCCACCCTGAGATGACAGAGTTAATTCCAGGTCAGCCTGGGCTAGAGTGAGACCCTACCTCGAAAAAAACCAAAAAAAAAAAAATTAATTTATTTATTTGAGATAGATAGACAAATGATAGATGAAGAGAGAGAGAGAGAGGGAGAAAAAATGAACACACCAGGACCTCCACCCCTGCAAACAAACTCCAAATACAAACACCACCTTGTACACCTGACTCCACGTGGGTCCTGGGGAATCGAACCTGGCTCCTTTGGCTTTGCAGGCAAGTGCCTTAACCGCTAAGCCATCTCTCCAGCCCGTGATTGGCTTTTAACTCTTTCCAGAACCTCCCCTGCTCTCATAGGCTCCTGGGCACCTGGGGCAGTCACTCTGATGACCCTTGTTACCTGATAGGGCCCTGGGGACCTTCTGCTTCCCTTTTGGGGTTCCTTGGAAGTATGAATATGAGCAGAAGCCACCGCTCAACTTTTGCCCTAGCCCCTAAGCAGCATGGCATACACAGCACTGGCTGGCGTATCTTCACTTTGCAGTAATCTAACCATGGCTCCCAGTTACTCGCTTTCACGATTTCGTTGCGGGTCAGCAGCACTGTTCCCAACTGTCTGGGCTTCTACGTTTGGGGCCTGAGGCACGGTCTGCACTAGGACATTAGGTTTCCACAGCCGCCGGCATGCCGTCCCTGCCCTGCCTCCAGGCCTCTGTTTATGTGCTATTCACCATGGAGTGTCTGTCTTTGGTTGATAAAATTCTTTCTTTTTTTTTAAATTTCATACAGAAGATCAGAGGTTTAATTGCAATTTAAAATTTTATCACAAACTATTTTTGCCATTTTTCTCAGCAGAACATAATTCACATGCATGAGTGCAAAATGATCAATACTTTTTTTAGACAATAAAAATACCTTTTCTTTTACACAATGAAAAGAAATTTGCAAACACACTGGACACTATACCACTTCACCTTTCCATCATGACCTCTGCCTCTGTAGGAATGTTTTGTTGCTGTTGTTTTTAATCTTATTTAATTTGCGAGCAGAGAGAGAGAGAGAGAAAGACAGAAAGAACTTGAGCACACCAGGGCCTCTGCAGCAAACTCTGGATGCATGTGATACCTTGTGCGCCTGGCTTTATGTGGGTACTGGGGAATGGAACCCAGGCCATTAGGCTTCGCAGACAAGCGCCTTAACTATTGAGTCACTTCTCCAGCCCTGTAGGAATGTTTTAGTTTACAATCTTCCAACAAGCTTTTTCTTCACATAAATGTCTCTTTTGAAATATATATATATTTTTTTCGAGGTAGGTTCTCACTAGCTCAGACTGACCTGGAATTCACTATGTAGTCTCAGGGTGGCCTTGAACTCACTGCAATCCTCCTACCTCTGCCTCCTGAGTGCTGGGATTAAAGGCGTGCGCCACTATGCCTGGCCTTGAAATAATCTTAAGTGAATACTATGCAAATCAAAAACTGACTCACGATACCTTTCTCCTTTATTAGCTTTCTTGTATAAGATGTCAAGTATAGAGACACATTTTAAACACAAAACACTGAATTGCATCTGTTTCTCATCACCCCATCAAAGACATGCAGCCATGGTTACATCGGCCATTTCCACTGGTTGGCAGGAGGCTCTTCCACCAGTGGCTCCCATGGTCTCCACTGAAACATTTTTCTTGCCAGACTCAGTTCTTTCTCAGCCTGAGGAATGAAGCTTGTCTTCTAATTGTTTTTTTTTTAATTAATTTTTATTAACATTTTCCATGATTAGTTTTTTAAAAATATTTTATTTTTATTATTTGTTTGACAGAGAGGGGGAGAGAGAGAGAATGGGCGCACCAGGGCCTTAACCACTGCAAACGAACTCCAGACGCATGCGCCCCCTTGTGCATCTGGCTTACGTGGGACCTGGAGAATCGAACCTGGGTCCTTAGGTTTCACAGGGCAAATGCCTTAACGGCTAAGCCATCCCTCCAGCCCTCTTCTAGTTTTTTTTTTTAACGTCACCTTCTGCTCTAAGCACACCGAGGTTCTCGTTTGTAATCTGTTCTGTATATTTCCTGTATGCTGCATTTTAGGGATTTGACCAAGAACATCAAGAATCTTTGTGTACAATGATCTGAGTCTTCTGTGTGGAGTGTCGCTTACGGCCGATCCCACCAGCCCAGTGGTCTCCAGAACGCCTGGCATGACAGTGCTGTGCAGCCGGCCGGCGGGGCGCTGGTTGACAAATTTCTGATCCTGCCCAAGGTCCGGCCTTACCAAGCCCCCGGGACCTCCAAGCAAGAATGAGAATCGATTCTAGGGAGTGTGGGGACCTGGAGGCATTTGTCACTAGTCTTCCTTCCCCATCCTAGCACCACTGTGCCCAGGGCTTGCTTATGACAGGGACTTGCGGGATCCTTCAGAGAAGCTGGCATATGGCTGCTGGGCCTATTCTCTGTAGGCTCAGACCCTCAGCTTCTGTGGATCCGGGAAGACCCACTCCACGTCTCCACCTGGGAAAACTTTACATGGCTATTCCCCTAGCGTCTGTGTCTTGCCTTCCCTTGGCCCCTGAGAGTCTTTACCTCTGGGTCATGACTCCTGCAAACGGGGCCTCTTATCCCCTGTTCTTTTCTAGGATCCCAAAAGAACAAGTCCTACTTGGTCTGGAGGGATGACTAAGCAAGCGAATCAATCAGGGAGTGGGCTTCAGCGTTACCTCCTTCAAGAAGTCCTCCCTGGATGAGCCCAGCTCGCTCTGCAATCATTGCAAGTGTTTTCTGCCTGTCTGCGCCACCAGATTGTCAGCTCTTTAAAGCAGGGACTTGTTTTGTTTACCGCTGCTTCCTGGCACCTGTCCTGGAGACTGTCACATTGCTATGCTAATACGTATTCCCTGGGTGAGTGAATGAATGAATGAGCAAATGAATATCTGGATGAATGAGGGGCTGAATGAATGAATCAGGGACTGATCAGACGAATGAATGAACAAACGAGGGAGAGAGTGAATGGATGTGATCGTGAATGCCAGGTGAAAGGGCTTCCTCTCTGGGCTGGAGACAGCCCAGTTGTTCCTGGGAACTGGTCCCCACCACGAACTTGTTTGCTCATCTGTTTATGCTGTTGTATGAAGTGCATGGGAAACACGATAATAATTAAAGCAGACACAACAACAGGCAATTAATTGCATTTCCCAAATTTGATCCATGCATATGAATGAATGGGAGGTCACAGACTAAGTTGGTCTGTGGGAGCCCCCCCCTTCCCCGCCCCATGCTTTTGCTTTGGGAGTAGAGGTAGCAGGTCTCAGCAGAGTACAGTTCCCAGAGGCTGGCCCCTGGTGAGGCAGACTCCTTGCCCCCTTTGTGGGATCCTGGATCCCCAGGTCCCTGGTGTGAAAGAAGGGAAATTAAAGAGGCACTGCCCAGGGAAGCCCAGCTGGCAGGGATGCCCTTAGGAGCTGATGGCCATAGGGAGTCTCTGGTGGTGACTCAAGTGTCTGCTATGCCTAGCAGCAGTGACACCTTTCTGGTTCCTGTCCCCAGTGAATGGATATTAGTTATGCTATCTAGCAGGAACTTTGAGGAGGGAAAGTTCACCACAGGGAATAGAGTCCCTGCCTCATGGTGCTGCTAGGAAATTGTTGCTTTCTCAGGAAGTCTTCTTAGCCCACAGGCTACACTGGATCTGCTGTCTCTGCTTCCAGAAGGTCAGGGCAACTGCCTCTGAGCCAGTATTCCTCCCCATGCTGCATGAAGGGAAGGAAGCTGCCTCCTCTCCCTTGCTGGGATCAGGCTGCAGAACCTGTGTATGTCCCCAGGGTGGGCTGTGATGATGGTATGAGAGCTGGGAGGGCTGGGGACCCAGAGTAGGCAAAGACCCTTGCCATGTCCCTTGGTAATCCCCAGAAGCCTCCTGTAGCTTCTGCTGACAGTCCCCATCGCTCTGACTCTAGTTACACATGAACATCTCTGTGGCCATGGCAGTGAGCTTGGCCTCTGTGACCTTTAACCCTTAACACATGGGAATTATTGAGGGAGGTCTCTCTCTCCTAGGCATGGTGGCGGGGGGGGGGGAGGGGTGCTTTGCCATTCCCTGTGGTTCCCTTGAGGGGCTGAGACCCAGTTGCCCCCTAGGAATTGCTCCTTAACACCTCATGTCTCTTGTCTCCCTACACCCTTACCATTTCCCTTTGGGTTTCTCTCAAAACAGACCCCCAAATCCTTGAGCTGCTTCTTGGGTAAATCCAAACTAGAAAAGTCATCATATCCTGAGAAAGGTGAGGTCCTAGTTTGTGACAAGCATTACCCAAGAGGAGGCTGGGGAGAGTGCTCAGTGTTTAAATGTGCTTCTTTGCAAAGCTTGATGGCCCAGGATTCAGTTCCCCAGTACCAACATAAAGCCAGATGCACAAAGTAGCACATGTGTCTGGAGTTCATTTGTAACAGCAAGAAGCCTTGGCATGCTCACGCTTACTTTTTCTCTTTTTCTAAGAAAGAAAGAGAGAAAGAAAGGAAAAAAAGAGAGAAAGAAAGAAAGGAAGACCCTAGAGTTGCCCTATAAAGCCCTGGCACACTCAAGTCCCATCTGGCTCTTGCAGCCTCATCAACATAGGTTTGCATTCCCAGTACACAGAGAAGAAATGGGCTCAGGAGGTCAGTCTCTCAGTAGAGGGAAAAGAGGAAAACCAAAAGCAGACAGGGGCTGGAGAGCTGGCTTAGCAGTTAAAGTGCTTGTTTGTGAAGCCTAAGGACCCAGGTTCAATTCCCCAGAACCCATGTAAGCCAGATGCACATAATGGCGCATGTGTCTGGAGTTTGTTTAAAGTGGCTAGAGGCCCTGGCATGCCCATTCTCTCTCTCTCTCTCTAATAAATGAATAAAATAAAATATTGAAAAAAATGCTGACAGGCTGTGACTCAGGCCCAGGCTTGAAGGAGCAAGAGCCCACATCCAAGGTTGCTAAGTTATCAGCTTGATCCATTGTTTCCTTAAGAAGCAAAACCAGTGCTCAGAGAGAGCTCAGTGGATAAAGTGCTTGTTATGAAAGCATGAGGATCTGAGTTCAGATGCCCAGTACTAATGCAAAATGTGGATTGGTGGTGGGCGTGTGCACTGGGGAAACAGAGACAGAAGGATACCTGGATTTACTGGCAAAGAACAAGGTGGTGGTTGGGGGAGGTGGGGCTGGGAGATGGTTCTGCAGTTAAAGGTGCTTGCTTGCAAAGCCTGCTCACCTGGGCTCAATTCCCCAGCACTCACAGAAGGCCTGAGGCAAAGTCTGATCCTAGCAACAATGGGAGGTGGGGCCAGGAGAGCCCAAAGCTTCTAGATCAGTCAGTCTGGCATTCCTTTTCAGTCAGGCAACTCATTTGCAGTAGCAAGAGACCTGTCTCAAAGAAGGTGGAGCACATGTACCTTGAAATTGTCTCCTCATCGCCATATGCACCCCCAATGCACAGTAAAGAAGCAAAAGTGTTTTGTTGTTTTTCTAAGAAAGAGCCATTTTTAAATTTTTTGTTTCTTTTTATTTATTTATTTGAGAGTGACAGAAAGAGAAAGAGGGAGAGATAGAGAGAGAGAGAGAGAGAGAGAGAGAGAGAGAGAGAGAGAGAGGGAGAGAGGGAGGGAGAAAATGGGTGTGCCAGGGCCTCCAGTCACTGCAAATGAACTCCAGACATGTGTTCCCCCTTGTGCATCTGGCTTATGTAGGTCCCAGGGAATCAAGCCTCGAACCCCGGTCTTTAGGCTTCACAGACAGGCGCTTAACTGCTAAGCCATCTCTCCAGCCCAAGTGTTTTGGTTTTTTAAAAAATAAGGTGGTGAGCAGTTGAGGAAGATACCTAACATTGACCTCTAGCCTCCACATGTACACAAATGCACCTGTGCACACACACACATACAAACATGCATGTACACACACACAAAAAAACAAATCTTTTAAAAATATTTTATTTATTTACTTGAGAGAGAGAGAAAGAGAGATAAAGAGGCAGATAGAGAGAGGGAATTGGTGCACCAGGGACTGTAGCCACTGCAACAAACTCCAGACACATGTGCCACCTTGTGCATCTGGCTTTATGTGTGTGTCCTGGGGAATCAAACCTGGGTCCTTTGGCTTTGCTGGCAGGCAGTTTAACTACTAAGCTATCTCTTCAGCCCTTGCAATTTATTTTAACTTAAAAGTTTTTATTGTTCATGTTTTAAAGAATATTTTATTTATATTTATTTGTTTGAGAGAGAGGTACAGAAATAGGCAGGTAGAGAGAGAAAGAGAGAATGGGTGTGCCCAGGCCTCCAGCCACTGCAAACGAACTCCAGATGTGTGCGTCCCCTTGTGCATCTGGCTTATGTGGGTCCTGGGGAGTCAAACCTGCGTCCTTTGGCTTTGCAGGCAAGCACCTTAACCACTAAGCCATCTCTCCAGCACCTTTGTTTTGTTTTTGTTTTGAGGTAGAGTCCTTGCTCTAGCCCAGGCTGACCTGGAATTCACTATGTAGTTTCAGGCTGGGCTCAAACTCACTTTGATCCTCCTATCTCCGCCTCCCAAGTGCTGGGATTAAAGATGTGTGCCACCACACTTGGTTTAGCTTAATTTTTTTTAGGTAGCATTCCAGAAACTGGATTTTGGGTTCACTCGATAAAGCAAGCATTAGTACCTGAGTTCAGAGAACTCACATAGGGCCAGACACAGTGGTAACTGTCTCTAATACCAGTACACCTAGGGCAGGAAGGGAGGTGTAGATAGAAGAACCCTGTCTCCCAAGCTTGTGCCCCATCCCCCCGCCCGCAGTAAGTAAGGAGAGCGTGCCTAAAACAAAGTGAAAGGTGATGATCCACACCTAGGGTTGTCCAGACCTCTCAGACCCTACAGAAAAAGCCCGAAGCCAGGGTGGGCTTTTGTAATTCCAGCACACAGACACTGATGGAGGCAGAGACAGGAAAATTTCCTGGAAGCTCAAGGTGAGTGCCGCCAATGAGGTGGACAGGTGAGAACCGACCGGAAAGTTACTCTCTGACCTCCACATGGGCACACCCGCATTTCACACGCACGAACATGAGCACACCGGCACACACACAGATAAGAAAATGAAACATTTAAAATCTCCAAGTTACCAGCAGTCGGGAGGCAGAGAGGTAGGAGGATCGCCCGTGAGTTCAAGGTCACCTTGAGACTACATAGTTAGTTCCAGGTCAGCCTGGACCAGAGTGAGGCCCTACTACCTCGAAAAACCCAAAATCTCCTAGTTATAAATATCCCCCCAGAAAATTGGAAAGACCGATGAACTTGTTTGCACTCCTTTGTATAAATGAATCAAGACCCGTCCAGGCTCGAATTGTCCAGGCTTGCCCTTCTCTGAGTCTGAACTCAGAAGACCAGCCCCAGTCTGGGTGCAGAGGCCCCTGGGGTGCCATGCCTTCCCATTTAGCCCGTTGGGCCTGCTCCCAGGTCTTGGCAGCCTGGCCATCCCCGCAGCCTTGGGGTGGGGGTTGGTGGGTGAATAATGCCCAGAGCGAGGAGGACTGAGCGGTGAGCGCGGGGTGGGGAACCCTTCTTGGCTGGGGAGGATGGACCCCGCTGGGGGTCCTGGGCCCAGGCTGTGTGCATATTTCGCGCCGCCCGCGGCCGCCGGTAGGGGGCGCCTTGGTCATGCATTATTCATCGGCGGCCCGCCTCCCTCGCCTTCCCCCGCGCGGGCTGGCGGGCTGTGCGGAGGAGCGGGAGCGCGGAGCCTTCACAATATTGTGGCAGCTCGGCGATTGACGGCTCGGGGGAGGCTGGGGGAAAGGCGGGGGGGCGGTCGCAGCCTGGAGCGGCGGCGGGGGCGCGGGCGCGGGCGGGGGGAGAGGTCCCTAGTGGGGGCGATGCTGGGTCACGTCACCCCCCGGAGGGGGCTCGGGCCCCGAGGGGCTGGTTCAGTGTGAGGGCAGAGCCTTGAGCATCCGTCCTTCCCGTCCGTGCACGCATGCATCTTGCTTGCCTTCCATCCATCCATCCATCCATCAAGTCAGTCAACCCTAGGGAACATCTGCCATGGGCAAGGCGAGGAGTTAGGGGACACGATGGTGGACAAGGTAGGCATGCCCCGCCCCCCCCCCCACAACTTGTTCTTTCAAAACTTAATGTCCACGTGGAGGGAAGACAGACGAAAAGCAAGCAGATATCTATGATAATTCCAGGTAAGGGTGCTCTACGAGAAAAGCCAAGCACTGCAGGGCCAGAGAGCTTCTGTGAGAAGGTGACATTTATGCAGAGACCTGAATGACAAGGATGAACCTGACTTTGACCATAGGACTACTCAGCTCCTGGGGTCTCTCCCTGCCTGCCTCTTGGCCTCCTAGGGGCACCGTAGAGGTCAGCTGTGATCCCCCCTCCCGCCACTCCCCATGCACCCCAGGAAGCAAGGAGGGTTTTGCTAGGGCCCAGATGCACACTGCCTAACCGCCACTCTCTGGGGGAAATAGGGATGGAGGAGTCCGGGTGTCTCAGCCCTCAAGGCTCCCACCTCCTGGTCCTCTGGTTCCAGAGTGGGGGGAGATGGGTGGGGGAGGGGGAAGCACCGAGGGCGTGGGCTCAGGGTCATAACTAGCATCGGGTTTCCTTCCACTTGTACAAAGACTCGTTGACGCCTGAACACATCAATACCCTTAATGACAGCGAGAGGAGCTAGGACTCCAGACCGGCGCCCCCCACCCCGCCTCGGCCTCTCCCCCTCCCCTTCTGACCTCTCTTCCTCCTCTTTTCTTCTCTGATGCCTCGTCTGCCTCCTCTCTCCCATCACATCTTCCCTCACTCCCGAGATCTCTCTCCTTCCTCCCCTGTCTCTGGGTCCGGGTGTCTTTCCTCTTTTTCTTCTTTCTTTCCTTTCTCGCTGTCTGCTCTCCCCTCCTGTCCTTCGTTCTTCCTCCTTTCCCCTTCCCCGGTCCCCCCACAGTCCTTGTGCATACACAAACTTTCGCCCTGCAGCTTAAGGTCCCAGCTGGGTTGGTCCCTCTATGGTCTGTTTGGCCCAGCTGGGCTCTGAACTATCCCTGGAGGCAGGAACCGCCTCAAGGCAGGGCCTGTATGGTGGGGCCCAGGCAGAGGCAGCTCCGGTTCATCCAGTGAACCTCTGCCCCAAAGTCTCATGGGTGGCTGCCCTTCCGCGGCCCCTCTGCGGCCCCGACCACATCACCAGAGATGAAAATGGCAAGTTTGGTTAGTGTGGGTTGCCACTGGAGAGGAGAGAGTTTTGGGGAGGCTTTTCTGTTTTGTATTTTTTATGACCATATATAATTTCGCATTTCTCCCCTCAGCCTCTGCCTCCTTGGCTCCCAGATGTGTCCCACATTGAAGAATTATCTCTCCTCCCTAGAGTGAAATAAATGCAATCAATATGAGTATTGCTCTCAGGGCCTTGAAATATTACATTAATGTTCCATGTGGTGACATTTTAGCTGGAATTTTCAAATACATTATGATGGTTCAAATTAATATTTATCAGATCAGCTTTTATATTTTGCAAAAGAGAGAGAGAGCAAGGGAGAGAGGGAGAAAGGGAGAGAGAGAAAAGGAAAGACAGAAAGAGCATTATTAAAATACAAAATGCAGATGAAGTCTAAAATCGATGGTCCATTTTCCCAGCACTTTCCAGGGGCTGTCTTTAGCTTTCTGGGTTTGTTTTAAAATTTATTGGTGTTCCAGGCAAATCTATTGGGCTCCCGCAGCCCCCTGGCCTCCCCTTCTTGTTCCCTCTTGTGGGCTATGGGCCCCTTCCTTTTCTATCTTTCTCTCTTTATTATCCTGAAATGTAAATTACGACATTAGCCTGGTCCTTATTTTTTTTTAAACTCTCCGATGATTAAATCTGCTACACGACATCCTTGTCCTTTCTATAAATTAAATCATCTTGGCTTTGCACCTCCAGCTCAGGGTGGATGCCACACAGTGGGCAGCCGAGGTAGAGGGCTGGGGTCCTTGTCCATTTCTGGAGTAGACCGTGGGGGCATCTGTAGGGCAGCGAGGATGCATGCCTGTTCCTTGTTTTTCTGTAAATAAGAAATGTGTACTGGGGGGGGGGAGGAACTGGTGACAATCATACATTCCACTTTATTTTAGTCACTTCCAAACTGATTACTCTGATAAGTGGAAAATCTAGGCAGATTGATGGTTCAATTCACTTTCTCTATTCTGTTACTTCCCCGCCACCTTGCCTCCTGTTTTGTTAGTGTGTTTGTTTTTTTTTGTTAAACTTTTCTTTTTCTATCCTTTTTCCCTTCTCAGAGTTGTATTAAGAATTAACTCAGAAGCTTTGGGGGTGGGGGGAAGGCCGGCGGAGTGATAGCCATGTCGCCCACCTTGGCTCTGCCTTGAAGCTCTGCAAGTTTTAACAGTACCCCCCCAGCTCTGCAAGTTTTAACAGTACCCCCCCCTAACTTTTTTCTCTTTGGCATTTTTTTTTCCTGTGTCCTCCCTTCTTGTGTTCTGGGAGACAGTTTGAACTGGAATGACTGCTTATTGTCAGGTACACACACACACACACACACACACACACACACACACACACACAATTGCTGTTCACACACGCGCGCACACAAAACACGCACACAGATGCAGCCACTGTTGGGAGATCTACATAAAGCAAGCTGTCCGCCTGATTTCCCTCCACTGCTGATGTGGCCAAAAGAACGACAGGAAACTTAAAAAAGAAAAGGAGAAGGGATCGATTATTCGACCTGTACTTGAACCCGACTGAAAGAGATAAAGCGGAATTTTCAATAGGTCCCCTGCCCTTTTCACCAGGAGGGAAAGAGGAGAAGAAAAACAAGAGATATTTATATGACAGCAGCTGCTGAAAATAGCATTTCAGAGCCATAAAAAAAAAAAAAAAAGGCAAAACGAAATTCAATGGGAGAAAAGGCAAGAAACTCTGCCTGCTCCCCAAAAGGCGAAAGCAGTCAGTGTCCCCCCGGCTGAAATGCATGCGTGCCTCCTATAGATCTGTTTGAAATTATACTTGTCATTGAGAGGGAATTTATGCTTCTATTGATCTGCAAAAGGAAAATATTAAATGGTTTGGTTTTGATCTTTCGGTGACCCCAAGGTCAAGGGTAGTAGCAGATTAGTATTCATAGAATTCATCACGGAATTGCAGCCTGCATCCACTTTATGCAAACACGCTCCAAACACGCCTGGTGAGGCAGGCAGCAAATGGCCAATGACAAGGAAACAGCCCGCAGCCCTCCCTCCCACCCCACGGGGGGCTCTCCTTCTCTCGGGCCCTTGGGGAGGAAAAGACAGCTAAGGGGTGAGAGGATGGATGGCTGAAAGACACCCGCGACTGTCATGGGCTCGCATAAAAGGTGAAGTTCTCAGATCAGGGAAAGTCAAGGAGTCCAGACATGGACATTATAGCCGGCGACCGAAGCAGCCGGAAACCGGAGCTTGTGGGGGCTGGACAGGCAGTAAGGGGCATCCATACCTGGTGCATGACATCTCGGGAAGGACAATGACAGACATGCCCATGTGCGCACACACACACACACACACACACACACACGTATGCACACACTCAGCCAATAGAAGCCTGATCTTTCCTGAAGGTGGTGACATGGCCACTTGATCCATGCCCACAAGCACGGGGATGGGAAGAGGGGGGAAGGACAGGTACGTATGCTTCCCAACCTATGGAGGCCTTTCCATTTTCCAAGAGCCATGGAAACCATGTTTGAATGTGTGTGCAAAAATAAAAGACACCCTGTAGCCAGGCATGGTGGTTCATGCCTTTAGTTCCAGCATGTGTGGAGCAGAGGTAGGAGGGTCACTGTGAGTTCAAGGCCAGTCTGAGACTACAGAGTGAATTCCAGGTCAGCCTGGGCTAGAGTGAGACCTTACCTCAAAAAAAAAGGGGGGGGGGGCTGGAGAGATGGTTTAGCAGATAAGGTGCTTTCCTGAAAAGCCTAAGGACCCAGGTTTGATACCCCAGAACCCACATAGGCCAGATGCACAAGGTGGTGCAGGTATCTGGAGTTCATTTGTAGTGGCTAGAGGCCCTGGGACACCCCTTCTCTCTCTCTCTCTTTTTCGAAGTAGGGTCTCACTTTAGCCCAGGCTGACCTGGAATTCACTCTGTAGTCTCAGGGAGGACTCAAACTCACAGTGATCTTCCTACCTCTGCCTCCCGAGTGCTGGGATTAAACAAAGACATGTGCTACCACGCCCGGCTCTCTCTCTTAAATAAATAATAATAATAAAATCTTTGAACTTCTGAAAATAAAAAAAATGTCACCCCATGTTTGAGTATGGCCAGGTACACCTTTAATACCAGCATTTGGGAGGTAGAGGCAGTAGAATCAGGAGTTTAAGGCCAGCCTCAGTTATATAGTGAGTTTGAGGCCAGCCAGATCTACATGAGACCCTGTCTCAAAAAAAAAAAAAAAAAAAAAAAAGTTAGGACGGAGAAGATGGCTTAGTGGTCAAGGTGTTTGCCTGCAAAGCCAAAGGACCCTGATTTGATTCCCCAGGACCCACCTAAGCCAGATGCACAAGGAGGAGTACGCATCTGGAGATTTTTTGCAGTGGCTGGAGGTCCTGGCCTGTCCATGCTCTCTCTCACACTCTCTCTACCTCTATTTTTTTTTCTCTCTCTCTCAAACAAATACAGAAATAAAATATATTTCAAAATTAAAAACAAGACACCCACGAAGCCCTGTAAAGCCCAGACCCCTCCGACCTTATAGTCAGCTCACAAGTGCCCTCTTAGCAGAGTCTGTCCCCAATGTGGGAACATTTGGTCAGTAACAGAGTCACTTGCCAATGCTCTAAAAATAACCCACTAAGCATATCCCTGCAATGGCAGGAATCTTGGTTAGCCCTTGTTCTGCCGGCTGATTGGGGGCCAGTGAGGGGCACAGATCCCCAGCCCCTGGGAACTGGGGTGGGGGGTGAGGGCTGGCCTCTGAGGACAACATAACACAAAATGGCTACCTTACCTGAGCCTTCATCTTACTTGTTTAACACTCAGGTCAGCAAGCAGGTCTTGCTAACCACCCATAGGATAGATTAGCCAGCTGAGGCTCAGAGAGGGCCAGTCACATGCTTCAGGTCTTAACTCTGCCCTGTTACCGAAGTCCCTTTGCTTAACAGCTCAGCTCTAATGGCTGCCACTGACTTCACTGTTTGGGTAAATTACAGGATTGGTTCACAGTTCAGTCTCTGACCGAGAAGGGGTTGGGATGGAAGAGAAGGCTTGGGAGGCCTTGGAGGTCCTGGCGGCTGCGAGAGGGAGAGGTAAAGTGGTCCCAGCCCTGCCCCCTCATGCCTGCTGAAGAGGACAGCATTCTATTAATCATGTTTCATTTATATTAGCTTGACTCGATCTACTGTATATTTGAAATGGATTTAATTTTAGATCACACACTATGGAAGGGGGCCAGTTTAGTATAAGGCGCATTATGAATATTTTCCATAAGCTGGATATACATTATCCAGGGACAGATATACGAGCGAGCAGTCCAGCCTCCTGGCTAGGGGAGGGGCTGTTCTTTCCTTCCTTCCCTTCCTTCCTTCCTTCCTTCCTTCCTTCCTTCCTTCCTTCCTTCCTTCCTTCCTTCCTTCCTTCCTTTCCTTGCTTCCCTGCAGCTCAGGATCATAGGTCTTTGGAGCGGCCCCTTTATCCCACCTCCCCCTGTGAGGGTCTGAGATGTCTCCTGCATAGCATCTTGTCACCACTGACCTTGAAGCCACTGCTTAGCCAGCTGAGAGATATGTGCAAAGAGAAAGGAAGCCAGGGCTGCAGAGGTATTAGGAAACTGAGATGGGGCCTGGCCCAGCAGCCATGCACCAGGGTTATGGGAGGCTCATGGCCCAGGCTGAGATATGGGAGAGAGGTGGGATACGGACGGAGAAAGGCATCAGGCCCATGGGCATCGTCAAGCCCAAGCTCTGATGGGGAAAAAGGTAGAGGGTTCTGGTGGGCTGGTGGGTGGCACCCCCCCTACTTAGCCAAGGAGGGGTGCACAGGCCAGGCTTGGCCTTCCAGAGAGCTCCTCAAGCCTGAGCTGAGAGGGCTTGTTCTTGGAGGTGGAGTGGGCCTGAGTCCTGGGCACTGCTCCTTTCCAAGGGACTTTATTGTGCCAACCTGAGATTCCAGAGTCAAACTGGGGAAACTGAGGCTCGGGAGAGGATGAACCTTGTTCGGGGTCACAGAGCAAGTTGCGTTCTGCTTCACATGCTGCAGAGAGATTCTTTATTTGTCTGACGTTGTTAGGTGATAGGTGGGTGACCAGGCTTGGGAGCAGTGGGTTGGAGCCTCCCGCCCTGTTCCATAGTGCCGTGCCAGTCACCTATGGCGTAGCATTTTATAAAGAGAGGAGAGTGGGCCCTGGGCAGGTTAGGATATTATATTCATGCCCAAACCTGAACTTCTGAATTCCCTTCACCCCGGTTGTACCTGTCCACCCATCTCTGCATCTAGTTTCACGACCCCACTGGCTCTAGGCTGCAGACACCCCATCAATCTAACTTTCACCCTTGCCACCACCCCTTCCCTCACTGCCACCTTCACCATGACTGATCCGTCTCCCGGGTTCACTTCTCCCTGTTGCTTCCACACTGCTGACCCGCTTGTCTGCCGTCTCCCTAGGCTCACCGCATGACTTCCAGGGGTGTCTACAGAATCCCTGCCAACTGCTGTGTGCATTGCGACCAGAAAGACCTGGCTTAACACAAGCACAGGGCCCGAAGTACAGCTCAGGGGTAGAGCAACCACCTAGCACGTCAGAGGCTGCGTTCCAGCACCAGCACTCCCGAGACCAGATCCAAGCTCCAAATACTAGACGAGCAGGCTTGCCAGGGAGTGACCCTGCCCACTTCATTAGGGCCACATGCTCTTCTCTTTCTCTAGCTTGAGTTCCTGTTCTGTATCTGCCATGTGCCATGACCACTCCAGGGCCTTTGAACAACCTGGTCCCTTGGCTTGTGCCCTTGGCTATCCCACTCTTTCCTGACTAACTGCATTTCAACCCTCAGGCTCTGGCGTGTTTTTTTTTTTTTTTTGTTAATTAATTCATTATTAATTTGAGAGGGAGAGAGAGAAAAAGAGTCTGGGTGCACCACCAGGGCCTCTGGCCACTACAAATGAATTCCAGATGCAGGCTCCACTGGGTACTGGAGTGTTAAACCTGGGCGGCAGGCTTTGCAAACACACATCTTTGATGTCTGAGCCATCTCCCCAGTCCCAGGCTTGGTTTTCACATCTCCAGGGAGACCTCTGATCACACCCACCCTCCCAAACTAATTCTAGATCATGTCCCGCAGTGTGCTTTTTCACTAAGCTTACAGCCAGAAGGGCGCACTTGAGGCCTTGCTCCTCGCCCTTCAGGAGGGACCGTGCATATCTGCCAGGCCCGTGCTGGGACAAGCAGCAGCCTTCAGTCCGCGCCCCATGGTCACATCTCTCAGTTGCTCTGTCAACAGCACAGAGTACAATAAGCCCGTCACCACCCTAGCCCTGCTGGCTGCCTTTCAGAAGTGGCGTGCGACACCGCTCTTATTCATTCTTAATTTAAGGTTATGAAAGTTGTAATAACCCCCTTCCCCTCAAATCACTGGGGACGGGGACCTCCACGACAGCCCCGGGCCAGGGAGCTGAAGGGTAATTGTACAGCGCACATGCTGACGGGTCTAGAGCAGACAATGGTGGCTAGGGGCCTGGGACCCGGCTTGGCTCCCCCTTGGAGGGCAGGAGCCAGGCTAGCACGGGAGGCTGGAGAAACAGGCATCTTGCACATTTAGGGAACTGTATAGTCTGTGGTCCCCAGGAACAGAGAAGATGAGAGGGCCTGGGGTCCCACTGTAGGGGGGCTTGGCTGTGGACAGATGTCCTAGAAAGAGAAACAAAAATCTTCCTCCAGCTTCTCCTGTCCCCCCCCCCCCTGCAGGGCGCTGAGTGCTCTTGTCTTTTCTGGGACCAAAAGTGGTTCCAGAGAGCACAGATGTGAGGGGCCGGTGGCATGCCAATCTTCGTCCTAACTCCAAAAGCCACATGACATTAACAAAGCCACTTGGCCTCTCTGAGCTTCAGTGTCCTCATTGTTAGTGGTCTTGTCACTAGTTCTTGTCTCTGGGTGGGTCTGTCATTGGCTGAGACTGTACGTAGTGGTGGCTCAGGGTGCTTGTGACAGCCTAGCCTCTGGAAGTTAAGTGACTGCTGAAATTTCTACACCTGGTTTTTCTTTTTTTTAAATAAATGTCCTCATGTGTTGATTTAAATCATGGTGTTCATCTCATTATTATTAGTTTGTAAATTGACATCTATTTTTTTAAATTTATTGAACCAGGTGTGGTGGCACACATCTTTAATCCCAGCACTCAGGACACAGAGATAGGAGGATCACCATGAGTTCAAGGCCACCTTGAGACTACATGGTGAATACCAGGTCAGCCTGGGCTAGAGTGAGACCCTACCTTGAGAAACCAAAAAAAATTTTTTTTTAAATTGAGGACTTTAATAAGAACATATTACAAATTAATTGGTCATATTCCCATTGTGTTATACTCTTATGTCCCCTCTCCAATACCACCATTCCACTGAGGACAACTGTCCTCTCTCTCTGTGTGTGTGTGTGCTGGTTCACATGTATGTGTGTGGACGTCAGAGGACGATCTTGAGTGTTTCTTTTAGGAATACTATTCATCTCCATTGAACCAGGGTCTCTCATTGGCCCGTAACTCACCAATTAGGCTAGACTGATGAATCAATAAACCCCAGAGAGCCTTCTGTCTCTGCCTCCCCGATGCTGGGATTAGAAGGAGGTGTCACCACAGCCAACATCTTATGCGGTACTGGGGATCAAACTCGGGTCCTCATGTATGCAAGGCAAGCGCTTTGCAGGCAGAGCCATCTCCTCAGTCCACATTTCCATAACTACTGATGCAAGAAGACAGAGGTAGAAGGAGGGGCCCCTGACTGCCTGCAAGATGAAGGGAGGAAGATGAGGTGCAAATGTCCCTTCCTTAGAGAGCCCTTCAGCCTATCCCATGGGCAAGCTACAGGCTGTTGCAACAGCAGGCTCTGCCAACTGCAGCCACTCTCATTCTAACTTGTGAAGTTTTCTAGCTCATTGCTACCTGTCTTCTTGACTGTGGGCTCAGGGTACCTGGGATGGTGCCAGCACGTAGTAGGTGGGCATTAAACATTTGCTCAATGAATGAGTGACTGAATGAAGTGCATGTGGAAAACTTAGGGGCAAAGGGCATGTGGGGGTGAGGGATTCTCTCCTGGACACACTTTCTCTCTGTCTTGGGCCTGAGGACCAACATACTTGTCACTCACTCCATCTGCCCAGCCCTGTCCAGGGTCTTGTCCCCATTGAGTCACAGATGGACTTCCCCTGCCTCTGTGGATTTGGGGACTGGTGGGGGGATGGGCAGCTGGGATCCCTTCTGGGCATGGGGTGGGAACCTCCATGTCCCATCCAGGCACAGGGACTTCTCACTTCCTGGAAACCTCTGTCCCCACACCTGCAGCCAAAGCACCCTGGTCTCCTGGGCAGAGAGTCACAGGGGCTAAGGGCAATGATAGAGAAACCTTGGCGGTGCCCCTCCCAAACTCTGGCCCACTTCATGCCAGGCCATCCAAATTTCTGACTCAGGGTCCCCATGGGCTCTGGTGCCAGAGAAGCTAGTGGCTGGTAGCTTGTTGTGGCCCATGCTAAGATGCCTCTGGATCAGGCCAGTCTGTTCCAGGGAAGGGGAGGCCGTACAGGACCTGCAGGGACCCAAAGAGGACCCCAGAGAGTTGCCGGTTCCTCTCACAAGGCCCACAGCTGGAGGCCAGGCTGAAGCATGACTCCTTTCAGAAATTCTGAGTGGTGAGGCTAAGGGAGAAAATAGATCTGACGGTGGCTTTGACGCCGGAGGACGTCCAGTGTGCGGAGGCCATGTGCTGGCTGAGGGTATTCTGTGACAGAGGCAGAGCCCAGGAGAAGAACAGAGCCAGAGGAAGGGGGAGGGACAGAAAGAAGTGGACACAGAGGAGGGAAGACAAGAGCAAAAGGGAAAGACAAGGGACAGCGATGTATCTCGAAAAAGATACCCAGAGATACATAGAGAAAGAGAGAGACAGAAAGTGACACAAGGAGAAAGAGCCAGGAAGGGGGAGAGAGACAGAGATACACAGAGACAAACAAAGACAGAGAGAGACAAAACACAGAGGCAGAGAGAGACAAAGAGACAGAGACACAGAAAAAGAGACAGAGGGAGGCAGAGAGAGAGAGAGAGATACTGAGAAAGAGAGAGAGAGAGAGATACAGAGAAGAAGAGATGTACAGAGGGCAATATAAGAAAGTCTCCCAGAGACAGGAGACCCAGATGCTGGTATGACGAAGCAGGATGCAAAACCATCTGATGCACACACATGTGCTGGAGATGAGAAGGCTGAAGAGCGTGTGGGCCCAGCCCGTCTGTTCATTGTCTCAAATACACAGCAGTTTGGCCACCACTTGCTGAACTAGATAGAAGCTTGGGAGGTAAGGACAGGCATTTTGCATTTGCAGGAGACTAAGAATACTCACACGACTGTCCCCATGTGTCTGTGATCACGTGCGCAGCATGTGTGCATGCGAGTCACTGCGTGGAGGAGAGCAGGCTCAGTTTCCCCTTCAGCTGTCCTGTGTTCCCGTGTGCAGCATGTCTGCCTCTGGGCCGCAGGCCAGGCTGGGGTCTGGCAGTGGGCAGCTTGACACAAGCCCTCTCCAGGGGGAGGCCTGGGAGCCGTCAGCAGTCAAGGCCAGGGCAGGCAGCGAAAGTGAACCGTAAAAGGGCCACTTCTCACTGCTGTTCATTTGACACTCTCTGCCCCAGAAGCCACCTGTTCAGCCATTAGTCATCCAAGGAAAACACAGCTTTCCTGAAACTGGGAATTGGACAGAGAGTCCCCAGTGGGAGAGTACATGGGGGAAATGCTTGCCCTGTGACACTTCCAGGGACCCCCCCCCCAGACCCTCTCCAGGCAGGCTGAAGACCCACTTCCAGGGCCCCCCTAGGACCGCCCCAGGCAGGCTGGAAACCCAGATCTGGCTAAAATAAAAATACAGCCCTAATCTAGCACAAACCTTGCAGATTTAGGGAGCCGTGGAGGGCAGGGGATGCTGTAGTGGCTACCTTGGCAGTAATGAAGGAACAGCCCACGGTGGGTGCAGGGGATCCCCGTGAACCATGCTTCTGGGTGAGGACTGGGATGGGGAGGTGTTGCCGCCAGAACCCACTGGAGCTTGGGGAGCAGGCAAGGCAGTTGGGACAGGGAGGGAGAGACCTGGCGTGGAGGCAGGCCTGGGGCTCTGCCCAGTGGTATGTCCCCAGCCAGCATAGGCCCAGCCGTGCCCCGCCATGCCCCGCCTTGGATGGCTTGTTAATTTCATCGTTTAGCCCGTTTATGGTGTTCCCAGTTGCTGTGGCTTTTATAAACAAGCATTTTGGTGACCTTCCCCTCCGGACATCAGCTCCACAAGAATCCCGAGCCCTGAACATTTATAAATAAGTCTTCTCTCAAGTTCCACAACAGGTGTGACCTCCCCCCGCCCCCCTCCCCTGTCCTGTCCGAAAACTGAACAGTTTCAACAAGCAAAGGGAAGCCGCGTGGCCTGTCTTAAAGGGGTAAAGGGGTCGAGCAGAGGCCACAGGGTAGGAGGCGGCAAGGGGTGAGGGGGGACCCACCTCCCCCTTCCCCATGCTGAGGGGTCCCAGAGGAGAGGGCCACACTGGTGGGCAGAGGAGCCCCTGGCCCCACTTTCCCAAAACACTCTGGGCCCAGAGACTACAATGTGAGATAGCTCATTGGCTGACAGAGCATTTCAGAGTCAGGTGTCTTCTCCCAAGGGACGTCTCAAGGGAGCTCCCCCCTATCCCATCCCCCATCTGCCTCCCCTTCTTCCCCTCCTCAGGCCCTCCCTGCCCAAAGCACCTGGATTTATGATTTGCAGGGTTTCACGCACATGTATCTAACATGCATTCATTTATTCTGCAGACATTTTTGGAGTTCCTCTTCTGAGCCAGGCCCTATACCAAGGGTGAAAGGCTGAAGAGGACTCAGTCCCCACTTGAAGGAGCACAGTCACTAGTGAGGTGGAGCTGAGGTTGGAAGACATGCGGGTCTGGAATGGCCAAAGCTTCTGGTGGAAGAGAGCAGGGTAGCTCCCAGGAACTGAGAAAAGGCCTCACCACCCAAACTAGGAGGTGAAGAGTTCTCTGGGGGTGCTGGTTCTCAAGCCTAGGAAACTCCCACCAGGCAAAGAGACTAACTGGGCAGGGGTGCGGAGGCAAATACAGCCCGTGGGGACATGGGGGATTGTTCTGGCTAGAGTTTACGGCCTCAGTGGGAGTGGCTGGAGAACACGGTCCAAGCTCTTCTGCCTGACAGTGGCGCTGGCTTAGATTTGGAAACCTGAGAGCAGGGATCAGGCCCGAGGGAAAAGAGGCTTACCAAGGTCCTTTGGTGTTGGCGCTATTGAAGGATGATGATGGTGGTGGGGAAAAGGGAAGAGGAAGCCTTGGAATTGAAGATGGTAGTATCCGATGGTCATGTGGATGTTGATGACACTAGTGATGATGGGGGTAATGATCACAGTGGTTGTCTTGGTGGACACAGTGGTGTCTGCTGAGTGAGGCTGTAGATGGTGGTGGTGGTTGTGATTTTAGTAGGGTTTGGTTGTGATGGTGGTGGATTTGGGCAGTGGTTGCACAGTGATGGAGGTAGTGATGGTGATGGTGGGGGTAGTTGTGACTGGGAACAATTGGTGCTTGTGGTTATGGTGGTGAGCGTGGTATGGTGTGGTGGTGATGATGGCAAGGATAGAAGTGACAGTCGTGATGGTGGAGACTGTGATTGTGGTGACAGTGATAGCTGTGCTGGTGAGGGTGGTGATGAAGATGACGGTGGTGCAGATTTGGGTGGTCATTGTACAGTGGTAGTGGGAGTCATATTGTGATGATGATGATGGTGGTGGTGGTGGTGGCAATCCTGGAGGTGTTTGTGAGGATACCCATGGAGCGAGACCTGATGGTGGTGGTGGTGGCTGTGATGGCCGTGGTGGAGACCGTGGCGCAGGTCGTGGAGGAGGTGATACTGGGGGTGGTGATGAGGGTGATGGTGGCAGTGACCGTAGTGGTGGTGGTGGCTGGGGGTCTGAATGTAAAGTGTCCCCCACAAGATCATGTGACTGAACACTTGGTCCCCCAGCTGATGGTGCTGTTGGGGAAGACTGTGTACCTTTAAGTGGAGCCTTGCTCTAGGAAATGGGTCACTGGGGGATGGGTCTTGGGGTGTTAGAGTGGGGAACCTCTGCTTTCTGAGGGCACAATGCCATAAGCTGGCTTCTGCGCTTGCTATCACGCTCTTCCCACCCCAGTGGATTGTACTTCCTGGGACTGAGCCAGAATAGACCCTTCCTTCCTTAAGCTGCTTCTTGTCAGGTAACTAATACAGGGGTGATCAGGGCTGATGGTAATTTCAACAGTGGCTATATCGTGATGGTGGTGACTGTGATAACGGTGGTGGTGACAGTGATGGCTATAAGGTGATGTGGCAGAGGTTTTGACAGTGACAGTGGGTAGTGGTTGATGGTGGTGGTAATGATGGTAGCAATAGTTGCCATGGTCATAGTGGTGACCATGGTAATGCCGTCTGTGATGGTGGTGCTGGCAGTGAGGTTGGAGACCATAGTGGCGATGGTTGTGCCAATGGTGGTGAGGATCATGACAAGGATAGTGGTAGTGATGATCATAGTAGCGGACACGGTTGTGATGGTGGTCGCATTGCTGCCTGTGCAGGGAAGCTGGTAATGCCACTCATGGTGACCAAGGGTGGCAGTAACGATCTTGATAATGGTTTTCATGATGATAGTCAAATCAAATCACAAAGAGTATTTCTCTCATCGGGCATTGTGGTGCACACCTTTAGTCTTAGCACTTGGGAGGCAGAGGTAGGAGGATCGTTGTGAGTTCAAGACCAGCCTGGGCTAGAGAGAGACCCTACCTCACAAAACCAAATAAAATAAAATAAAATAAAATAAAATAAAATAAAATAAAATAAAATAAAAGGAGTCTTTCCCCCAGGCAGGAAGGTGGAATGGAAGAGCCTGATCATGTTCATACACTTCACACTTCAGTTCTCAATGCTGAGTATAAGGAGCAAGATAAGGGGAAGAAACAATAAAAGACCTTGCACCAGGATTGAGGTTTGGTCAAAGTTGAAACCAGTTAGGTCAAAGGCCTCCGGTTAAAGTTTGGCTCCAGGAGACTTGAGGGGTTTTCCTTTGCCCAGCAGCCTGCCTGGGTGTTAGGGTGACTGGGAGAGGATTCTCATGGGGCTTGAACTCTCCCAGTAGACATGAACCATGGCACTGTGAGTCTTGGGAGTAACCTGGAGTTCAACAGAGTCTCTGGAGGCTGAGGACCCCCATCCAATGTAGCAAAGACCTAAGCAAAGTTCCTGAAATGTACCCTGTGCTTCAGTGTGAGGAGACCTTTCCCTTCTATGATAATGGGCCATTATTCATGCTCTAAGTGAGAAGACTGCTTTACTTGGTATCACCTGTCTGTTCTTGTTTGTTCTGTTTTTGAAGTAGGGACTCTGATCCAGGCTGCACTTGAACTCACAGCAATCCTTCTACCTCAGCCTCCCGAGTGCTGGGATTAAAGGCAGGTGCCACCATGCCTGGCCCGCTCTGCTCTTCTTACCCTTAGGAACTCTGCTTGTCTTTTTTTTTTTTTTAATTTTTGGTTTCTCAAGGTAGGGTCTCACACTAGCCCAGGCTGACCTGGAATCCACTATGTAGTCCCAGGGTGGTCTTGAACTCATGGAGATCCTCCTACCTCTGCCTCCTGAGTGCTGGGATTAAAGGTGTGTGCCACCACTCCTGGCTGCTTGTTTTTCTTACCAACTCATTAGTCACTTCCTCTAGCAACATCTCTAAGTAGCTCATGCTGGCTTGAACCTGTGATCCTCCCGTCTCAGCCTCCTGTGTACTGGGATTGCTGCTGGCTCTGGAATAGTGCTGGATGGTCACCTATCGCCTCTGGTTGCCCTGCCATCCTTGGTGGATGTCTAGACCGCTAGCTGGAGCCTGCTGTTCTGGCTTGCCACACAGACACTGACCATGAGCTTGCCACAGGTAGGGACCAACCTTTGGCCTTCAGCTGCAGGAGGGCACCTAGGCACTGACTGATATATTATATTGATTGACTGGGATTATTGGTTGACTCAGGGCCCTTCTGCTATCCCTGAGTTGGTACTGCCACTCAGTTATGGTGGGCACAATCTGTACCCTAGAAGAGAGGACAAAATGCAGGTGGGCTTGGGTCAGCTGCCAGTTTAGGTAGGGAAGGTGGTGAGGAGGATTTAGGGCCAGGAATGTGGCAGCCCTAGTGCTCCTGTGGATTGAGCTCCTTGAATGCCCCAATTGTCTGTCCCATGAGCTGGCTAATGGCTGGGCCTTGTGAATTTAATAGCATCAGACTCACGTTGGCGCTGTTCGCCCTTGACTTGTCCTTCCTTCCTGGGCTGGGGCTTACCCTGAGCTTGTCCTGAAACAAGCAGCCAAGCTTGGGGGATGTGGACTGGGTTTTGGCCAGCAGGCCAGGGAGCCTTCCTAGACCCCATATCTAAGATAGTGCACCTCTCCAGGTCTGGGCCATCAGACTGAAGCCCTCTTTGCTTTCCCGTTCTGGGGAGATGTTTGTCTGAGCGTAGAAGGCGAAGCCCTTTCTGCCCTTTGGACAGAAGTTGACAGAACACCAAGTCTGGGCTGGGGTGCAGCTCAGAGGTAGACCGTGAGCCTAGCATGTGTCAGGCTCTGGGTTAGAGCTTCAGCACAAAAAGAAACATTCTAAACTGAGAACCCAGCAATAGGGCTGGGGCGATGGCTCAGTGTTTAAAGGTGCTTGCTTGCAAAGCCTGATGGCCCAGGTTTGATTCCCCAGTACTCTCTGACAGCCATATGCATGAAATGGTACATGAGTCTGGCATTCATTTACAGTGGCAAGAGGCCCATATTCACTCTCCCTCCCCCTCCTTCTCCCTCTTAAATAAAACTATTTTTCTAAAACCCAATAATGCTGATTCGCAGTATGATTATTGGTAAGAGTATTTAAACAAGAGCAAGCAAGCCTGGTGGGGTGGCACACACCCTTTAATCCCAGCACTTGGGAGGCAAAGGTAGGAGGATAGCCTGAGTTCGAGGCCAGCCTGAGATTACAGAGTGAGACCCTACCTTGAAAAACCAATAAAACAAACAAACAAAAACAAGACAGAGCACTTACTTGAGTCTGAGTCTCAGAACAACCCCGAGGGCTAAATAAAAGTCACAGCCATGCTGCACTCCCTCTGTATGCTAGGCACCATGCCAAGTGTTCAGTCCTTGCAGGTCAGGGCCTCTGAGGCTCAGATCTTCTCCACTTGGCAGGCTCTGTAGCTCTGAGGAGGTCATCCCTGCCACCTTCCAGCCTCAGCCCGCTGGAGCTGGCCGCTGTGCTCAGTGCTCCCTGACAGACAGTCTGTCACCAGGGCAGAGGGCACCCTCTGTTGTTCTGAGTAGAAACTGAGGCCCAGGAGGAGCTGTGAGTGTCAGGAAAGCAAGCTCGGAGCTGTCCCCTTCCCCATAGGGCCCTCGCCAGGCCTCCTCATGTGGCCCTTGGTCCCAGCTGAGGGTGTCAGGCACTGAGTGATCCTCAAGAGCGGTTGGCTTCTTCTTCCCTGTTTTCTGAGTGCCGTAGCCTGCCTGGCTGCTCTAAAGGCTGGAGACATGGTACAGGTGGAGATAGGGTGCTGCCTGGGTGGGGGTTCCAGACAAGACTGCGGAGGGGAAACCACAGAGGTCAGTAAGACCAGGCGCAGTGACAGCGACCTGGGTCAATGAAGGTGGGGCTGGCGAAGGTGACATAAGCTAGATGCAAGAACAGAGGGAGGGCCCTGTGTATAGGCAGTGGCCTCTGAGTTTCAGTCATCTGAGGATGCTGGGAGGTGGCATCAGGAAGACTTGAACCCAGGTCTTTTGGTTCCTAGCCCTTTTAGTGGCTCATAGCTCTTTTATTGGCCAGGTACCAGCTGATGAACATAGGTTAAGAGAGAGGGTATCAAGTTTTCTTTCCTGAGACATAGCCTGGTGCCACTGGAGGAGTCACAGTGTGGTTTTTCCCTCACTGAGTCAATGTCCAGGTAGACTGTGACCCGCCCAAGTCTCCAAGGGGCCAGTGATTCAGCCAGGACTGGAACTTGGGGCTTTGGACTCCTAGAACAGTGCTCCTTCCAGTGTTCACATTCTGTCTCTACGAAACATGGAAGCGGGTCCTGTCCTCTGGGAAGCACTGTGAAGATCCAAAGCTTCTTGAGAAGGAGGTGATGCATATAAGGCAGGGAGCTCAGCTATCTGGCTTCATCGGCCAAACCCAGGGGCCACTCGCTACACTCCTGCGGCCAGTCCAGAACAGAGCTCCCATTTCTTTTTTATGTGATTTTTTAAATTTTAATTTAATTAAAATTTTTCTCAATTTTTAAAACGTTTTCCATGATTATAAAAAATATCCCATGGTAATACCCTCCCTCCCCCCTTTTCCCCTTTGAAATTCCATTCTCCATCATATCCCCTCCCCATCTCAATAAGTCTCCCTTTTATTTTGATGTCATGGTGGTCTTTCCTTCCTCTTATGATGGTCTTGTGTAGGTAGTGTCAGGCACTATGAGGTCATGGATATCGAGGCCATTTTATGTCTGGAGGGAGCACATTGTAAGGAGTCCTGCCCTTCCTTTGGCTCTTACATTCTTTCCGCCACCTCTTCTGCATTAGGCCCTGAGCCTTGGAAGGTGTGATAGAGATGTTACTCGGTACTCCAGTCACTTCTTTCCAGCACCATGATACCTTCTGCAGAGCTCCCATTTCTTTTGCATTAAATAACAGCCTATTTTTCAGCACCTGGCTGGGCCAGGCACGTTCTGTATGCTGTCACATATAACTCCCTTTTCCCCCATACCTTTTTCTTCACCAGGAAGGAAATTGAGGCTGAGAGGCGAAGGCATTCAAACCACCTCTGGCCATATCACCTGCTCAGGGACTCGCATGGTCAACAAGTACACGCACTGTGTGCATATGTATTTCTTGTTAATCACCCACTTTGTCCAGGTACTTCAGGACTGAGGATGCAAAGTTCCTGCTCTTATGGCCCTCGATCAGGTCAGCGACAGACTGCAGATCTACAGCAAACAAGCCTGTGACTTGCTATAGACACTGGATAGCTCATTATTTCATAAAATTGTTTAAAAACTAGTTTATCTATTTGCGAGCACAGAGAAAGACAGAAAGACAGAGGGAGAGGATGGGCATTGCACCAGGGCCTTCAGCTGCTGCAAATGGATCCAGATGCATGCGACACTTTGTGAATCTGGCTTTATGTGGGTACTAGGGAATAGATCCATGGTCGTTAGGCTTTGCAGACAAGTACCTTAACCACTGAGCCATCTTTCCAGCCCCCCAATATTTTTATTTATTTATTTTTTTAATGAGAGAGAAGGGGGAGAAAGAAAGTACATTCCAGGGTCTTTTGCCATTGTAAAGGAACTTCAGATGCATGTGCCACTTTATGTGTGTGGCTTTATGTGGGTACTAGGGAATCAAACCTGGGTCATCAGACTTTGCAAGCAAGCACTTTTAACCACTGAGCCATCTCTCCAACCTGGCAGCTTATTCTTGTACCTTAAGAATTCTTTTTTTTTTTTTTTTAAATTTTCTGAGGTAGGTTTTCACTCTAGCTCAAGCTGACCTGGAATTCACTATGTAGTGTCAGGGTGGCCTCAAACTCATGGCTATCCTCCTACCTCTGCCTCCCAGGTGCTCAGATTTTTTAAAAGTTATTTTTATTTATGAGAAAGAGAGAGAGAGAGAGAGAGGGAGAGAATGGGCTTGCGGGGGGAATCTAGTCACTGCAAATGAACTACAGATGCATGGACCACCATGTGCATCTAGCTTACATGGGACCTGCAGAATCAAAACTGGGTACTTAGGCTTTGCAGGCAAGCACTTTAAACACTAAGCCATCTCTCCAGCCCCGTACCTTCAGATTTTTGACACAAATCTCCTTCAGGAAAATCCTAGGACCCCTTTGCCTAAACTATTACCTGCCTCCCTTTCTTGCTTCCTCTGCCTCTTAGAATTTAAAAATATCTAAAATGCCACTCAAGGCCTGGAGAGATGGCTAAGTGGTTAAGGCACTTGCCTGCAAAGAGTAAGGACCCAGGTTTGATTCCCTAGTACCCACGTAAGCCAGATGAACATGGTGGTGCATGAATCTAGAGTTCGTTTGCAGTAGCAGAGGGACTGGCATGCCCATTCTCTCTCTCTTCCTGCCTCACTCTCAAATAAATAAATAAATACTTTTTTTTTTCCTGAGGTAGGGTTTCACTCTAGCCCAGGCTGAACTGGAATTTACTATGTTGTCGCAGGGTGGCCTTGAATTCATGGCGACCCTCCTACCTCTGCCTCCCGAGTGCTGGGATTAAAGGTGTGCACCGCCACGCCCAGCTGAAAAAAAAACTTTAAGTTTATAAAATACCACTCACTTATCTTACATATATTGCTTGTTTTCTGTCTCTTTCAGAGAATGGCAATCCACAGCTATCTGATGTGGCCACTACCACCCGTTACTTGCTTGTGTATGGCAAATGGCCTAAGAACGATTTTTGCATTTTAAAAATGGCTAAAATAATCAAAAGAAGATTAATATCTTTATTTAATTAAGCAGGGTTTTGTTCAGAAGCAAAAGTAAAGAGCTCCCTGAAATAGGGAGGGGTCCCGAGAGGGGTTGTTCAAGATTAATATATTACTAAGTGTAATGGTATATGCCTATAATCATAGCACTTGGGAAGTGGCCGCAGGAGGATCTCCAGTTCAAGACTATCCTGGGCTACATATTAAGACTTTGTCTCAAAAAACAATATCCTGGCTCAACGGTTAAAGTCGCTTACCCAGGTTCTATTCCCCAGTACCTACATAGAGCCACAAAGTGGTGCATGTTTCTGGAGTTCATATGCAGTGGCAAACCTGTGATCTCTTTCCCCCTCCCTTGCCAGTAAATAAGTGAAAATATTGCTTAAAAAGTAACACTCTGTGAGATGTAAAAGTCACATAAAATTCAAATTCCAACATCTGTGAAGTTTTACTGTAACACGGCCAGGCTTGTTTGTTTACATGCTGTCGACGTGTTCATACTGTCGCGGCTCTCATGTCCAGAGGCTGCACGTGGTGCCTTTCTTGCTTTGCCCTGCTGGCTGCTCAGAAGATCACAAATCACAGTTCCTGGGTTACAACTCAGTTTTGCCTCTCAGCCCACATAGGCTAAATATTTATACTCTGTCTGTCTTTTTACCCATGTCTGTGGACCCCTGTCCTGACCTCTGCATTAGGGTGCAAGCTTCATGGGGCAGGGGCTTTTGTCTGTTATTTATGTATTTGACATTGCATGGACTTCAGCTTCTGGATACAATGGAGTACAGGGCTGAATTTTTCTTCTCTTCAGGCACCAGGATAAAAATCTAGGAACCAGTGCTTTTCCTGGCCACATAAAACAATGGTCCCTAAGAGAAGGAAGGAGAAGAGCACCATGCTGGTTCTAGCTCGTTACCTGAAGAGACTCACCAGGCCAGAGCATAGGAGAGGAAGAGAGAAGACTAAAATAGAGTTTGTTAGCTATGCTGAGATGAGCAGACAGAATTCACAATTCATGGAGGTGAAGAAAATATCTTTGTTTTGTTTTTCAAGCGTCTCACTCTAGCCCAGGCTGACCTGGAATTCACTATGTAGTCTCAGGCTGGCCTTGAACTCACGGTGATCATCCTACCTCTGCCTCCCTAGTGCTGGGATTAAAGGCGAGCGCCACCACGCTCAGCAAGGAAAATAAAATTTGTGGAAGAAAATACTGAGGAGAAAGAAGGTGCCCAGGAAAGGTGCAGAGACCTGTGGAGGCCCCTCTCATGCTGGCTAGAGAGGAGAGATATCCTATTTCACAGGGCATTGGTAAGAGCCCTCAGAAGGGCAATGGCTTAGCAGTGGAGAGATGGTAGATTCTGGGTGCAGAGCAGAGCACATACAAGATAAGGGAAGGACTAGAAAGTAAGGAAGTTCTCCTAAAGCAGGACGGGGCATGTGAAAGGAACAGAGAAACCAACAGAGCTCCCAGTGGCCAAATGCTAAAACAAGGTGGACAATAAAATAGCATGCCAACCAACTTGCCAGGCAAGATGTGCCCACTGGTGCAATAGTGGCATGACTATTACTGGGTTAACCAACTGCTCACTGGACTTGAGACCCACTCTACCAGAGGGAATTTATGCCTTATGCTGAAAACCTTGTCAAAAGCCTGTGGCTGGGAAGGTCATAAGTCCTAGGGGGAAAGTTATGACTTACTATTACATGGCTAAGTGGATATGTTTGTGCCCATCAAATTGCTCTCTGAATATTTATGTTTATGCCCATAGATTAGTGCTGCTCTCATTTTTGGTCGGAGAAGCTTCTTTTTGCAGATGGTAGTGACTACTGGGGAAACTCAAAACCTAACCAAAGTACTGTGAATAAGTGACTGCTGAGTGCTCAGCACTAAATGAGACATCTCTATCACCCTCCAAAGCTCAGGGACCACTGCTGAAAGGCACGAGGAAAGAATAAAGAGCCAAAAGTCAGGGAGGTGTGCTTTGAAACACCATCCTCTGGACATGAAATGGTCATTGCATTTATGACCTCACAGAGACTATCATTACCTGTCCAAGACCTGGATCATATTGGACCCATCAACATGTCCTCATGGTTGACGGCAGATAGCAAAATAAAATTATATCAAAATAGAAGAGGGGGCTAGAGAAATGGCTCAGCAGTTAAGGTGCATGCCTGCAAAGCCTAACAATCCCAGTTCGATTCCCCAGATCCTACATAAAGCCAGATGCAAGAAGTGGCACATGCATCTGGAGTTTGTTTGTCACAGCTAGAGGCCCTGGCATACTTATTCTCTGTCTCTTTTCTTTGTCTCTGCTTGCAAATAAAAAATAAAATATTTAAAAAAAATAGAAGAAGGGTCCTGAGAAGATAGCCCAGCAGTTAAAGATGCTTGTGGGCTGGAGAGATGGCTTGGCAGTCAAAGCACTTGCCCTGCAAAGCCAAAAGACCCAGGTTCAATTCCCCAGGACCCACATAAACCAGATGCACAACATGGTTCATGCATATGGAGTTTGCTTTTATAGTGGCAAGAAACCTTGGCACACCCATCTGCATGCACACATTCTTTCACAAATAGATGAGATATGTGTGTGTGTGTATTTTTTTTTTTTTTCAAGATAGGATTTCACTTTAGCTCAGGCTGACCTGGAATTCACCATGTAGACTCAGGGTGGCCTTGAACTCATGGTGATCTTCCTACCTCTGCCTCCCCAGTGCTGGGATTAAAGGCAGGGTGCCACTATGCCCAGCTGATAAAAATATTTTTAAAACATAGAGGAGGGACTAGTTGTAAAGAAGAGAAGATTCAGTGGAAGGGGGTGATTGAAGAGGTAAAGAAAGAATGTGAGGGGATCTGGATCAGATACATTATGTATAGTATGAAAATTGTCAATAAAATGTTTTAAAAATAGTATAGTATTTAAATTGCCCCCCAAAATCAAAGATTTATTGAAAAAAAATGTTCTAAATCTAATGAGCATTACTAGTGAATACTTCTCAACTTGCCAAGGTCATGAATAGTAAGAAGAGACTGAGAAATTGTCATAGGCCAGAGGATATTGAGGAGACATAGCAATTAAATGTAATGTGATGTTTTGTTTTGCTTTGTTGTGATGGAGTCTCATGTAGCCTAGTCTGACTTCTAATTCACTAAGCCAAGCCTGGCCTTGAACTCTTGATCCTCCTGCCTCCACCTCCTGAGTGCTGGAATTACAGACATGAGCTTCCACACTGAGCTCAATGAAATGTTCTGGATTAGATTCTGGAACAGAAAATCCAAAATACAGATATACAAATTCATATATCCAACAACTGAATAGATAGAGGAGAGGAGGTATATTTTTTTTTCTCAGAATAATTTCCAGAAATATGTGTGGCTATATCCCTGTGGCGGTTTGAATATAAAATGTCCCCCCTAGCCTCTGGTGTTTTTAATTAAGCCTCTTACTTAATCTCCAGCTGGTACAGCCTTTGGGAGGTGGAGCCTTGCTGGAGGAGGTATGTCACTGGGATTGGGCCTTGAGGTTTATTAGTCCAACCCACTGGGTGTTCATAGCTCTCTCTCTCTCTCTCTCTCTCTCTCTCTCTCTCTCTCCTTTCTTTCTGCTAGTTAAAAAGATGTGACACCTGGTTGAATGCTGTGTTCACGCTTTCCCTTCCATAACGAAACTTTTCCTTGACACTGTAAGCTAGAGAAACCCCTTTCCTTCCATAAGGTGCTTGAGTGTGGGCTACATTTAGTGATTTGCTTCCAAAGAGGAGAGGAGGGAAAGGGGAAAACAGTAACCTCCCTATTACTAGTGATGCAACGTGGCAAACCGTACCTTAACTAAGCAATGGGACTGATGTCACTGGTAATGACAATGGGATCTTATATACTCCCTAATATGATGCAATGAGGAGGGCCCTTTGCATTGGTGGTATTCTTCCCCTAATCTGTAATCATGAGGTAAACAACAGGCAAACTCAGACTAAGGAACATTTTACAAGATATCTGGTCAATACTCTTCAAGACTCAAGACGAATAAGAAGACTCAGAACTTGTCCCAGACCAGGGGAAATTGGGAGACATGACAACTAAATATAATGTCATGTTCTGTATTAGATCCTGGAACAAGAAGAGGACATTAATGGAAAAACTGGTGAACCCCAAAAGTTTGGAGATAGTTAGAGTAACATACCAATGTCCATGTAGCAATGTGAAGTATTAACAATGGGGAAGCTGGCTGGGGATTGTGGAGACAAATGAAGTGTCCCCCATAGACTCATGTGTTTTGAATTCTTGGTCCTTGGCAGGTGGCAGTTTGTGGGGCGTTTGGGAGATGGAGCCTTACTGGAGGAGGTGTGTCACTGGGGGAGGGCTTTGGGGTAATAGAGCCTAGTCCAAGCCCCGGACTCAGGCTGTTTCCTTCTTGCTGCTATGTGATGATGTGAACCAGCTTCCCGCTTGTGACATACTTTCCCCACTGCGATGAAATTTCCCCTTAAAACCATGAGCAGAAATAAATCCCTTTCTCCCAGGAGCTGCTTCTGGTTGGATGTTGTATCCCAGCAACCAGGAGGTAACTGCAACAGGGGTGCCTGGGAATTGTCTGTACTATTTTTGGAAGTTTTCTATAAATTTTAAATTATTCTAAAATACAAAGTTTATTTTAAAATGCCCTAGATCCATTAAAAGTTACCCAGCAAGCAAAGAAGGAGGAAAAGATGGTGCGCATCTAGAAGAAAAACCAATCGATAGAGACCCAGAAACGTCACAGATGGGAGTCAGCAGACAAGGACAGTTACAACATGCCCTCCTACTCAGGAAGGAGGAAGAAATAAGGAGTGTAGTGAAAGAAATGATGATATTAAAAGGATTCAAATAGCAGGGCAGGTGTGGGGATATACCTGTGATATTAGTGCTTGCAAGGTGGAGGTAGGGAGATCTCAAGTTCTAGGCCATATTTGGCAACAAAGTGAGTTCAAGGTCATCCTGGGATGTCTCAAAACAAAACAAACTAACAAAACAAGGACTGAGGCTGTAGCTCTGTGGTAGAACACTTGCCTAGCATATGTTCAATTCCCAGTGCTGAAAAAAAAAAACAAAACAAAACAAAACAAAACAGAGTTTCAGGAGGTAAAAACGTGATCAACATTTGAAATGAAAAAATACACCGGGGGGGGGGGGGTGCTGAAGAAATGGCCCAGCAGTTAAAGATACTTACTTGCAGTGCCTGAAGTCCTGGTTCAGTTCCTCAGTACTCATGTAAAGCCAGATGCACAAAATGGCACATGCACCTGGAGTTTGTTTGCCGTGGCAGAAGGCCCTGGTGTGCCCATTCTCTCTCTCTCTCTCTCTCTCTCTCTTTCTCTCCCCTTTATCTCTCTTTCTCTCTCAAATAAATAAATCTTAAATTGGTTAGACACCACAGAAGAAAATATTAGTGCTCTTAAAATCATAGCAATAGGTCTGGAGAAATGGTTCAGCAATTGAGGCATTTGTCTCTAAACCCTAATGACCCTGGTTCAATTCCCTAGTACCCATGTAAAAGCCAGATGCACAAAGTGGCACATGCACCTGGAGTTCATTTGCAGTGGCTGGAAGCCCTGGCACACTCATTCTCTCTGTCTGTCTTTCTTCTCTCTATCTCCCTTTCTGCTTGCAAATGAATAAATATTAAAAAATCATAGCAATAAAAAACTATCTAACAAAGACTGGGGTAAGAAAATAAATTTTGCCAGAGTCTCAGTGGATTGTGGGACAACATTAGGAGGTCTACCACATGTCCTACTGGAATCCCAGATGGAAGGAAGGGGATAAAAAAGATATTTAAAGATATAATGGCTATTTTTTTTCTTGTGTTGATGAAAAGTATAAACGCATAGATCCAAGAAACTTCAATAAACCCCAAACAAGAATATAAGAAAAGCATATATGGATACATCATAGGTAAATGGTTGAAAACCAGTGTATGTCATCAGAAGTTTTTCAACACTGTGCACATAGTAGGTCTCTAGTAGTATACGTGGAAGGCATCAGGTGTCACAGCTGATAACTTGAACATGGGGATCTAATTCCCTGGGTTTACATCCTGGCACCATTATGAAGTAGCTTGTGACCTTGGGCTTAAGTAGCTTAGTTCATTACTCCAAACCTCGGTTTCTTGTTTTGTTAAATGTTTCTGAAAATTCTTGTTGCTTAATGTATTAACTAAATTCTTGGCATCTATCCCCCCCCCCAACTTTTTTGGTGATATTCAATGCAAGAGAATATGGAAAGACCTACACCCGGTGCCTGGAACATACTACCATGGAGGGTGAGGACTCTAAAATCACCCACCCACTCATCAGTCTTTGTCTAAGAAGGAGCGACCTTTGGGGTCCCAGGAATAGGGGAGCAGGGACAAGGGTTGGCCAGGACCAGGGCAAGTGCTAAGGTTTGATCTCTGCTCCATAGCATTCTGGAGAGCCCCACGTGGGCCCAGATGAAAATTCCCCCATTTTTGGACAGAGTGAGCAGTCGTTGAAATATAAGAAGTCCCTGTTGAAAAATGTCCCTGCTGTGAGCGCTGCTGGGTGGATTAGCTGGCATTCCTTCTCCTCCATTGAGCGGAGTCGCAAGCTAATAAATATTTCAGAATTGGCTGTATTCAATCCAGCCCTTGTCCCGTTTGACGTCTGTTCTCTCAGCTTTCAGAAGGAGACAGGTGCAGAGCATGAAAAGGGATTTAATTACTAAACATCCCCAAGTCCTGATATGCAAACACATGCTGTGCTGTACATATACCTATTGCACACGGTCATGCACGTCCCGCGCACACACACGTGTGCAGACACAGACCCAGGGCCAGTCAGCATGACAGTGCCAAGTGACCACCAAGGCACCGCCGTGCTCACCACCCGCATAACAGCCACATGTAAGCACAGTGCACACAGTGCACATGGACACGCTTGTGTTCAAGTGTGTACGCAGGGCCCTTGGATGTTGACAGGCATGTTTACAGCTAATGGGTATGAATGAACATGCACACATGCATTTGTAACATATGCTCACACAGCTGTGCACGTCACCTCATCATGCAACTATACAGATGTTCGTGTCTATACACAAATGTGTGATGTGTTTCCAGAAAGAACACAATTTAAAAGCTTCATCAGAAGCCGGGCATGGTGGCTCACACCTTTAATCCCAGCACTCGGGAGGCAGAGGTAGGAGGATTGCCGTGAGTTCAAGGCCACCCTGAGACTACATAGTGAATTCCAGGTCAGCTGGGGCTAGAGTGAGACCCTACCTTGAGAAAACAAAACAAAGGCTTCATCGTTGTGTGGCTGGGGTTATTGATAGAACATGGGGAAAATTAGGTAATTTAATGGCAAGACAAATGCAAAGTGTGAATTTAGGCCTTTCACCATGAAAACAGGTTTTTTGGCTTTTTCTTTTTTGCATGTGTATGTGTGTGGTGTGCATGCACAAATGTTCCTATGCTGTGGGTGCATGTGTCAGTGCAGGTGTGTGTGTGTGTGTGCCTGCACGCAGAGACCAGACGCTGATGTCAGGTGTCAATTGTCCTCACTTTGTTATTATTAGTATTTTGATACAGAGTCTCTCTCTGAACCCAGAGCTCACTGATTTGGCTAAACTAGTAAGCCACCCAACCCTGGGGATGTTCCTGCCTCCACCTTCTCAGCACTGGAATTACAGGCGTGCACTGCCACACCCAGCTTTACACAGGAACTGGGGATCTAAACTTAGGTCTGTATGCTTGTACAAGCGCTTTACTGACCAAGGCACCTCTCCATCCCCCTAAACTATTTTTCTTCCCACACACCAATGCACAGACCGTTAGCTCCATATCATTCTATGTCGGCATGCATGCCTTTTCCCTTGTGTAGGAGACCGTCACATGAATCACAATAGTGAGCGCATCTCAAGCTGGACCCACACGTGTGCACACACATGTATGTATACCGAACACCCACCACACTCACCCCTCTGCTGGGAGCCTCAGCTTTTTTCTCCTGTCCGGGACTTTGCTGCCTGCCCTGCGGGTATCTGGGGGAAATTCAGAGACCTGAGGAAACAGTTTCCAAGGTGTACAGTCAATGTCTGGCCCTGAGGTGGAGCGGGACGGTCATGCCCCTGGATCCCATGTGACAGGTGGGGCGGAGATGGTTGGGCCAGGGCAGGTAAAGATGTGCAGAATGCACCGCAGTCCCTGTGACTCCCTTACTACGATCTCTGGGGCTAGTCTCTGGCACAGGAGACCAGCAATGCTGAGGACCCATAGCCTGGACATCTGAGAAGCCCGGGCAGGGGGCACCTGCTTTGGCCCCCTACTCATAGTTTGCTCATCATTGACAGAAGACGGTGGTGAGCGCTTTCTTGATGTCAGTCTTGTCGGTACTGTTTATCTGCTTCGTCTAGGGAATACTATCAAAGGGCCTCGTCAGTTCTCAATAGACTAGCCTCAGTCCTCAGTCAAACAGAGCCCCAACCATGAACTTTTTCCTAAGCAGAGCCATTGCAAACAGACAGGAGTTGGGAGGCTTTCAAATAACTAGTCTTGGGAGGCTTTCAAATAACCAATCAGTAGGCCCTATGGAAATATATGTAAATGAAAGATGCAAATCAGCCCTGAGTCTTTTTGCATCTGCAACCATCCCAGGCCACCTGCCCCACTGATCACTTCTTCCCTTTGACAGGAAGATGGGGAGCTCTGAGTCCAGCAGGAAACAGACTGGAGGTCAGAGACATCTGCAGGCCTGCCCAGATATTCACGTCCCCCAGCCCTCTCTCCTGCTAGCCCCAGCAGGCTCCAGTGCTTGAATGAGGGTCCCCTTTCTCCTGCTCACAAACTCACTGCACACACTCAACACGGCTCACACTCAGTCTTACACACTCACATATACTCCACACCTTCATATTTATGCATTCATTCATATACCTTTTCTAATTTTTTATCGAAAACTTCCATATCTATAAACATGATACCGTGATCATAATCTCTTCCCACCACCCAAACTTTACCCCCTCCCAAAACTACCCTCTACTGAATCCCTTCTTTTTGCAACTAGTCGCTCTTCTAATTTGATGTCATCATTTTTCCCCCTCTTACTATGCAGGTCTTGTGTAGGAATGTCAGCCACCGTGAGGTCATGAATCTCAAGGCCACTTTGTGTCTGGATGACAGCATTGTAAGCACTCCTCCCCTTCCTTTGGCTCTTACATTCTTTCCACCAGCTCTTCCGCAATGGTCCCTGAGCCTTGGAGGGTGTGATAGAGCTGTCTCATTTAGTGCTGAACACTCCACTGTCACTTCTCAGCACTATGGTGAGTTTTAAGTCTCCTGGGTGGTCACCACCATCCGAAAAGAGAAGCTTCTGTAACCAAACAAGAGAGTAGCATTAGTATATGGATCTAAACATTGGTATTTAGAAGGCAGCTCAATGAACATAATCATTCTTACACTCATGCACATGTAAACACATCACTTTGTACACGCCCACACAAGACATGCCTGTACACATTTATCCTTGACCATGGAGGGTCCCATGAACTGTGCCAAGGTCACGAGCCCACATTCCTGGGAGAGACAGATGGGTAGGCTGAGTGTCCCAGGGGAGAGCTTTCTTCCTGGGGGCTGCCCAAGGTGGCAATGGGCAGGGTTTGGCCTGGCCTGCTATGGGCTTTCCTGATGAAGGACACCTCCCCCCCCCCCCCGCCGCATCCCCTTGCCCCCGCCCCAAGCAGCCTTGCCATCCTCTGGGCTTGGCAGCGGGCGGCACTCTGGGATAATGCCTCCCTCAGGAAGTGGTAATTGAGGGGTAGAGAATTAGATAATCAGCACCGCCAGGAAGTGGGGATGTGCCTGGGCTGCCTTTGTTCCTAGAATAAGCGTGCTGTGCTGGAGAAGCCAGCGAGGGATCCCGGCCAAGTTGGGAGTGGGGTTCCCCTCAACCCTCATCTTCTGTCTGGTGGTGCCGACAACAGGAGTACCATAATCCCCCAGCATGTCAGTAAGGAGGTTCTTGGAGGAGCCTGGGAGCTGCCTGGTTGCCATTGGAACCACACACCACCTTTCCCTAGGCTTCCCCGTCTCCATTGTACACCAGAAGTTGTCAAGAGCCAGGAACGAGGTAGACTTGAGTTCAAATCCTGTCTCCTCCATGTTACCTGTGTAAATTCTTCAAGTCTCAACTGCCTTCCTATAACCCTTCCTGCAGGCAAGGTACCTGGGAGACTCATTAATAAGTCTGTGTGTCCACAGCAACCATAGACTCTGTGCGCAGGCCGGGTGGATGCCCCTCACGCACTGACTTGTTGAGTCCTTCCAGCAACAAGCAGAGGTCAGGCCTCTTGCTATTAGTCTTCTCATTTTATTTTAGCCAGTTTTAATTTTTATACTTATTTACTTATTTGAGAGAGAGACAGAGGGAGGAAGAGAGAGAAAGATAATGAGAATGGGCATACCAGGCCCTCCAGTAGCTGCAAAGGAACTCCAGATGCATGCCCACCTTGTGCATCTGGCTTACTTGGGTCCTGGGGAGTCGAACCTGGGTCCTTTGGCTTTGCAGGCAAGCACCTTAAACATTAAGCAATCTCTCCAGCCCTCTTCTCATTTTAGAGATTGCTGAACTCAGGCATTAAGTGGCTGGGGTCTTGCTTTGGGAAGCAGTAGAGTCGGGATTTGATCCCAGATCTATGCTGTTGGGATCCACCTCCAAAAGCAGGCAGGAGCCACAGGCTACTTATGACTCAAGAGATAACATGATGACAGTGATGTCTGAGTGAACAGCCACCCTTCCCAGCTTCTCTTTGATCCCATCTGCATCTACTCCAGGTACATCTTGATGGTTCTCCATGCCCTGGGCACCCTCCCACTTTTCTGGACACTGACTCCTCCCCAGGGCCCTAGCTAGGGGAGGGCTGATGCTTAGGGCACATCTGTACACTCTTCCCAGGTGACTTCTGTGGCTGCCCTCTCGGGCCTGGGATGGGAGGACTCCACCCTCACCCCATCCCCCCACCCTGCCCCTGTCCTGGCAGCACTGGGTACTCTGTACCCATTCCTGCCCCACTCCATAGATGCCAGCACCCGGCTCTCCTCTTCAAAGGCCTCTCTGGGCCACATTTCCTCTTCTGCAACGTGAGAGGAATGAAGTCTTCCCCAGTCCTTCTCAACTCTCCCACCCAGTCTCTATCCTCATAGACCCCAGAGCTCAGAGTGACTAAGAAGATTCTCCATACCATACAGAGGGACGTTGTGCCCTCTGTAGAGCTGGGCAGGAGCGCACACTGGCTGGGCGGTGCAGTCGTGGGCTTTTCCCCCCAGGTCCTCCAAGCAGGAGAGCAAGACACCCAGCACACAGGCAGGCCTTCCAAAGTCTCAGTATTCTCAAAGGTAAAATGGGCTGCAACCCACACAGAAGCAGGATAAGCGCGAGAGGCAGGCGCGGCGGCAGTGTGCTGGCCCTGAGCCGAGTTCCTTGCCCGCCATGTCTAAAGTCCCAACAGTACCCTACAGGGCAGGGCCTTGGCAAACTTGGCCCTTGATCTGCCTGGCTTGACTCCTTATAGGCTGCAGCCCATTGCCTACCTGTCTCCTGAACTGCCTTCTCCTGGAGGGGTTGCTGGGTATCTGCTGCATATCTAGTTCCTTTGCCTTGACTGTGGTTTGTCCTGCTCTAGCCGACTCTGCTAAGCCAAGAATTCATGGCAGTTTCGCTCACTGCTGGTTCTCTCCCCCCCCTTCCCAGACCTGGGAGTCAATTGCCCCCTGCCCTACATATAGTTCATGAACCTACTCCCATTTCACACTGAGGCCCAGAAAAGGTCTTGTGAGCTGCTTGAATGGGTGGGAGGGTCAGAGTCCACGTTTCCTTCCCCAGCCATCGAGAAGCCCACTTGTGTGGTGGTAATGGCCAGCCGATCCACCAGAGGCTGGGAGGAGCCCCGGTTAGGGTGGAGCCTGACTGCTCCCCGCTGCCCCTGTAGGAGACCCGCCCATCGCTACCCCAGGCTGGAAACCCGACACCCGAGGCCCATCTGCTCTCCTGCCCTCCGTCCTCCGCCCCTGGAGGCCTCTGCTCCAGCGGCTGCGGAGCCGTGATTGTTCCCGGCTGAATGGGGCGGCCTGGCGTCCACGCCAGGTGCACCATTGTGCCGGCCTTGACACCTGCCTGGCGGGTCGCAGGCCCTGCCCGCGTGCGGATCCTTGCCAGGCTGAGAGAGGCCGCCCACCCGCCTCCTGGGGGCGGGCCTAGGGGGTCTTGGTCGCCCACTGCTACCCCAGGGTAAAAGCTTGAAACCACACCCAGAGCCCCTGCCCGCCAGCCTGCTTGGGGCTGTCCCAAGGATGTGCCCCTTTGTCCCCTCTTCTGCTCACTGTCTCACTGCTGGCGAGGTCAGGAGCACAGCCACTGACTGTAACTCAGCCTCAGTTTCTCGACTGTAAAATGGGGATACGACAGAAGCCACACCCGGGAGATCAAAGCCCACAGTTGGTGGGCCATGCTAAGAGATTCGAGAAAAGTACTTATTTTGATTCAGACTGGCAGTGTGCATGCGCAGGCAGGAGCCCCGAGGGAGCTGGGCTCAGCCCCGCGGGCCCAGCCTGATTCCCCCAGCTGCCCCCCTGCCTGTCTCCCCTTGCCCGGCCTCCCACCCGCTCTATGAAAATTTAATGTTGGGTAATGACAGTCTGGGCTAATGAAAGAGGCTTCTCTTCTGGCAAAAAGAGAAAAACAAACAAAAATCAACAACCTGCAAGGGGGCATTAACTTTTCATGAGCTCTCTCCCCAGTGACACCCCGCCCTGGCTCTCCCAGGCAGTGTCAAGCGCCCTCCTTGCCTCTAGAGCTGGGCTGGGCAGACGGTATGTGTGTGGGGGACAGCTGGAGGGGTCCTGGCGCTTTAGGAAAGTATCTTCTTGGGGCTCCTCCGTGGACCATCTGCTAGTCCTGGGAAGAAGGAGCCCCCAAAGGCTTCTGGGAGCTCAGTGGGGCTCTGGGGTGGGGGTGCCAGTCCTCAGTTCCCTCTGGGCAGTGGGTTGAGGTGAGCACAGAGTGCGTGGGGAAAGACAGGACCAACTCAGGGGTTCCTGTCCTACCTGCCACCAGTCTCCCAGGGCAGCGAGGCCCCTCATAGCTCTGTGGCTGGAGAGAAGAGCACACCAGAGACCCTAGCTCACTCTCTTTCTCTCTGTGGTGTCCTGGAGAGCCATTGGCTGCTGCCTGTGATATCCTGAGAGATACAACAATTAATTTTCTTTTAATCAAGGTCGGATGAAGTAAATTGGTGCGGTTCTGCAGCCCTTCATTTTCTGTTTTTGCAGTGATGCAAAACAAATATGATCAAATTATGCTCCTTCTCACCTTATTGAATTAGGAAGCATGACTGATCAGAGGGAGTGGAAATGCTCTATACCATTCAGAGCCCCCTGCTCCCTCCCTGCCCCGGCCTCCACCTCTCTGGGGTCATTGGGGCTCAGGGACACCTGCCTCCTCCCCCCCCCACATATCAGATGACATGATGTGTGCTCAGTGAAGGAGTGGTGAATGAATGAATGACTGAGTAAGCAAATGAATGAGGGAATGAATAAGTGATTGAGTAAGGAAGGAGGGGAGGATGCAGCCAGGCCAGAGATAGACCCGGCCAGCTGAGAGAAGGATTGGCTTTGGTGAAAACCAGGCACTTCGACTAAGAGTCATTGGAACATCAGTGTTTCTTCCCAGGACTCACTGATCACGCATTCACCATCTCTTCTGTCTCTTCCATCTCTTCTTCTGTGATTTGTGCCATGAGCTGGTGAGGGGCCTCCTCCGTTTTGTCCACCACAGTCCTGGCACCTAGGAAGTGTTCAAGAAATACTGCTTGAGGGGGCTAGGGAGATGACTCAGCAGGTAACAGTGCTTGCCACACAAGCACGAAGGCTAGCGAGGGCCTGAGACAGCCCGAGTCTGATTCCCCAGCACCTACATAATGGGATGGCTGCACATGCCTATAATCCCAGTCCTGTGGGGGAACAGAAACAGGAGTATCTCTGGGGCTTGCTGGTCAGCCTGTCTGGCTGGAAATAGCAGGTGTGAGCTTAGTGAGAGACTGCATCTCAAGGCAATCATGGAGGAGAGCCATAGGGGAGGAGGCGCAGTGTTTTCCTCCGGCTTCTGCGCATGTGTGCACAGGGCACATGCATCTCCAGATATACATATGGATACATTTACACCACATACCATATCATACATACTACACACAAAAAAATATTGGTTGATTCAGTGAATAGTTTAATCCATCCTGATGGAGTGGCTGGGCTCTTCTGATTTAGCCAAGGAAATAGGTACCACACCAACAACCCCCAAGGCATCACAGACCTGGACTCAGGGGCACCACAGCCCTGCAAAGGGGGCGGTTAAGGAGATCTTGGAGATGAGCTGGAGAGGTTAAGAGGGTGTGGACATCAGGGGGACAACTTCTGGGGAGATTTGGGAAACGACATTTGAGAAGGCTAATGGCCAGCAATGTCCTCAAGAGCTGGGGAGATGGTGGCCAGCTGCCTTGTGAAGCTGCCCCAGTGGGGACAGCATTGCGAATGAATGTATGCTCGCATACCTGGGCAACGTGGACTTAAGTTCCAGCGCTTTCCTGGGACAGTTAACATTTTTATTGCCCTCCCCAGAGAGAAGATGACCATTGTCACCCATGTCAGAGTTGAATGAGTGACAATATGTGTATGACTTTATCCCATACGTACTCAGTTCATCTCAACCAGCACCATCACCTTTAAAAAAAACTTATTTATTTATTTGAGAAAGAAAGAGGGAAGAGGGAGAGAATGGGCATGTCAGAGCCTCTAGCCACTGCAAATGAACTCTAGATGCATGTGCCACCTTGTGCATCTGGCTTACATGGGTGTGGGGAATTGAACCTGGGTCCTTAGGCTTTGCAGGCAAGTGCTGAGCCATCCCTATAGCCCCAGTCACCTTTTTAAAATAATATTTTTTTTAATTTATTTTTTATTAACATTTTCCATGATTATAAAATATATCCCATGGTAATTCCCTCCCTCCCCACCCCCACACTTTCCCGTTTGAAATTCCATTCTCGATCATATTACCTCCCCATTACAATCATTGTAATTACATATATACAATATCAACCTATTAAGTATCCTCCTCCCTTCCTTTCTCCATAAAATAATATTTTTATTTATTTATTTGAGACAGAAAATATGAGCGTGCCTGGGCCTCCTGTGGCTTCAGAAGAACTCCAGATGCGTGTGACACTTGTGCATCTATCTGGCTTTACACGGGTACTGGGAAATCAAACCTAGGATGTCAGGCTTTTTGCAAGCAAGCCCCTTTAACCAGTGAGCCATCTCTTCAGCTACCATCTTTTATTATCACATTTCTTCCTACCACAAAAGGTCTTGAACACCATGCCCAAAGAGGTAGTGTGACATGACTTCCCCAGGCTAGAGGCAAGCCTGGTTTATGATGTCAGAGCAGGGCAGGTGATGAGGATGACTACACGGAGCTGTCCTGTGGATTCCAGGAGATGGGGGAGGACCTTCCTGAGCATCCTTCCCTATAGGAAAGATTCTGGCTCGTTGTATGTCCCCCTTGTAAATGAAGGGGTTCATTTACCTGGATATCCTCTGATCTGTGGTTCCAAGAGTATGCTGGAACTTTCTACCCTTCAGCTGTGGGCAGAGTCCTGTCCTAAGTGGTGGAGGGGGAAAGACAGGGATGATATATATGGCCACTGCCCTTGGGAAGCTTTCAATCTCTCTCAACACATGGTGATAAATCCCAGGAAGTAACGCACAAGGTGATACACACCTGCCTGTGCACACGCACATGCCCTGCAGGAGAAAAATGACAGAAGACTGGGCTAGTTATGTAGCCCTCTGAGGCGAAGCCAATGATCCAGGCATTGGGGTGGAAGCCAATGGTTCAGAGAGTACAGTGGGGTGCAGTGGGGCAAGGGGTGCTGCCTTGGGGAAGCCAGGAGTTTCAAACAGGGAATTCAGGGGCATATGGAGGTAAGGAAGGAAGGGAAGGCTTCTGGGGCAAGTGAGGGCAGAGATGAGTGTTCAAGGCATGTGGAAAAGTGCGATTGGCAGGTCGGCTGTGAAAATGCTCCCAACTCTGGTCCTTCAATGTCTCGGAGAAACCTCTCTGAGCGTACTTGGGCCCACTGGGCCCACAGAGCCACCTGTGTTGAGTATTCATGGCTTCAGTGTTTTAGGCTTAAGAGGCTCGAGGCTTACTGGGCATCCTAGGCACAGCCTGGATGCTGGCTATGCTGCTCCGGGTTGGGGCTGGGTGACCTCGGCCCTCTTTGGGTTTGATAACGTGGGCCTCACAGATCCTGCTGCATGTGTGAATTCCTTGATCCCTTAATGCCTCCTGGGACTCAGGGAAGTCATCTGGCTGGATCTGGATTCTCAGCTGGGGTGTGAAGGGGACGGTGCCCAAGCCCTGGGGCAGATGGGTGACCCTGGGCATTTGCTTCATGGCCATCCTGGCATGTGCCTAACATGCCCATGCCCATGGCCTGTGGGACCAATCTCTGGGTGGTGACTTCTCCTGGGAGCTTAGTCATCACTCCTGGGGTGCAGCAGTGACCCAGATGGGGCAAGATCGTGATATACATTTATCTCTGCCATCTACCCAGCACCTCCCCTTCCTCTTCCTGCCCTCATCCCCTTCTCCAGCCATTGGGGGCGCCACACTGACATTGTCCTACTCAGCTCTGAACCTCTCCTCTGCGACACAAGATCTGTATTCACCTAGGCCTTCTGTCCCTTCTTCTCTAAGTTCAATGACAACAGACAAAGCTGCCACTAATTCAGTGCTTACCAATTACCAGCTCCTTTGCATGTATTACCTCCAATCTTTCTGTTTGTCAGACCAATTGCTACTATTATTATCCCCATTTTATAGATGCCAAAAAGAAGACTCAGAGCTGAGTGGCTTGCCCAGGGTTAGAACTAGGAGTGGTCAGGCTGAGTGGTTACAGATGCCAAAGCTCATGGTCCACCCAGAACACTTTGTGCTCTCCCGACGTGTTCTCCGCGCTCTCAGAGCCGCCTGTCCCAGGAGCCTCCACCAGCTCATTCCAGATCCCAGCCTGCCCTCAGCTTGTGTGGCCCTTCATTCAGCCAGCCAGTTGAATGGGTCACCTCTCTCCAGGAACTTGCGAATCCTGGCAGAGGAACGGCCCAGAGACAGGAAAGGCCAGTGGGCCCCTCAATCTGCTCCAGGACAAGATGGGGAGGAGGGGGTCAGACTTCTGCCAGTGCCAGCTGCTGTCCTCCCTAGATAGGACCTGGGATGCCTGCCTGGAGATGATGGGGGGAGGGGAGAAGTGCCCAGCTGGTGAGCGGCGATCCCTCCTTATCCGCCATCAGCGCCTCCTCCTGCTTCCCCAGGCTGGAGTTTCACAGCTCGCTTTCACTTTGGCCTTCTATCACTGGCGTGGAGAGTGGGGGTAGTTAGGCTTGGAGGGGCTGGGGAGAATAGATTCCAAGGTGACACCCCCTCCCCTGCCTCATGCATGGATCTACTGTCTGCTCTGAGGACAAATGACATGGTTGGCCCTGAAGAGGGTGCTCTGAGGACAAGGCCCCAACCCAAGCATTGCTTCTGTCCTGGGGAGGCTGTCCCTTTTGCCATTCTTTTTGCATGTATATGTGTTGTGTTCATGCATATATGTATGCATGTTGTGTATGCATGTTCATATCTACATGGGTACACATGTGTGGGTGAGCGCGCATGCACATGTCTGCATGGTGTAGAGGCCAGAGGTCGATGTCAGGTGTCTTTCTCAATTGCTCTCCACCTTATTTATTAATATAGGATCTCTCATATAAATTTTTTTTTGTTTTTGGTGTGTCTGTGCAGATATGCATGCATGCCAGTGTGAAGCCATCACTATCTTTTTGTTGTTGTTATTGTTGTTTTGAGGTAGGGTCTCGCTCTAGCCTAGTCTGACCTGGAATTCACTATGTCGTCTCAGGCTGGTTTTGAAATCACAATGGTCCTCCTACCTCAGCCTCCTGAGTGAGTGCTGGCATTAAAGGCATGCGCCACCATGCCCAGCCCCATTGTTAGCTTTTTATGTGGGTCTTGAGGATTGAACTCAGGTCCTCATGCTTACACAGCAAGCACTCTTATGCCCATGGAGCCATCTCTCCAGCCCGAATTCAGGATCTCTCACTGAATCCAGAGCTTACAGAGTTGGCTCATCTAGCAGGCCAGCTTGCCCTTATGATTTGCTTGTCTCTGTCTGCCCAGTGCTGGGATTACAAGTGTGCACCACCACACCTGGCATTTGCATGGTCTTTGGGAATCCAAACTCAGATTTCACACTTGGATGGCAATTACTTTACCAACAGACATCTCCCCAGCACCCTTTCTTTTGCTGTTTGCCAAGAGAATGTAGCTTTCCTGGACAATCCTACCTGGGATTATTAGGCCACATGTATCTGTTGCAAAAGGTTCAGACATTACAGCAAAAAGTCTCCCAACCATATCTCCTCATGGCTACTGTGCCGGGGGGTTGCGGGGGGGGGCACAGTAACTGCTCCTATATCCTCCCAAAGAGCCTCCTGCAGACTGGCCAACAGGTGCCATTGCTGCCGCCTGTTATGAAAGCTGCTTTCCCCTCCACGCTGTATGTTAACAACTGCCTTCCATGACTACCTAAGGCTCCTCACACTTTCTGAGCAGATCTTGCTCTTTTCCTGGAAATTGTTTCCACCTTTGGGGCTAGTGGCTGCCCCTTTTGGCTCTCCTGTCCCAGAACCTCCTGCCCAAGGACATCTCAGTGCCCATCTCTCTGGTTCTCCAGCTCTGTCTCTCTGTCCACTGATGAGGTCTCAGGTCACCAGGGTGTGAGCTAGTCCAGGAGATCCAGGAGGCCAGGAGGGGAGGGTTGGGTATAGAAGAAGGAGGCCAGGCAGGAATGCAAGGCCCCTGGGCTCACACATCACATCACTCTTCATGTGCCAACCATGAAGACAGGAACAATCTCTTAACCCTATGAACCTTGATTTTCCAATGGAAATGTGAGGGAGGTCTTACACCTGCTTGGCAGTATTGCTGTGCGGAATCCAGGGGCTCGGGGACGTGAGCCTGTTCAGTACTAGGCTTGGGGAATGTGATGAAAGCTGAGCAGGTCTGAGGAGAAGCTGAGGCAGGGAGAGATGTTTGCGTGTGACAAGTAGCCCGAGCCACCATGGGGAGGGACTCCTGCAAGGTTCCTTCATCCTCACACAACAGAGCTCTCTCTCTTTCCTTCTCCCTCTCTCTTTCTGCTTCCTGTTCTCTTTGTTCTGGGATTGTAACTCAGGCACACTAGGCAGGTATATTATTATTATTAATTATTATTCTAGAATTGCAGGCATGTACCACCACACCTGGCTTATGTGGTGCTGAGGACCAAACCCAGAGCTTCACGCATGTTAGACAAGCAGTCTGCCAAACGAGCTGCATCCCCAACTTGCTTCATCTCATTTTTTGCATGTGTATATATATGATGCACATGTGTATATGCATGTTCACATGCGTGTAGGCACATGCGTGTGCATGCATGTGGAGCCCCGAGGTTGAAGTCGAGTGTCTTCCATAATTGCTCTCCATTTTATTTACTGAGGCCAAGGTCTTTCATTTGAGCCCAGAGCTCACCAAGTCAGCTTGTCTAGCTCTCAAGCTAGCCAGCCCCAGGGCCCTAGTCTTGCTCTCGCCAGCGCTGGGATGACAGGCAGGCTACCACACTCGTCCAGCAGTTGCTTGGATGTTGGGAATTCAAACTCCGGTGTTTCTGGTTTCTGGCAAGAACTGCATCCACTGAGCCAGCTCCCCAGCTCCTGATCTCATGTTTGTTCCACACTTTATCATGCTGGGGGTTGACCCCAACATCTTGAGAATGCTCGGCAAGTGTTCTACCACTGAGTTATACATCCAGCCCTTGTTTCACACTTTAAACATACACATGTGGAGAGATTAGAGAACACATCTAGGATCTAAGAAGCACGCTTGAGCTCATGAATTACCCACCTTGAGCATCTTCTAGTGCGGACATGACAGGCAAGGACTTCCATCTTACCTCAATCCTCCCTGTAGAATGGGAGGTCTGGCCCTGGTTTTCAGCAAGCAGAACTTAGGCTAGATTCAAAAGGAACTGTCTCAGCCGGAAGGCTGAGCATCCTCAGGTGGAAGAAATCCAAGGAGGACTGAGGAGTCCCCAGGGGAGGTCATTTGGAGGTGGCATCCTGGGGGACACTGAGCCCAAGGGTAAGTGAGAAAGACAAGAGGGGTGGTGGAGCCAAGCTGCAGCAGCCTTTAGAAGGGGGCAGCTCTTGGGGCAGAGGGAGAAGAAATCCTGCAGGGAGGGACTATGAAGCCAGAAATCCGTGTGGGAGCAGGGCTGGTGGATGAAAGACGATGGTGGGCTTTGAAAATGTGCATGTCAGCAGTGGGCATCCCCGCCAACACTCGGAGCTGCCAGGCAAGGAGGCACTTTCAGGGCGAGTGGAGAGAGGGCCAGAGAGCCGGGTTGAACCATAAATCTTTGACAAGGCCTACTCCCACCCCAAGAACCCAGTCTCCTCCCATCACTCTGGGGGGGGGAGACTGTGAATCTGGGGGTTCCTCCATCTTTCTTCCTCACCCCCTCATCATCGCATTCTCCCCAGGAATGTCCTTCATCTGGCCCACAGGGTTCATGTCACCCCATGGAGCGCGGGCTCCGTGCCACTGTACACTTCGGAGAATCATTAGCAGAAGTCATTAGCTAGAATACAGCCTCCCCCATAAATCTCCCCTGCACCTGGATCGTTTGTCCGCGCCTAATTTCCATCTCCCGAACTTTATGATTTGTCCCTCGTTTGATGAGCGTTTCTCCCATCAATTGTGCCATAAGTGCTTGCAGAGAAAGACCCCCTGCGCTGACCCCATCTCCAACACATGGGTTCAGGCTTCTTACCCTGCATGGGGGGGCTCCCCAGGCCCCCTCCTCAGCTTGTCTCTCAAAGGGCAGCTTAAAGACGCTGCGTCCGCAGCCTCCCTTGGGAATGGGAGGCAGCGCTCAGCCCTGTGGCTGGGGATGGGGAAAGGAAGAAGATGAAAAGGGCCCATGGCTGAGTGAGTGACTTTCCCACCTCTGCCCCAGTGCTCTGTGTGACCTCAAACATTTTGCCTTCCCCCTCTGAGCCCTAGTTCCCTCATCCAACACACAGGAATCACACTGACCATGGTTATTGTGAGAGTGGAGGTCATTCAATCACTCATTTGTGTTTTCACATGTTCAGTGAGTCTATCTGCTTGGGAAGCACTGAGGATGCTCCTAAATGCTGTCTATGTACCTGGCTCTTCCAGGGCAGGGAGAACAAGCAGGGACACCCATGTGCCTGTGCTGCTAGGAGCATCCTTGGTGTGCACATCCAGGCTTCTGTGACCAGGACGATGTGGGTTGGAATCCTGACTGTACCACCGACTAGCAGGGTGACCTTGGGTGAAGCCATTTTACTTTGGGGAGGCTCATGAACATCTTATACATAATATGATTTTTCTTTTTTTTCTTTTTGGTTTTTCAAGGTAGGGTCTTGCTCTAGCTCAGGCTGATCTGGAATTCACAATGTAGTCTCAGGGTGGCCTCAAACTCATGGTGATCCGCCTGCCTACTTCTGACTCTTGAGTGCTGGGATTAAAGACGTGTACCACCACGGCTGGCTTTTTTTGGTTTTTTTGTTTTTGCTTGTGGTGTGTGTGTTGTATGCATGTGTGTGCGCCCACATGGTGTCCCATTTGCTTGCCTGCAGTGGGGTTTGCTTGTCTGTGGTAGCCAAACATTGGGTGTACCCTGCTCCATAGGTCTTCTACTTATTATTTATTTTTTAAAATATTTATTTATGACGGGGGGGGGGAGAGGGAGAGAGAATGGGTGCATCAGGGTCTTTAGCCACTGAAAACGAACTCTAGATGCATGTGCATCTGGCTTATATAGGACCTGGAGAATCAAACCTGGATCCTTACGCTTTGCAGTCAAGTGTTTTAATTGCTAAGCCATCTCTCCAGCCCTCTTTTAAAATTTTTTTTTAAAATATTTTATTTATTTATTTAAGAGAGACAGGGAGGAAGAGGCAGATAAAATGGGTGGGCTAGGGCCTCCAGCCACTGCAAATGAATTCCAGACATATGCGCCACCTTGTGCATCTGTCTTATGTGAGTACTGGGGGATGAAACCTGGGTCCTTAGGCTTCATAGGCAAGCACCTTAACCACTAAGCCATCTCTTCAGCCTCTTCTACCCATTCTTATTTGAGCCAGAGTCTCTTACTGATCCCAGAGCTCGCTGTTTTTCATGAGCTTTGGTGATTCTCAGGTTTGCTCCCCTATGAGACTGGAGTTACAGATGTGCATGGCCACAACCAGCTATTTATTGGAGTCCTAAAGATCAAACCTGAACGGTGTCCCAGGCCTCTTCAGGCCCTCATTCTTTTTTTAATTTTTAATTTTAATTTTATTTTTTTCTCAATTTTTATTAACATTTTCCATGATTATAAAAAATATCCCATGGTAATATCCTCCCTTCCTCCACTTTCCCCTTGGAAATTCCATTCTCCATCATATCCTCTCCCCATCTCAATCAGTCTCTTTTTTATTTTGATGTCATGATCTTTTACTCCTCTTATGATGGTCTTATGTAGGTAGTATCAGGCACTATGAGGTCATGGATATCCAGGCCATTTTGTGTCTGGAGGGAGCACGTTGTAAGGAGTCCTACCCTTCCTTTTCACCACCTCTTCTGCATTAGACCCTGAGTCTTGGAAGGTGTGATCGAGATGTTACTCAGTACTCCAGTCACTTCTTTCCAGCACTATGATATCTTCTGAGTCATCCCAAGGTCACTGCCATCTGAAAAGAGAAGATTCTCTACCCAAAGTGAGAGTAGCATTAATATAAGGGTATAAATATTAAGAGAAGTGCTTACTGGGTAGCTTGATAAGCATAGTATATACATTTAGCAACACAGCAGCAGATGTTACACCCCTAGGGCTCATGACTACTCCTGTTTTAAGTTTTCAATATGAGGGAGGTATTTTCCCCCAGGGAGTGGGCCTCCAGTCCAATTGGAGGGCAGTTGGTTTCCACCATGACAGATGTGCCACTATTGCACCCGTTGGCTCCAGGCCCTCATTCTTGCACAGGAAGTGTTATTAACCATCAAGCCATCTCTCTAGCTCCATAGCACATTTTGTCAATGAGAGACTCAGAGAGGGACAGTTGCTTTCCTAAGGCACATTAGTAAGTAGAATGTGTGTAAGACGGACAAAAACCAGGGGCAGAGCTTTCTGTCCAGGAGATCATATTCAAAGCCTTGCTCTGCTGCCCAAGAGCTTTGAGAAGGTCAAGTGGACTTCAGGACGAGAGGAAGCTAGGGGCATAACTTGGGATTCCCCACCCTACGAAGCAAGGGTGTTCCTAGGGCTTGTCCTCAAGGCCTGGGGCCTCAAGGAGGTACCTGCTCCTTGAGGAGGTGAGGAAGAGCATGGGAGATTGGGAAACCCACTGGGTTGGTCCTGCCAAGGCAGATCTTCCTGCCTGTCAGGAGCACTCCCCAGTCATGATGCGTGTACCTCTGGGTTTGGGGACATGGAGTTCAGTCCCATCACCTACAGGAGGGCAATGGGAGAAGCCAGGGCCACTTTGGGACCTCTTAAGGTGGGTGTGGCTAGAAGCATGGCTGGGGAGGTTGCTGGGTGCCCCATCAGAACCTGTGGTAGGGGCAAGTCACGAGTAAAGGAAACTGGAAAGGAACACCTATTTTAATGTTTGGGGACTTGTCCCCAGCTGGAGGGCAGGGGAGGGGCAGGGCTAGCCCAGTGATCACTTCACCTGGCATTTGCAGGGGTGTCCTTAATTCATACCGTGGGAGGCCAGGGAGCCTGCCAGTTGGGTTTATAAGTCATATGGCCTCAGGCAAGTTACTTAACCTCTCTGAGCCTCAGTTTCCTCCCTTAGAAAAAGGGATAATAAATCTTACAGGCTTCATACGGTTGTTGGCAGAATTAATTATACCCCTCATAGTACAGTGCCTGGCACACACAGTAGGCACTCAGTAAATGTCAGCTATTGCCATTGGCCCAAGAACTGCACTCGCCATGACATACTTTCTTCATTTTTATTACCTTCTGCGAAATTACAGAGAGCAGGATAGTTACGCCAATTTTTTTTCATTATTTAGAGAATATTATTAGTTTATATAATCAATTTGTGCCCATTTTAAAGGTAGAAAAACTGAGCTCCCCCCAAAACATCTTAGAAGTGAACAGTTCTCCAGGCTTCTTCCCTCCTGTCTCACCACACTGCCTGGTGGTGGACCCCCATGTGTTTGAACCCAATTCGTGAATTCCCAGGAGCTGAAAACAAAGACCTGGGACTTGGATTCATCAACATACTCCCACGGGGTGACTCAGCCAAGAGCCAGAGCTGGGATGTGCCTCGGCACATCCTCGCCCCCCAGCCTGGCACCAGCAACACAGCTGACCGAAGGGCTCAGGAGAGAGGGACAGGGGAGGAGGGGAGCTTGTAGGGAAAGGGGCTTCCCCAACTCTGTCCACCTGGACAGACCACAGTGCCCCAAGACAGGTTGACCCCTGGGCCCTCTGTATGCCCCCGGGCCCAGGCCCCTGGGAACACTCGGGTAGTGTCTTCAGCAGGGATAGGAGAGTGGAACCCGGAGTGGGAGTGGGGCGTGGGGCCCGGCGCCACGGGCTGGAAGCAGCTTGCAGATTTTACAGGTTACATTATCTTTTATGGGCATCCTAAAAAGAATGTCAGGCACTGGAGGGATTTTTTCCCCCTTTCTTTCTTTCTCTTACACTTTTTTTTTTTTTTTAACTCTGCTCACTGCAGTCACCATTGCGGGACTTTTATTGATCAACCACCCTCGCTGGACAGTCTCCCTAACTCCTTGCTGGGCACTCACTTCTGAGGGCTGCTGGGCACTTCTTTGTGGGCTGGCGTGGTGGAAAATGAGCTCCCTACTCCCTTCAGACCATGAAGGACCCATGTCTCCTCATCAAGACAAGAAGTTCAGCTCCACTCTGGCTATAGCCTTTTCTTCATTCCTCCCTGATAATGTCCACACTGGGGACCGGGTCCAGCATCTGTCCAGTTTGGTCTCTGTGAAGACCCTGACCTTCTCCACCCCTCTCCAGGAGGACTGGTCTTGGGACTCCCAGAAACCAGCTTTGGATAGATCCTTCAGGGATTATTTGGCTCCTTAAGGAAAACACCATACTGGAACATTCCACAAACGTTCTGGAAAGATCTACAAGACAAGTACATCTGTGGATCAGGGGTATGCTTAGCCAGGTGAAGGCATTGCAAGTCTCCGAGTCTGTATGGAGTGGTAGCTGTTGATATTTATTTGGGGTCCTAGCTTTACCACTTAACCATCCTTGAGCCTCAATGTTCCCATCTGGACAAATGGGGCAGGTAGTGAGAGTCCCTATTTCATAAGGTTGGCCGGGGTAGGGGGGAGGCAGGAGTCACTGACTTACTCTACCTGCTTCATAGTGAGTGCCCAGTCAACAACAGTGGTCATAGTTAATTTTGTGATTAATCACATTGTATGTCTAAGTGCCTGTTCTCTGACCTCCAGGACTCCAGGAAGAGGGAATGTTGGACTGACGTGGCTACAAGAGACTGTGAGGTGGCACAGCAGGAAGAACCCCAGGCCATGATACTGAGGGTGAGGGGACGGGGGTGTGACAGCTCTTTTCTCTGAGATAGTTCAGGAAGAGGAGTAACTCGCCAAGACAGCAAGAGCCACCCAGGAAAATTAGGCAGCAAGCCTAATGAAAACCAGGCAGTGGGCCAAGTGAGAAACGTGACCTTCCTCTGCCTCTCTTTTTTTCTTCCCTCTGAGCCTGGAGTTGGGTGGGGCAGGGTCTTTGCCTTCAGCCGGGGCTCAGACAAGTTGTACCATGAGATCACATAGGGGTGAAGAGGGAGAAAAGGAAGGGAAGGAGCTGGGAGTGGTGTGGGACTGCGCGAAGCTAGCCAGCTAGCCCTGGCCTTTGTCAGACAGGTTGTAGGGCTTAATGGGTGTCTAGAGAAATTCAAATACAAACCCATCATTTTACCCAGGAGCAAACCAAGGCTCAGAGAGATGATGTGGCCCACCTAAAGGTGCCCAGTAGGTGGGATGGGGGCCTTCTAGGAGCCTCTGGGCACACTCTGACTTCCCCTTGCTCTGGGATTGGCCAGATGAATTTAGTGCCAGCCGCCATCCTTGAAGGCTCAGCTTCCCCAGGCTAGACTGGCTTAATGACGACAGTGCAAGGACTCAAGCCTTGTTCCCCATTGTGGTGGGAAGGACAGTACCCCAGCAGGATGGTCTGATTGCAAAGCCCCAAGAGAATGGTTTCAGCCTTAGATCGCCCTTACAAGTTTATGTAACTTTGAAATTTTATTCCAGGGTAGGCAACATGCATGCTAAGTCTGGGCAAGTCCCTTGGTTCAATCTTAAGCACCAAAATAAACAATAAATAAAACCAGAGGCATGGTGACCCACACCTTTGATCCCAGCATGAAGTTTGAGAGTTCAAGGCCAGTTGGGGCTACGTAAAGAGTTTGAGGTTAGCCTGGACCATATGGCAACACCCCATCCTAAAAACAAAACAAACAAAACTCAAACCAAACAAACAAGATAATAAAGGACTGTAGTTTAAGCACTTTCTCTGCAAGCCTGCCCACCAGGGTCCGGATCCCCAGCATCTATGTGGCACATACATCTGTGATCCCAGTGCACCTGTGGTGATGGAAGGCAGAATTAGAATTCTGAGGACTCCCAAAGCTCACAGCTCAGCTAGACTGGTCTTCCGTAGCAGCAAACAACATGTGAGAGTCTCAAAGAAGGTAGAAGGAAAGGGCCAACAGCATGAGGTTGTCCTCGGACCTCTACACATGGGCCATGCTACTCCTGCATGGACACACATGCACGTGTATACACACACAATAAAAATTCAATTTGAAAACGAAAACAAAATTTAAAATTCCTGTTATTCCATAATGGGTTTATATTGCTGCAATAAGAGGCAAATGCTATCTACCCTAACTCCCAAACTTCTGAAAGAAATTGAAATGTTGGGATTATGTGTCAGGCTTAGCCTGTGGCTTCATTTACCCTTCCGGATGTGGCGGTATCTCTCCAGGGTGGGAAGGAGAGCTCCCTCAGCTAGGGAAGCTTGGAGGCCAGTGGTCCATTCTGGACATCAGGCCCTCAAAGGAACCTCTGTGTCACTAGTACCCAGAACAGAGGCTGGCACATGGTGTTGAATGAGTGAATGAACAAAGAGGTTGTCCTGAAAGCCTGTCTAAGGAAATGGCTGAAATTGGAAGGAGAAACATTTGATAGACAAGGGAAAATGATGCCAGCCCTTAAGTCCGAGAGGGCAGCATGTACGAGGGTCCCAAGGCTGGAAGAACCCAGATTATTGGAGGAACTGAAATGAGAAGTGTTACTGAAAGCCAGGCATGGAGATGACACTCCTGTAACCTCGGCACTGTGGAGGCAGGAGGCGCATGAATTCAAGGTCAGCCTAGACTGTATAGAGAGACCCTATCAGAAGAAGTGCTGGAGAGATGGCTCAGTTGGCACAGTGCTTTCCACACAAGCATGAAGATCTGAGTGTGAATCTCTAGTATCCATGTAAAGGATCCAGGTGTCAGCAAGGCCTACTGGGGAAGTGGAGACAGTAGGGTCTCTGGGACTCGCTGGCTAAGTAGTCTAGCTGAATCCGTAATCACTGGATTCAGTAAGAGACCTGGTCTCAAAGAATAAGGTAGAAATTGGTAGAAGATTCTTCAACATCAACCTTTGGCCTGCACACACACGTGCCCATACACACAGGCATTCATACATGTACAAGCACATACCACACACATACCCATGCAAAAGTAAAAAAGAAGAGGGTACTTGATGAGCACGGTCCGGTGTGGGGGCATTGATTATTGTAACTATTACCCCAGTGACTTCATTTCATATTGTGGTCCCCTGCCCTGTTCCCAACCTAGGCCAAGCTGCAGCCCCGGGGTGTCCCCTTTCTGTTCCCGTCCTTCTTGAAGGTCGGACCTTGCCAAGGTTATCTCTGGTTTTTGCAGGATTCTGTGAAGTCGCACAGATCACACTCTGGGGCTGAAAAGTGTTGCTTTTTATAGCCTTCCCTGACGGCAGCGATGCCTGTGGGGCCTGTCCTAGAGTCCCAGTCCTGGACAGAGACACTTCCAAGGGCTGAGGGGTGGAGGGAGGGGACTGAGTCATACCAGCCTGACACCCCAGTAATCTGTGACCCTCTACTCCTGCCAGGTGATTTAGTGCCAAAGAGGCGGGTCACGAAGGCAGCAGTGTTCCTCGTGGGCAGCCAGGACTTCTGGGTTCCTTCTGCATGCTGGGCAAGCCATCACTGCATTTTTGCCCAGTGAAGTGGGGATGTTGAACCTTGCTAGGGTCTCATGGTGGTGTGAGGTTTTGGGGACTTAACGGACAGGGCAGAGGTCAGCAACACATTACAGCAGGAGGAAGAAGAGAAGGGGCAAAGGAAACGCCAGGCAAAAACAGCCTCTGGACCCCCATTTCTTGTTTTTGAAGAACACAGAAGCAAGGAGAGGTACCCCTGTACCTCTTCCACCGTCTCTAATGTCACACAGCCTCATAGGTGAGAAGACCAGGACTGTCAGAGCAGAAGACATTCACCCAAGATGGCCCAGCCTGTCAGTGGCCATGCTAGGGTTCCATTCAGATCTCTACCTTGGGCAGGTTGGGGCTAGCAGGCGAGCCCCAGGGGACAGCAGGCAAAAAAGAGCAGAGTGGGCGAGTTGTAGCCTAGGGCAGGAGCCCTCTGCTTGGGTGGTCCTGGCCCTCCTTCCACCAGTCCAGTGACTTACCTGCCAGGCCCTCCAAGCCCCGCCCCCAACCCCAGGAAGGAGATGGGCTCTGGAATCCTGAACCAGGCCCTGAGAAGAGCCAAGGGCTTGCTCAGCAAGAGCAGAGTGCACTTTGATTCCCTCCCCTGCCCTCCCCACCCAGGCCTGCACCTCCCTCTCTTTCCGTTTAATCAGTTTCTTATCAAGGATGATAATATTCAGCAATAATAAACCCAGGTCCACTTTCTTTTCTTTTCTTTTTTTTCCCATTTATTTGCATGTGGGTGTGCCAGGGTCTCTTGCCATTGCAAATGCATAGCAATCAATTGTGCTACTTTTTTTTTTTTTTTTGGTTTTTCAAGGTAGGGTCTCGCTATAGCCCAGGTTGACCTGGAATTCACCATGTATTTTCAGGGTGGCTTTGAACTCATGGCAATCCTCTTACCTCTGCCTCCTGAGTGCTGGGATTAAAGGTGTGCACCACTATGCCCAGATTATACTACTTTTTATTGTGACTGGCTTTACATGAGTGTTGGGGAATTAAACCCTGGCCGGCAGGCTTTGCAAGCCTTTAACCACTGAGCCATCTCTCCAGTGTCCCCCTCCTCCCCGCCTTCACTTCCTAACAGCCGATGGCCTCCATGTCCTGATTCTGCAAACACAGGCCCCATCCTGCGCTGGCTCCAGGAGACCTCCATGCATCCCCCCTCAGGGGCTTCAACGGGGATGCCTATCACTCTCATATTCAGCCAACTCTCCACGGAGCCTGGGGGTTGCAATGCAGCCACTCATCCCTCCATGTATCTCAGAGCTGATCCATGTCTTCGGGACCTCCAGAAAGTAGCCCAAGAGTCACCTGCTTGCCCTTCTCTACCAGAGGCAGCTTAAGGTTTCGAGAATGCTTTCAGTAGTTGTGAATAGTAGGTGCCATTCTTAACCCCATTTTATTCATAAGTGAGAAAAAGCAGATCAGAGAGGTCAAGTTGCTTGCCTGGCATCATATAGCCCACTCTGGGCAAAGACTTGAACTCCACAGTGCTGGTGTGAAACATCCTGGGTCCCTCCTGCACCCTGTAGGTAGAAAGCAGCCATCATTCCCATGCTACTTGGGTGGCCCCGCACTAAGCTGGACCCATGACCCAGATCCACCCATCTGTGCCTTCAAAGCTCCAGGTAGCATTGCTGGAAGTGGGGGTTCCTGCTATAGCCAGGGCATGGGCCAGCTGCCAGGCCTGATCCTGGGATGCCTGCACCCCATGGGGACCTTTGTCCCTTTAATAGGTCCTCCTGGGTACAGGACGTCCCAGGGTGGAGGGCGCAGCTGGAGTGCCAGGCCCAGGCAGGCCCTGCCCAGGGCACTCCCCAGAATCAGCGGCTGGGGGAGGGCACCCTTGTCTCTGACTGCAGCCATTGCTTTCCCTGTGAATGAGACCTGTGGCCCTCGGCCACCCGAGGTAGAGCCTGGTGGAGGTCCCAGGTATGACGTGGACTTTTACCTGGATGTCATCCATAGGCAGGGCGCTGGCCTCCATGTGTACAGACGCTCCTGCCTGTTTTCACCCGAGACTCCTGCTCCTCCCCATCTCTATGCCGTCACATTGGAAAGGAGCCACCCGCCTTCCTCCCAATTCTTTCGAGCCTCCATCATCTCCAAGCTTGCCCCATAGCACCTCCCTCAGGAAGCCCTCTTGACTGCTACTGCCCACAGCAGTCTCCCTTCCCTAAAGGGAAGGCCCCAAAGAAGAGTCTCATCACCCTTCACTTCTCTTCAAGCTCCACTGACTGAGCCCCACTGCGTGCCGAGCGCAGGACTATGGGGCTCAATCAATGGGGTTTTAGAGGAGACAAAAGTATTGACACATGGTTCTGGCCTGGAGGACGCCCCGAGGCTGTGGGAGAGAGTGCACCACACATGCCCTTGGTGCTTTTTCTAAGTAGTGGGGGACCTCTACCCTGGCAGCCCCCAGCTACGCAGGGCCTCAATCCTCAGAAGCGCAAGCCTCCTAGGCTCGGCTCTGGCAGCAGTCCATAGTAGATGTTCAATAAGCACTTGTCAGAGAAGAGCGAGTTAAATGCCCAAGAAGTGTCTGTGAACTTGCTTCATTTCCTCACCTCAGGGCAGGGACCAGGTGTGTGATTCACAGGGAAAGCCCGGATCTCAGGGGAAGGACTGCTGAGGGGACTGATGGGGAAGAGACGTCTTGCGAGACCAGAGAACAGCAGTGGTGACAGAGCGGGGGCAGGGGATGGCAGGGAGCAGGCAGGAAGAGCAACGACGTGGGACAGGATAGGAAGTCAGTCCGGGAGTAAAAGTGAGGCCACCCCACGAGGAACATGAGAAAGACAGCAGTAGGCAGGGGTGTCAGAGCAAAGGAAGAGAAGAGATGGCCAGGCCAGAGGGAATGGCAGGGCTCTACGAGAGACCTTGTGAGTCCCTTGAAGGAATCGGGATCAGATCCCACAGGCCTAGCTAGCATGAAGGTGGGGCTTTGATGGGCTTTGAACATGGTCCTTTGAAGAGGCTTTGATGGGCTTGGAACAGCAGAAGCTGGGCAAAGATGGTTCAGGACCAGCCCCCTAGGAGGAGGAGGAGGAGGAGGAGGAGGAGGAGGAGGAGGAGGAGGAGGAGGAGGCGGCCCTAAAGTCCCCAGGGACAGGACTCTGGGCTCCTCCCTCCTTGGCACGGTCCCAGGTTCCCAGATCTCAGACTCTCACACCCTTTCAGGCTGCTTCAGCCTTGTCTTCAACTGACACAGGGGACCCTTGGGGTCCAAACTGGGGGAACTCGCACAAGTTCGAGAATAAGCTCAGATGAGAACCCGGGATCTAGGCCTCAGCCCAGGCCCCTTGCCTCACTCCACCCTCACCGAAGAGCTGGGCAAGATAGTAAGAACCTGCAAGGGGCCGAGTATCAGGTGGCATCTGCCTAAGCCACAGGCACATGCGGCCTTCAAAAGTCCTGCAAACGCAGGGCGTTTGGAGTGGCTGGAGAGGGGCTGAGGGTGAGTGGGCCAGGATGGAGAGAGACAGAATGATGGTTTTCAAGTGTGACACAGGCAGGTCCTGAGGTCTCTGAACCCAGACTTGGGAAGACCCCTGCCAGCAAGCTCTGCAGCCATCACCAAGACCACCCGTGTCATGCAGTGATCATGTTACTACTCTGCCCACAATGGCCATCCCGTCGAGGACCACTGCTTGCCTGGCACCTTGTGGACACTTCATTGTATTTTTACTGTTAAGCGTCTTTTATTGACAATTTTCATATACATGTAAAATATATTTTTATCATAATCTCCTCCCATTACTTTCTTCTGTCCCCTCTTTTCCATCCTCTTTCCACTGAACCCCTTTTTACCAACTTGCCCCTCTTTAGTTTGCTATCATTTAAAAAATTATTGTATATATATTTAAAATTTTATTTATTTATTTGAGACACACAGAGAAAGACAGAGAGAATGACAGCACCAAGGCCTCCAGCCACTGCAAATAAATTCCAGACACATGCGCCACCACCTGTGCATCTGGCTTACGTGGATCCTGTAGAATTAAACCTGGGTCCTTTGGCTTTGCAGGTAAGTGTCTTAACTGCCAAGTCATCCCTCCAGCCAAAATTTTATGATATTTAAATTGACTTTTTATTTTTAATTTTAAAAATTATTTTATTTGCATGCAGAGAGAGACAGAGCACACACACACAGAGCGAATGAGTACACTAGGGCCTCTAGCCACTATAAATGAACTCCAGATGCATGCATCACTTTGTGCATCTGGCTTCACATGGGTACTGGGGAATTGAACCTGGGTTGTTAGGCTTTGCAGGCAAGCACCTTAACCACTGAGCCATCTCTCCAGTCCAAATTTTATTTTATTTTTATTATTTAAAAATATTTTATTTTTATTTATTTGAGAGAGAGAGATACAGAAGTAGGCAGAGAGAGAGAGAGAGAGAGAGAGAGAATGGGCACATCAGGGCCTCTAGCCACTGCAAATGGACTCCAGATGCATGCGTCCCCTTGTGCATCTGGTTTACGTGGATCCTGGGGAGTTGAACCTGGGTCTTTTGGCTTTGCAGGCAAGTGCCTTAACTGCTAAGCCATCTCTCCAGCCCCCAAATTTTTATTTTTAAGTTAAATTTATTTGTAATCAGAAAGGGGGGAAATGGGCATGCTAGAGCCTCCTGCCACTGCGAAGCAACTCCAGATGACACACTATTTAGTGCATCTGGCTTTACATGGGTATTGGGGAATAGAACCCTGGCCTTCAGGCTTTGTAAGCAAGCACCTTAACCACAGAGCCATCTCTCCAGCCCTCATTTATTTTTCCCTCTTCCATCATCCATGATGACATGTTGACGAGCCCGACATTATGCAGAACTTGTGCAAAGAACAAAAGACAGCTGCTGTGAGGTTGTGAGTGCACCAGTCACTTTGTACCTGGAAGACAGCATTTCCAAGCACTCCTCCCCATCCTTTGGTTTTTTTCCACTTTTCCTACCACCTCTTCTGAAATGTTTCCTGAGCCTTGAAGGATGTGGTAGAGATGTCTCAGTACTCAGCACTCAACTGTCACTTTTTAAATTCTTTTTCAAAAATATTTAATTTATTTATTTATTTGAGAGAGTGTGAGAGAAAGAGGCAGCCAGGTAGAGAGAGAGAGAATGGATGTGGCCAGGGCCTCTAACCGCTGCAAATGAACTTCATACACCTTATGTATCTGGCTTTACACAGGCACTGGGGAATCAAGCTCAGATCCTTAGGCTGCGTGGGCAAGGGCCTTAACTTCTGAGCCACCTTTCCAGCCCTTTATTCTTTTTTTTAAAAAAAATATTTTATTTATTTATTTGTAAGCAGAAAGAGATAGAAGAGAGTATGGGCATGCCAGCGCCTCCAGCCTCTGCAAATGAACTCCAAATGTTCGGACCACTTTGTGTATCTGGCTTTAAATGGGTACTTGGGAATGGAACCAGGGTTGTTATGCTTTGCAGGCAAGTGCCTTAACCACTGAGCAATTTCTCCAGATCTCAGCTGTTACTTTTTCTCAGCATTTAAAAATATTTTTATTTTTATGTATTAATTTGATAGAGAGAAAGAGGCAGAGAGAGAAAAAAATGAGTGCACCAGGGCCTCCAGCCACTGCAACAGAACTCCAGATACAAGCGCCACCTTGTGCGTTTGGTTTGCATGGGTCCTGGGGGGTCAAACCTGGGTATTTGGGCTTTGCAGGTGAGCACCTTAACCACTAAGCCATCCCTCTAGCCCTTTCTCAGCATTTTGATGAGTTTTGAGTCTCCTCAGTAGTCACCCCTATCTGAAAGAGAAACTCGTCTGACCAAAGGTGAGAGCAGTATTAATCTATAGGCATAAACATAAATTAGGGCAATTTGATTGGCACCACATATTCGTGTAACCAAACAACAATAGGAACTTCCCTCCTAGCGCTTATGGCCTTTCCAACCATAGGCTTTGAATAGGTTTTCAGTACCTGGCACGAATTCCCTCCTTCGGACTGGACCTCAAATCCAGTCATTGTATTCTTACAATAATGCTGTAAGAGCCTACATTACTGACCCATTTTACAGATGAAGAAACAAACTACTGAGATGATTTATGTAGTGCCTGTGAAGAGGGAAGTCGAGGTTTTTATCTGGAATGCCTGGTTCCACAGGCAGCTCTCTTCTTCTCCCGTCCCCCCGCCACCCCGTCTCAGGGGTGTGAATGTGGTGCACATTCATATGGCCACAGTCAGACGTCTTCTTTAATTATTCTCCACCTTATTTCTGGAGCTTATCTAGGGATCCTCCTGCCTCCATCCCCCTGGCACTGGGATTACGGACACATGCTGCCACACTAGACTTTATACTGGTGCTGGGGATCCAAATTCAGGTTCCAGACAAATGCAGTAAGTACTCTAACCACTAAGCCATCTCCCCCGGCTCCATGGAGCCAGCTCCAAATGCCACCCGCTGACCTGGTTGATCCAGGTTGAGTCAGACCTGGCCTTGAACTCAAGCTCCACTATGAAGTAGCCTTAGTCAGACCTCAGTCTCCGCCCTCCTGCCAGAACAGGGGATCGAGGAGGAGTGGATTTGAGGGGCTGTGAGACCCCCAGGAGGGGCTTCGTTCGAAGTACGTGGAGTGCTGAGTGTGGTCTTACGGGAGAGTGCTGGCACAGCACCTTCTCACACAGGAAGCTCTGAGTCTCAGCATGGCAGAAAGTGAGTAAACAAACAAACAAATAAGTAATAAAGTGCCTAGCACACAGCTCAGTTCAGGCAGCCCCTGCCCTGCTTCCTCTCTGGAGCTAGCCCGGCCCAGCCTGTGCCAGCGTACCTATTCCTGCTCAATTCACTTGATCTCTGTCCTGGGCTTATTTGCGTGCTGGTGAGCTGGGCACAGTGTGGCCCTGTACTGCCTGCGGGCGGGGAAAGGGCTAGGGATACGGGACGGTGGACTGCGAGGTTCCCTCAGGAGTCCTGTCTCTCCCACATGGGGGCTGAGGGACGAGGGAAGCTGGGCAGCTACCTTCTCTACGGGGACCTGAGAGTCCTGGGGGTGTGGACTCCAGTCTTGTTCCTCAGCCCTTGATAAAAGTGTTTAATGAGCAAACAGAAATAAGAAGGCCCATTTCTGGATGACGAGATAACTCTGGCTCCCCTGAGATGCCAATGGTAGTTCCCCTCTCCCCACCTTCTGACTGGCTCTGTGTATATGTGTGTGTGTGTATGTGGGTATGCATGAGGCCAGAGGACAATCTTGGGTGCTATTCCTTAAACTTCATCCACCTTTCTTTCTTTCTTTTTTTTTTTTCAAGGTAGGGTCTCACTCTAGCCCAGGCTGACCTGGAATTCACTATGTAGTCTCAGGGTGGCCTCGAACTCACGGCGATCCTCCTACCTCTGCCTCCCGAGTGCTGGGATTAAAGGCGTGCGCCACCACGCCCAGCCACCTTTATTTCTTGAAACAGGGTCTTTCATTGGCCTGGAACTTGCCTAGTTGGGCTAGAGAGGCTGGCCAGTGAGCTCCAGAGATCCCGCTATCCCTGTCTCCCCAGCGCTGGGATGACAACCGCCCAGCTTTTCTACATGGACTCTGAGCGTCAAATCCGGCCCCTCATACTTGTGAGGCAAATTCTTTACTGACTGAGCCATCTCCCAGCCCCCAGTCCCCGAGTCCGGTTTTGGTGTGGGCTCAGGTGGGCGCCCTGAGCCTCCACTGCCCGTCAGTGCCATGAGAGCGAGAGTTCCTCCCTCGGGCTCCTCAGGCGTCAGTGGTTGCACATAGAGTGAAGGCGGCTTCACTTTAACCAGCTATTGCCAGGCCTCATTCAGCTCCTGGTCTGAAGCCCCCCATTTTGAGCACCCCGGGAACCTGAGGCATCATCTCTGAGGTCCTGGTGACAATAGAGCTAGCTGAGGAGCCAGAACTCCGTGTCCCAGCTCCAGCCTCTTCCTGCTCAGGAGCCTGTGACTGGTGGCGCCGCAATAGAGCCTCCCCTCCCCTCCCAAGGGCCCAGAGGTATTTGGACGGCAGAGAAAAAAATGAGTTCCAGCCTAATGTTTTTCATTTTTGTCCTGAACAATGCCATTTCTGGGCTAATTGTTAAGCAAATATTGAAGGAGGCAGGGCCAGGGCTGCTGGCAGGCCTGGGGACATTATCAAAGATATAATTCCAAGGACAGGGCCCAAGGTTTGGCCACCCTAAATCCTGCCCAGAACTCTTGGACCTCCATGTTTGGTTCTTCTCAAATCTGACCACCTCTGCGGGAGGGGTTTTAAGGTACTGGCGGAAGGAGTCTTGGCTCCACAGATGTCACTGTAAAAACCAATTCTACCCAACAATGTCAGATCTCTTCCCTACATCACTCATGTTTGTCCTCTTTGAAGGTTTGACCAACTGTCCTCTTTGAGGGGTTTTCACAACAATGGTACCCTCAGCACCAAACCGAGGACTGAAGACCATCTCAAGCAATCTGGAACCCTGCAGGGATCCATGAATTAGGAGCAGGCATGGTGGCAAACATTGGTAATCCCAGTGCTCATGGGGGTTGAGGCAGAACAATGGAGGATTCAGGGGCTACATAGTGAGTGTTGCATCTCTACAGCCCAGCTACATACATGCCACAGTCTATCTCAAAAGTAAATGGAGGCTGGAGAGATGGCTCAGCGGTTAAAGGTGCTTGCTTGCGGAGCTTGACAACCCAGGGTTGATTTCCTGGTATCCGGGTAACTCCAGATGTATACAGCATGCATCTGGAGTTATTTTGCAGTGGCAAGAGGCCCCTGAATGCCCATTCTTTCTTTCTGTTTGTAAATAAATAATAAATAAAATAATTTTTCAAAAAATGAATTAGGAGGGCTGGAGAGATGGCTTAGCAGTTAAGTTCTTGCCTATGAAGCCTAAGGACCCTGGTTCGAGGCTCAATTCCCCAGGACCCACATTAGCCAGATGCACAGGGGGCCGCACGCATCTCGAGTTCATTTGCAGTGGCTGGAGGCCCTAGCAAGCCTATTCTCTCTCTCTGCCTCTTTCTCTCGCTGTCGCTCTCAAATAAATAAAAATAATTAAAAAACAAATTAGGAGACTCAAGTGGGAAGATTTCTTAATGAAGACGATGAAGACAGCAGCTATTGCTAACACTTACTGAGTGGTTACTGTGCGGCAGGCTCTGCACAAGGTGCTTCACGTGCATTGTATATGGAATGTCCCGACAGTTCTCCTATGAAGTCTCATTTTGGAACTGGAAAACCAAGGCTCAGAAACGGACTCGCACAGGTTATATAGCTGAAGGGAGGGGTAGAGCAAGGAGCTGAGTCCAGACTGCTTCCAAAGCCCTGGGCCTCAATTATCATCTATTCCATCTGGAAAACTGACCTTGGCCAGCCAAAGATGGCAGAGACAAGATCAAGAGTGGTGGAAGGGGCTAGAGAGATGGCTCAGTGGTTGTGTTTCCTACCAAAGCTTGAGGGTTTGTGGGGGGCTTGAGACTGCCCAAGTTAGAACCTCTAGAACCCGTGTAAAACAGCTAGGCATAACCACACACATCTGTAACTCCAGTCCTGTGGGAGGGCAGACACCAAAGAATCCCTGGGTCTCACAAATGCAAGCTCCAGAACCAGAGAGAGACTCTGCCACATGGAAAGACAGCTGCATGAGGGATGGAGGGGGCACCTGGTTGTTTTTTCTGGCTATCACAGGCAAGCCCATGTGGTGCCACATGAGACATACATGTGCATACACACCACACCCACTACATGCAAGCAAAAATCCTTAGAGTTCGTCTGGAGAGATGGCTTAGCGGTTGCCTGCAAAACCAAAGGACCCCTGTCTGACTCCCCAGGACCCACGTAAGCCAGATGCACAAGGGGCACATGCGTCGGGAGTTCATTTGCAGTGGCTGGATGCCCTGGCGCGCCCATTTTCTCTCTCTCTCTCTCTCTCTCTCTCTCTGCCTCTTTCTGTTTCTCTCTCAAATAAATAAATAAAAACATTTTTAAAAAAATCCCTAGAGTAACCGGGCATTGTGGTGCATGCCTTTAATCCCAGCACTTGGGAGACAGAGGTAGGAGGATCGCTGTGAGTTCAGGGCCACCCTGAGACTCCGTAGTGAATTCCAGGTCAGCCTGGACCAGAGTGAGACCCTACCTCAAAAAACCAAAATAAATAAACAAATGAATAAAATCCCTAGAGTGATAATGGAGAGTGGAGTTTCAAAGGGGAAAGTGGGGGGAGGGAGGGAATTAATATGGGTTATTGTTTACAATTATGGAAGTTGTCAATAAAAAATTTATCCCTAGAGTGGTAGAAAATACCCTCTCTCTCTCCCCCTCTCAATCTCTCTCTCTCTGTGAGTGTGAGGGGGTGATCCTATGTGTATACTCTCATGTGTATGTGGATGCACATTTTTGCATGTATGCATTCATGTGGAGGCCAGATGTTGAAGCCAGATGTCTCCTATCACTCCTCACCTTATTTTTAAATTTTTTATTTTATTTTATTTTATTTGGAGATAGCGTCTCACTGTAGCCCAGGCTGACCTGGAATTCACTACGTAGTCTCAGGGTGGCCTTGAACTCACAGCGATCCCCTACCTTTGCCTCCTGAGTGCTGGGATTAAAGGCATGTACCACCACGCCCGCTCACCTTAGTTTTTGAGACAGGGTCTCTCACTGATCCTAGAACTCACCATTTGGTGAGGTGAGCTAGTCAGTGAGCCCCAAGGGTTCCCTGTCTTTGCTGCCCCAGCGCTGGGGTTACAGGCATGCATCACCATGCTCCATCTTTTGATGTGGATGCCACAGATCTGAACTCAATCCTTTGAGCTTGCATGGCAAGTACTTTACCCACACAGCCATCTCCCCAGCCCTGGGAATTCCCACTCTCCAACTGGTGCTTCTTTGGTACACTTGTCTTTAGGGGACTCTTGCCTATCAGTGTTGAAAGACTTGGCTGCCTCTTGGTCTAATCCCCAGAAAACACATACAAGTGGTTTTAGGGAGTAAGAGACTCCATGCTTATCCAAAGACCACCCTGGCCCCCAAAGTTGGTCCTGCTATGGGATCTTCCCTTCCCTTGAGACCCTGTAGCAATGTCAGGCAGATGGAGACTTGATCACCCTGAAAGAGTTACATCCAGGTCCTGGGCATGGCAGGGTCTTAGAACTCCTGCCACTGTGTCCATGTTGCTGAGGACTTAGAATGCAAGAGTGAGAGCTGGCCCAGACTGTCCTCTTTTCACAAAGGCTAGGCTTGGGGCTGTGTGGCTGGCCCCCTCCTCTTTGTCCCCATGCTTGGCTAGCCCTTGGCCGTCATGGCAGGGAGGGGGCTGGCAGTCGGGGGTCTGTCTGAGGTTTCCTCCAGTGGCTGGTGGCAGCGGGTACAGCTCATTAATTAATTGGCGCTTAAGTACTTAGCATCCTCCTGCATCGTGTCAAACGAGGATTTGAGTCTTAATTCCCTGTGTAGGTAATGGTGGGAATGTGCCAGGGAGACGGTCAGGATGGAGAAGAAATGTGTCCCTTCGCTTGAACCTAGGCAGAGAACACTAGCTGCTGCTGAGGTGGAGGAAGTCTTGGGGGCAGAACCCCGGGACCCCCAGACTCCCAGGCTGATGCGACAGAAGCTGTGCCATGGTATGGAGCCAGAATACCATGGGCTCTGTGGGCTCCGCAGCCAGGTGCCCGGGTTCAACTCCCAGCTCATTTCCTGTTACTCACGTTCTCCCAGTGAGTCACTTTACCTCCTTGGATCTTGATTTGCATGTTTGGAGGGGAGGATGCCAGTGCCTCCACACAGGACATTTGCAGAAGCTAAGCAAGCTGCGATGGAGAGATTCAGTAGACCGTGCTGGCACGTGGAAGGGTCCAGTTTATAGGCGCTACCATCCTTCCTGCAGTCACTCTTGGGCGTGTTTGTATTTATTCAATAAACACGTATCAAGGGTGTGTTGCGTACCTGCTGGGCGCAGGTCAGGTGCCAGGAGGACAGTGCTGAATCAGTCTCTGGACCTCTGGAAGGCCCACTGTAAGTAAGCATCAGGGAGATGCAATCAATGTCAGACTCCATCACAAAGGGGTGGGGTGAGGCTTAGAGAGAAGTTGGCAAAGCCAACTTGCCATGCCAGCCTTGGGACCAGGCTGTTGGAGCTCCTTAGGAGGAACCCTCTACTCAGTGCCAGCACTCAAGGTTCTGAATGGATTCTCAGCAGGGGTCTCGCCAGGAGGAGCTGCACGTGTGGGCAAGGCAAAAATCCAACCCTTTACGCCCTATGCCTTTGGCTTGTTTGCTCTCCACCATTTGGGGTGGTTTCCACTGTTGTGGCCACAGAAGTGGCTTTGCCGGGGTCCACAGCATAGCTCCTCCGTAGTGTCGGGCCCTGAGGGAATCTCACAGCCTCCTCACAAGGTGCCAATTGACCACTCAAGGGTTAAGGAAAAAGCCTCTATTGGTGCCCAGGCAAGTCAGAGGTGTCATCTAGGAGACTGGGGAGTAAGGCAGGATAGGACAAGGAAGTCAGTGGCATGGGACAAAGGAAGGTACTAGAAGCTGGACACATGATTCTGCCCTCAGATCCGAAGGCAGCTATCCAACTTGTCTGAGCTTTGATTTTCTCACGTTAGAACGAGGACCACAGTCCTGTTGGGAACAGTATCTCTAAGCGAATGCTCTACAAATTCAGAACGTGTCCGAAAACTTCATTAGCAATAGTTTGTAGAGGATCAAATTGGCTAAGGGGCCTATAAGAAACTTTCACCTATTGTATTTTTATGGTCATCAAATTCAACACTGTCTCCACTATGGTCCTCACACTGAGCTTTACCCAGAATACAAATACATGTTATTTTTGCAATGCCTGTGCTGGGCATTGGGCTGAGCATTGGGCATTTGTTATGTCTCCTCGAGTCTTCATGACATGCCCCACACATGGGTGTTTTCTCCCCTCTGGACTGGTGAAGGAGAGAGGCACCAAGTCGGTTAAATCCCTTGCTAAAATTCTCTTTGGTGGAGGCAGTTTTGAAACCTGGTTCAGGTGTATTTGATACTCAGCATGTCATCACGGAGCAACTAAATGAACAAATGAATTCCAGCTCAGGAAGATCACGGGTTAAGGGAGGATGATGAGGTGTGTCTTTTTAAGTGGAGCTATCAGGGGGTTGGCATGAGGAAAGATATTTCTGGTTTGGGACAGTCTTGAGCTATTACCTATAACCACACAGAGTTCTAGAAGTTAAAGGAGAGAAGAGAAATCAGGAAAAAAAAAAAAAAAAGCACAGTTCAGTGGATAATTCAAATATCCGCTGGTAGCAAGACAGCTCCCAGTGCCTGGCAGGTGCACAGTTGGGAGGTGGAGATACACTCTGTCTGGGCCAGATCCTGCCCTGCTCTCACAGAGCTGGTAGAGGACTTGAAGCACGAGGGTAGCTAAAAGTGGCATCTTGGGCAGAAGGTTGGGGATTTGAGCCATCTAGATCTGTCTCTCTTGGTCTGTTTATTTTCCTCTATGAAGAGAAAAGTTGAAGGACCAGGATGTCACTCAACTCCATCAGCTGGTTGATCTATTCAGACCTGGAGACTTAAAGAAATGAGATGGGCACAAAGTGAAAGGCAAGAGTTTGGGAACATAGCTCAGAGGTAGAGAGCTTGTCTAGCATTCATGAGGCCTTGATTCAATCCCCTGCATGCATGGAGGCACACACCTTTAATCGCAGGACTCAGGAGGCAGAGGTAGGAGGATCACCAGGAGTTCAAAGACAGCCTAGGCTAGAGTGAGACCCCACCTTGGAAAAAAGAAAGTAAAAAAAGAAAGAAAGAAATATACATCTATATATAGTGAGAGAGGAAGAAAGAAGGGAAGAAAGGAGGGAGGAAGGATAGGAGGAAGGCAGAAAAGAGAGGGGGGAAAAAAAAAGAAGCTGGAGATGGGAAGAATGAAACTCTAAGAAAGCCACCATCCCATCATGGGCTCCTCAACCCCAGTGACATCTTGAGTCCCCTGAGTGCATACAGTGAGCTAGAAACGGAGTTCAGACTTCCCAGTGCGTTGTCTCATCCTGTCTTCTACACCCAGCATTTTAAAGTAGGAAAACAAAGGCTTAGGCAGGTCTCTCTGACCAAGCTCAAGTCGCTACTAAGTAGCAGAGCTGGGACTGGGAATCTCAGTGTCCAGCTGTGGAGATCGAATGGTCAGTCTGCTCTGCCAGCCTGGCGGGTCCTGTGGCTGGGGGCAGCAGCATGGAAAAGGTGGCAGGAGGGAAGGCACAGCCCTGGGGTTGGCAATTGCTTCAGCAATTGTACCACTCCCCGTCTCCAGGCAGCTGGAAGGGAGGTGAGCTGCTGAACCCAGACTTGTGAAGTATCCTGCCCCCAGCTCCCAGTTACTGAGCAGCTTGGAAAACTGACCTGAAGGTTCCTGGCTATGTCCTTGTGGGAGCCAACTCACGTATTTTAAGAAAGAAAAAAAAAAAAAGATCATTAAAGAAGTTCGGCCTATGAAGAAGCCATAAATGTAAAATATTGGTAGTTCGACAAGGTAGCCCCAGCAGCCACAAGGAGGGTTTGCTGACAAGCCAGAGCCTTTTTCCAGCCTGAAGTTTTCGCCTGACCACTTAGCTTGGGACCCACAAGACGTGTGTCTGCCACCATCCAGGAAGACAGACTGTGCTGCCAGAATGATGGGGGAACCAGGCCCCATTTCTGGAATGGAGCCCACACACCCAGTTCTACAGACACCCTTGGGCCTTCCCTTAATTTGCCTGTTGGTGACTACGCCAAAGGCACTGCACTCCTGTTAGTTTTGTTGAATATAAGAACGAATTAAATGGGTTGGCCCATAGACGCAGCACCTGTTTGCCCCTTAGTTTCATGGGTGTCTTACTCCCCTTCCTGTGCTCAGCAGAGGAGGTGCTACCAATCCATCCCATTGTGTCCTTCCCTCCCTCCCTCCCTTCTTCCCTCTCTCCCTCCCTCCTTCCTTCCTTTCTTCCTTTCTTTCTTCTGCGACCATAAAGAAGTACAGAACTGGGGATCCAATCATATTTAAAGTCTCCTGGAATCCCCTTCTAAGTTCAAGTCAGATTCCAGTTGATTGTACCCCAGATCTCGACAGGGCCTAGGCAGAGATCTAAGGTTGGAGGGAAGATTCTCAAGGTCCCACCCTGATCTCCAGCCCTCACACTCATGATGACTTTCAATGAAGCACCTGGCCCCTCCCTCCTCCCCTTCCCAGCTGTGAGACAGGGAGGGTGACATTGAGAGCCTGCTCTGGGGCATCCTAAGGGTTAACTAATTAATGGTCGGAAAGTGCTTTGAAAAAATAAAGTGCTGGATAATGGGAAGGGCAATTATGTTGGGAGAAACTCCTAATTTGGCTGGAATTGATGTTAATGATAAAGTATCTGAAACATGTAGCAAGCAAGCGTGATTGTATTTTATATGACACAGAGAGAGAGAGAGAGACTCACACGCAGGGGACACGGAGAGTGGTTAATTTAGTTAAATAAAGTGAACGATAAAAAGAACATGGATACTTCAGGACTCTATCTGGACTCCGAATAATACTTTGGAATGGGAGGAGGCCCTTGGACTCTTATTATTTATTTGTTTGTGATAGAAAGAAATGAGGAAGTGCCAGATTTGTGGCTCAAAAGGAGACCATGAGGCTCGGGACTTCTGCTCAAGAGCTGTTCCTAGGAAGGAGCCAAGGTTGCCACAAGAATCAATATGGAGAGGGCGTCCCTGCTGTCTAAGTGAGAGGGGGCTTAGAGGACAATAAAACTCTTTCACCTTCCAGAGGGAGAAACTGAGACCCCAAGGGAGGGAGAAGGATTGGGAATAGGATTCAGACAGAAGCCAGCATTACCGAGTACCTCTGTCAACCACCCTGTAATAAGATGCTGTGGTTCCATTTCAGCCTTAAAGCAATCCTGTGACATGGGTACCATTTTTACCCCTGTCTCGCAGAGGTAGATAGGAGCTCAGAGAGGAAGAAATGGGCCAGGAAGAGTTGGTCTCGGGCTGCCTGGTGCTGGAAGTGAAACTCCACAGTAGTGACTTTGCCACTAATGAAGTGCTCTTGAGATTCATGGCTCTGCATTCTTTGACTCGGTTCTGCCTACTGAAGCAGGGAGAGAGGACAAGGAGACTGGAGACTCCTGTTGCTGCCCAAGGAGTACCTCGAGGGGTGGCTCAGAGTGTCAGGGCTTCCTGGCTTGGGACCAGGGTAATGCCAGGACCCTTGGGAGGGCCTGAGTGGTAGTTTGAGTCTCAAGAGGAGAACATGAGGTTACTCCAAGGAAGGAGAGAAGCCTTATTTTCTGGAAGGTCTGTGAGGTCCCCGCAGGTCCAGATTAGTATTCAGTATTTATAATATTTCCATAATGGTAAAACAAAAGAAAACAAGCAGAGAGAATGCATTTTTAATCACCAATCATTTCTCTTTGTTTGTTGTGAATGAACAGCGAGGTGAAATAGTATTTCATAATCACCCCATTCGAATTTTCCTCCCCGCAAAGCACCAAGAAATCTCTAAATAAAATAAATAAACAAGCCAAGACCTTAAAATAAATTCCAGAGGGCAGAGTGTTACGTGTGGGTTATCACAGCTGTGGGAGGCAGGGGCTGGGGGAGGGACAATAAAGAGCCCTGATCTTGTCAGTTACCTGTCACTGGAGACCCCAAGGTTGGAGACCTTACATGGAAGGTAAAACATAGTTTGCAGATCTACAGAGCAGGGTGGAGCTGGGGCAGGCTCCCCACCCTGCATTTCTTCTTGCTCAATTTTTTTTTTCCCCAAGAATCTCCTGGTCCTCATCCTCTCATGAAAACCCAGGAGAATTCCTGCTCCCTGGCCCCTGGAGGGTCACCATCTCCCACTTAGACTCTTCATCCAGGGAATTTTCTCTACTTAGGGCTGACCTGCTTTAGAGCCAGTCAGTCCATCCTCTCAATGATGGAGGAAGAAATGGAGAAGAGAGAAAACAGAAGGGACGTAGCCCAGGCTTTCCAGCCTGGAACTCAGAGGACTGGACACACCATCCGCCTACATCCACCCGTGTAGAACTCTTATCTTTGAGAGGCCTCCTAGGCACCTGGATTTTCTGTGCTGTTTTTCTCCTGTATCTCATTTTGTACATATCAGCATGGACAGGTCCTTTGGACTGAGCAAAGTGCCTGGCAGATGGGACACTTACTACATGTTTACTGTATATCTAGATGGGGGATAAATGGCAGAGTAGATGAATGCTTGGTTGAATAAAAGGCTATGCAGGTGGATGAATGGATGGATGGGTGGATTATTTCATAGATGGGTGGATGGAGAAGTTTGGATAGGGACTGGGGAGATGACTCAGCAGTTGAAGGCACTTGTTCCACACAAGCCTGTCGACCTAAGTTCAATCCCTGGCGCCCATGTAAAGCTGAAAACAAACTGGTGCATGTGTCTGTAACCCCAACATGCCTGTGGCAATGGGAGGGGAAGCCTTCCACACATACACATACAGTTTGGACAGCTAAGTAGATTCTTGTTGGGTAGCAAGTTGGATGTGTGGATGAATACATGGATCGATGGACAGATGGATGGGAGGCTAATGTTGATTTAGTCTCCTAGATAACCAATGCCAATTACAGCATAGCCTTGTCAACATCTGGGTATCTGATGCTTTGAAATATGTCTTCAGCAGCCCTTTGACGAACTCTGTAAAATATCACCTTATAGCAAAGCAAGCCCCTTCCAAGAAGAAAGCTCAGGCCAAACTTTCAAGTGAGATCTGGGGAGATGAATCAGTGGGTAAGAGTGCTTGCCTCTCAAGCACAAGGGCCTCAGAAAGCCCGAGTTTGATCCCCAGCACCCACATGAAAGGTAGGCATGGACACCCATACCTATAACCCCAGTCTTATGGGGGGTAGAAACCAGACAATCACTGGGGCTCACTGGTCAGCAGTCTGACAGAGAAAAGCAGCAGCTTTGGGTTCCATCTCAAGGTAATAAGACAGAACATGATGCTGGATGTCTTCTCCTGGTGTCTGTGCATGTACACACATCTGCACACGCATGTGTATGCTGTACATACACACACCACACATACTATTGCACACACACATGTGCACACCTCAAAAAAGAAAAGAAGGAATTTTGAGTAAACCATATAGGCCCCATTTTCAAGTATGTCACGGTGTGAAAAAGCACTTGTAAAGGCAGAAGACACTGGATCTGCTTCTGTCCTGCCACCAACCCACTGCATGACCACGTGTGAGTGAGCAGCTTCCACTCCTGAGCCTCAGTTTCCAACTCTGCACTGTTCTCAGATGTCTAAGCTCTGGGTCTGACCCTCCTCTGTGGCCAGGAGGACCTCTGGAGCTCTCTCTCTCTCTCTTTTTAAAATTATGTATTTGTGTGTGTGTGTGTGTGTGTGTGAGAGAGAGAGAGAGAGAGAGAGCGCCCTTTGCCAATGCAAATGGCACTCTGTGCTATGTTTTGGATCTGGCTTTACATGGGTGGCTGGGGAATTGAACCCTGGGGCTAGCAGGCTTTGCAAGCAACATTTTTACACTGAGCCACTTCCTGAGCCCCGGAGCCCTTGTTTTACAGTCTGGGCCACCCCACTCTCCTGCTCCTGACCCCTTCCATGTCAAGGAGCTTTGCTCAGTCCTGGCCAACCTGTCTTTGCTCAGCCAGGCAGCAGGCACAGGGCAACACAAAGCAACAGGAAGTCAGGATAGATAGATGCTCTGGCCATGGCCAAGGCCCACACTCTGAATCCTATTGAAAAAATAATAAAAAGGTAATTACTTTGTCATTACTGAACACTGGTTTGTCTTTTTTTTTTTTTTTCCTTAAGCCCTGACCATAAATAACCAACCCATTACCCTTCGGAGTGGACACAAACATGCAGACAGACCTGTCTCCTTACACATGCTGGCCTTCCACTCTTGTCCTACCCACATAACATGGTCTCTCTCTATCCCTCCCCCACACGCACAGGTGCTGCTCACTCACTTGACAATTCTTACACATTCTTCCAGGGTTCTAGAAATAATACTAATAACAATAATAGAAGTTACTATATATGAAATTTAGGCTAAACTCTCTGTAAGAATTACAACAGAGATTTCTCCCACAATGCTGTGAGGAAGATAGTCATTTTGTTGCCATATTATTATGGGGACACTGAGACTAAAAGAGGCCATGGTCAGAAAGCTAGTAAATAGTAGAACTGAAATGCGAACTATGTGATCAAATTCAGACATCCATGCTCCAAAACATGGATTACTCAAACACAGATTTAAAAACCATTCACAGACATGCACACACACCTGATGGGTCAAGGAGACTAATATCATTGTACTAGGAAAAGGTTAACAAGGGAGCCATGAGAACGTAGGTGGGGTGTCCGGCTAAGCCTTAGGTAGGGCCATGTCAGAGAAGACTCCCAGAAGGTGGCACTTGTTTTGATCTCAGTGGGTGAGTGGGAGGAGGAAAGGCCTCAGAGAAGGCCCTGCTCAGAGGCCTGGGGTGAGTGCAGGAGAGCAGGCTCCTAGGAAGCTCTGTGTGGCTGGAGCAAAGAGTGGCAAGGAGGTGGGATAAGGTGAGGCTGAAGAGGCGGAGAGAGCTGCCACACACATCCGGGACAGCTTGGCACAGCAGGGCGGTCCTTCCCACCCACACTCAACTACCTGGCACTCCTGCCCATGTGACATGAGGCACCTCATCAGCAAAACAACTCTTTCCTGCCTCCCTGGCTGACCCCGCCCTCCATGAGGCATGGTGCCACCTGCATAGGTGTCTGTTGGGAAGAAGCATGACCACTTCTGGAGTCCTAGGGTGGCATCTCTTTGCTGTGCCTAACCCATGCCAACCTGTGGCAGGATCCACATCCCAAGACAGAAGCAGCCCAGTCTATGCTCTTGGAAGTCTGAGCTGATTTCAGATGGGTTGGGGTGAGGGGAAGAAAGGAAAAGGGACAAGGGCTGAATTTCAGCGTGTGTGATTTGTAGCAGGAGCCAGAAGGCCACGGGAGCGTGGCTTCTGCTCAGAGGACAAGGAGAGAACTAAGGAAAAGCAGGTTCCTTTGAGTTTTCCATTTTGAGGTTTATCTTGTTCTACAGGCCCCAGTGCCAGGCCTGACCCGCCCTGGCAGGCATGGGAGGGGCGAAGGTGTTGGCCCATAGGTCTTTGGGTAAGAGGTGATGTCAGCAGGCAGCCCTGCCCCTCACCTGGCTGTCCCTTTGTGTATTGGTTGTCGGCTGCCAGCAAAAGAACAGCATGCCAGCGTGCAGAACACAGCCGTGCCTCCAAACCTTCTCTAAAGGAACACAGAGGCCTGGCCTGCAAACCTATCATCCCAGCCACTTGGGAGGCCGAGGCATTAGGACTGAAAGAGCGAGTTCAAGGCCAACGTGCCTGGGCAACTTAGCGAGACCCTGCCTCAAAATTAACACATGTGCGTGTATGCACACACACACTGAACTGGGGATGTATCTCAGTGGTTGGGCATTTTGCCTACCACACATAAGACACTAAAAACATAAGATTCACAATCCCCACATCACCCACAAGAGCACACACCCCAACACCCCACACAGGAACACTTGTACCCACACACATCCTCCAATCTCCCAGGCAGGTGACTGAGACAGCTCAGAAGCCTGACCCTGGTGGGTTTGATTTAAATTTACATTTTAAAGCCCAATTCACACCCCAAAACCTGGCTCTCTGATTATGTTTTAAATTTTACTTATATTTATGTGATTATATTATTTTATTTTATATATCTTCTATTTATTATTTATATTTTACTTAGGTGTCTATTTCTCTGTTTCCCAGATGGTTTACATTTAAACATGAATTAACCTTTCCCTTTTTTTTCCCCAAAAAGTTTGAACAATTTTTTCCTACTGGTAGATAGTTTAGGGATGTTAAATCTGGAAGGGAGTGAAGGTCAGAGACAAGGGGAGTAGGAGACATTTTCTAAAAAGAAAATATTAGTTATTCCTATAAGGTAAGGGTAAACACAAATACTGAAAATGCCAGTTAATGAGAACAAATCAGGAAAGGAGTTGGTGGAGGCAAGAGAGAAAAACAGCTCGTCCCTTGCTTGGAACTGAGCTGAGGCTCAGGCAAGGAACGTGAAGGCAGGTACCTGGTGGCTCCTGGACTTGGAAAACAGGTAGTATTTATGGCATCGGAATCCCTAAGGATTTTCTGTCAAGAGAGGCTTTTGGAAGGTACAGGAGGACCCGTAAGAGGAAAAGGGAACTCGACCCATTCAAGGCTGAAAGACTGACCAGATTTCTCCCCCTTCACCCCTGTGGGCTGAGCCAACCACCCTGAACCCGAACCCGGATGCTGGCTACTAATCAGGGGTTGGGAACCTGTACAAATGCCTCTCTCTCTGCACCAGCTCTGGGAGTCCTTCTCCTCATCTCGGCAGACGTGGGTCTCAGCAAGGCCACTCAAACCTTGAAACAGCCCCTGCTTGTGGCCAGCGTGGTTCTAATAAGGATTCATTACTGAAATCACAGACTCTTTCACCCATTAAATTAGTAGGGGTTAAAAAAGAGTGAGAGTGAGAGTGAGAGAGAGGAGAGAGAGGGAGAGAGGAGAAACGTTGAAGGTTGGAGAGCAAGGGGGAGATGGGTTTATCAGAAGCCCAGAGCTGCCTCTGGAAGGACGAATCCACACAGCCCTCCCAGAGGGGGCAGCCTGGCGATGGGTCTCAGAAAGCTTTAAAATGTATGCACGCTCTTTGACTCCACAAATCCACTTTAAGAAATGTGCGTGATTATTTATGGACAAGGATATTCATTAGAGTTATTTATAATAATGAAAAGAATTGGAAACAAGTCCTGTGTCCAAATTTTCCAATAGTAAAGGATTGCTTAAGTAAATTACCATCAAACTGTACAATACAGCCATTAAAAATCACATTGTAGAGAATATTTAACAATGTGAGAAAAATGTATGTGTTAAGTATACATGGCTGGCTAATAAAAAAAAATCTAGTATGTTCCATGTGATTCTGATTTTGTATAACAAGACAAAGAAAACAAAACAAAACACCAAGTCTGGAAGGAAATGCATAAACACATTCACAGTGATTATTCATGGGTGGGGGGATTAAAGATGATTTACAGATGGCTCAATGGGTAAAAGTGCTCGCTGCACAAGCATGAAGACTGGAGTTCAATACCCAGCACACGTACAAAGCTGGGCGTGATTGCACATCTCTGTGACCCCAGTACTGAGGGAAGCAGAGGCAGGAGGATCACTGGGGCTTGCTGGCCAGCCAGCTAACTGGGAAATGGTATGAGCTCCAGGGTCAGTGAGAGACTCCATCTCAGGGAAATAAGGTGAAAGAGCCAGTCTTCCCCTCATGTCTGCACATATGAGCCCTGGATATCCGCATACGTACAGCGCATTCAATACACATGCTACACCCCCTACATACATACATATATAAAAAAAGATGAGTTTCAAAGGGACTGGGGCTATGGCTCAATTGGTAGCATGCTTGCCTGACATGTACGTACATGCTACCAAGCGTGCTTGAGGCTGCCCTGGTAGGTATGCCCCTGTCTCAAAAAGGAAGGAAGGAAGGGAGACTTAAGTTTTCTTCCTTCTGTTTATCTGCATTTTCTGTTTCCTCGAACAATTATGTATTGTGTGTTCAGAAACAAATAATTATGTACTTTTCCAAAGGAATGAGAGATGTTATGGGGAAGGTCTTGCAGAACTCAGTAATTGGCTAGGATCTGATGACCCAGCTCAGAGTTGGGGGAAAAGTCCGTCTCCCAGCCTCTGCCCCCAGGGCACTCCCAAGAGACATTTCTATATAAAATAAATCAACTCAGCTTATTTATTTATTTAGCTTTAAAAAAATTTTAATGACAGTTTGCCCAGTAATCACCTTCATTGCTTGTCCTTGGTACATGTTTACCTAGTCACTAGACATCTACTAAGCACCATGTGAGGCACAGTGAGGCCCCCCACACACCTAGATTCCACCCAAGGAGAAGAGCAAGGCAGGGAGCGGCCCAGGTAAGGTAAGCAAGTGCATTGTCTGTATTTTTATTTATTTATTTTAAAATATGGAACACAGGGTTGGAGAGTTGGCTCAATGGTTAAGGTTCTTGCTTGCAAAACCTGATGGCCCAAGTTTGACTCCCCACTACCCACCTAAAGCCCGATGCACAAAGAGTACACATCTGGAGTTTGTTTGCAGTGGCAGGAAGCCCTGACACAACCATACTCTCTCTCTTTCTCTCTCTCCCTCACTTTCTCTCTCCTTGTGAATAAAGTTATAAAAACATTTTTGTTCATTTTTATTTATTTATTTGAGAGTGACAGAGAGAGAGAGAAAGAGGCAGATAGAGAAAGAGAGAGAGAGAGAATGGGCACACCAGGGCTTCCAGCCACTGCAAACGAGCTCCAGACACGTGCTCCCCTTGGCTAACGTGGGTCCTGGGTAATCGAGCCTTGAACTGGGGTCCTTAGGCTTCACAGGCAAGCGCTTAACCACTCCATCACAAAATCATTTTTAAAAATATGAAATGCTTCACAAATTTGTGTGTCACCCTTGCACAGGGGCCATGCTAATCTTCCCTGTGTTGTTCTAATTTTAGTACATATGCTGCTGAAGATAGCAACTTAAAAATGTTTTTACATGTGTGTGTTGGGGGGTTGGTATGGGCACACGAGGGCAAATAATGCTCGCACCACCTTTTGCGTCCAGCTTACATGGATAGCTTGAGACTTGAACCTTGGTCAGCAGGCTTTGCAAGTGAATGCCTTTAACTGCTAAGCCACCTCCCCAGTCCCTTGTCTTTTTTTTTTTTTTTAACTTGAAAAAAGTGTTTCTTTGTCAACATTTATTGGATGCTTGCTGTGTACAAGGTCTGATTCTTCATATTGCATTTATCTTTTTCTGGATAGAAATGAAATATAAAGGATATATTTGGTGATGGACACCTGCAATTCTGGCACTTGGGACTTGGGAGGCTGAGTAGGGAAGGTCTCAAGAGTTCGAGGTCACCTTGGGCTACACTGAGAGTGTCAGGCCAGCCAGGGCCACACATCAAGATGCTATTACACACACGGACAACACATACAGAGACATACACACAAACACCTGTTCTGTTTCCCCTCTTCCTTTCCCTGTATAATTTACATTCAGGTTTCTCATTTACGAATTCCAAGTGAAGGCACAAATGCTCGCTGCATTGGCCTAAGTCACAAAGTGACTTTCGTTACCTTGTTGCCCAAGTAGCTGGTCCTGGTGGGAGAGTCACACAGCCAACCTGTTTTTGTGAATGTTGCTCTCTGTGCCACGCTGTCCCCATCATTATAATGGGCATGTTCATCGTGGTAACTACCTCTTACTGTGGTTATGAGGGGCTAATGAGATGATGTAAGTGTCTAGTATGGTGTCTGGCTACTGATACAGTATCAGGTTTGCTTCCATCATTGCAGAGGATTTGATAACAAATGTGAGGGCTGGAGAGATGGCTCAGCAGTTAAGGCGCTTTCCTTCAGAGCTTAAGAACCCGAGTTCAATTCTCCAGTGCCCATGGGAGCCAGATGCGCAAAGTGGCACCTGCATCTGGAGTCTGTTTGCAGTGGCTGGAGGCCCTGGTATGCCCATTCTCTCTCTTTTCCTCCTTCTCTCTGTCCTTGCAAATAAATAAATAAATAAAATAGTTTTTTAAAAATGTGACGGAAGTTGAGCTGTTATATCCGTCAAGGCTTTCCCAGGCAGACTTGAATTTGTTTCATGATTAATTCTCCAGCATGGGACTTGGCTCCTGAGCTGCCGAGATAAAAGCACAAAGTCTGTACTGGGTGGGGACAGCATGCATACGTGCATGCACGCGTGTACGTGTGTATGTATGTGAGTTTGGGGGCTCCCTAGAGACATAGAAATGGGATAGGCTCTCCATGATGTGGAGCTTGTCTGGAGGCAGGGAACTATGCAATCTTCTCTGCTGGGGCATAGGTCTCCAGACCCATCTCTTCCCCCACTATGAACCCCAGCCAGATACCAGGGAGAAAAAAAAAAAAAACCTGGCAAGACCATCCTGGCATCTCCTGGGTAGTAATAACTCCTCCTCCCTTCCCCCAGACATTGTCCTAGGCCCTTTCTAGTCATTTCCCCCCTAGAGCAGAGGCACTTGACAGGCAGTGACTTACCTTGATCCTGTGACTGACTCATCAGTGAGGACCTGATGTGCGCTAGGCACTGTTGGAGGTGCTGAGGACACCGAGGGCCACTGAACAAAGTCCCTGTTTGTAGGAGGCTTCCATTCTAGTAGGGCACCTGGAAAGGAAGCATAGGAACAAATGAATAAGCTAGCCCATTTTAGACACTCACACAGGATGAAGTAACAAAGACAGGGAGCTACTGTAGGGGGGAGGAGGAAGAAGAAAAGGGGGAGGAGGAGAGGAGCGGGGTGGGGGAGAGGAGCAAGAACCCAGGCAATGTCACTCTATTGGAATTCTTCACCCTGCCCAAAGGGTGGTCCAGGCAAGGGAATCAAGGGTCTGTGAATGGGACAACCTGATGTTTTCTAGGATAGCAAGAAGTCAGTGTTTAGGGAGCAATGTGACGAAGAGGGGACAGTACAGGGAGTTGAGGGCCAGAACAGGTAGATCTTTAAAAAAATATTTTGATTTATTAATTTGCAAGCAGGGACAGATATAGAGAAATCAAGAGGAGAGAGAGAGAGAATGAGCATGCCAGGGCCTCCATCCACTGCAAACAAACTCCAGATGCATGTGCCACCTTGTGCATCTGTACTGGGGAATCAAACCCAGGTCCTTAGGCTTTGCAAGCAAGTGCCCTTAACCACTAAGCTCTCTCTCCAGCCCCAGTGGCCAGGGCTTGAAGGACTCAAGGAGAAAGATGCTTGGCTGAGGCCACTTCTGGAGCTTGGTACTCTATCCTCACACAGGGGAAGTTCCTGTTGAGGAAGTAAGAACACAAGGGGAGAAGGACTGTGAAGGACCTGGGTGGGGGAGATAGAAGAAAGAATAAACGATTTCATAAAAGTTTAGTGGGTGACATGTGACTGTTGGGGAGGTTGGGGGGGAAGGTGGGAAAGAATGGATATGCGGGAGGAGGGCTAATAGTGGGAAAGGGAGCCTAGCCTGACAGTGGGAAGGGGAGTTTTGCCTGATGGTTGCACAGAGAATTAGAAATTCCTCCACCAGCTCAGAGGGGCAGGGAGAGCCCTGCCTGGTTTGCTGTTTGCCTTGGTTCATTCTCCCGCTGTAGGATGTTTTGGTTCAGCACACACATGCCAAGTAAATGAATGAGTGAAGGACCACTGCTGTAGAAGAAGAAAAAGAAAGACGGGAGAAGAAAGAATGGAGGGAGGACAGAGAGAAATGCGAAATACAGGGAGCACTGAATGTCTCCAGGAACAATGACAATTACTGGCACTTATTGATCAATATCTTGGCTCAAGCACTTTTCCTACATTAACTCACTTTAGCCTCTCAACACTCCCAGGCAGTCGGGGCTATTATTATCCCCATTTTACTGTTAAGACAATTGAGGTATGGAGGGGTCAAATGTTTCACTTAAAGTCACCCGTATAGTAAGTAGTTAGGGCCTGAGCCCTGTGCTCAAGCTTCTTGGCACTGGCACAAGACTGAGTAGATCCCTGTGCCAAAAGTCGAACGGGCTTCTTTACCACCTCTCGGATGATAGTAACGAAGGATGGAGCTTGGTATCTCTGGGGTGTGCTTTCTGCTGAGTTCCCAGATACAAGGTTCTCAGAGATGTGGGCTGAGCAGAGCCACTGGGAACTGAGGAAACCTTCAATGGTAGCAAAAGAGACCGTGAGGCCCAAGGTCCTCGAGGGCTGTGAATGATAGGTTGTTGCTACTTCCTGCTAACTTTTTAGGATTAGGAGAAGAGACAACAAAACAAACCTGAGAAGTGTCTGAACACCAGTTCTGGCTTTCCTGATCCAATCCCTAGGCCCATTCCAGGCCATCAAGAGATGAGCACTTGGAGCTGGTTTCTTTCCCAGCAAGTCTGATGCACCAGCTGTCATTCAGCACGGCATCTAAGCAGTGTAGGACATCTCCTTTGCCAAATCGAAAGGTTTTATTAGGGGATAGGGCAAATCTCCACTACCTTAGAGCCATGGTGGACTCTGGCCATTTGCCTCTGGTCCAGTGAACTTCCAACTTAAGGCAAGGCATGGACTGCATCCCAGTAGATGTCTGTCTCCAACCGTCATCATGCCAGGCCTAGGGTCACTAGGCTCAGCTGAAGTAGGTCCCTGTCTCCCAGCATTTCCTCCTGGTATAATACACTATGTCAAGCATGTCTCAAAGCCTGGGTCATCCTCTGAAGTTTATTCAGTTAACCATGTGCCTATACAGTACTATTGTTTCTCACTTCTTTTTGCCATCTGGTGGTTTGCCCCCTCCCTGCCTTTGTTTTGCATCTCACCTTTATTTCCATCTTGAGTTGGCACAGAACAGGAAATAAAGTACCATAACTAGAGGTGGCCTAGGCGAGACAGACAGGACCCAGGCTCGAGGGCGCTAGGACTCAGGTTGATGCTAATGGTAGGCTGTGCCGCGGTGGGTACTTCAAACCGACTGGGTGGTGGAAAAGGGTTGCTCTTCAACCGAGATGAAAGACGTTCTTGCCGACTGCTGGACCAGATGATGAGATCTCCCAAGAAACTCCTCATTCTACTGTCTTATTTTATTTTGTTTTCGTGGATCTTTTCATTCTCTGCTATATTATTCGTTTTAATGTTCATAATTTCCACCCCCCAACCCCAGCTCCAGTAAAGACCTAGCTTGCTCATTGGAGGATTTACCTCTTGCACAAGAGGCTAAATGAAAAACCCCCTTGCAAAGAATAAGCGCTAAGCGGGGATCAAAACATTACGTTCTTTTAGATTTGAGTTTTCCAACATTCTAACTTGCAAAAAAAGAAAGAAAGAAAGAAAGGGGGGGCGGGGAGCCAGTTCTTTAAGGAGAAAAGTGGGAATCAAACTTGGGTCTCACACGGTTCAGAACAGGTGAGAAGTGACGCACTCTTGTCCCTTCTCCCTTCTGCCCCAGCCTCAACTCCACTCAGGCGACAGGGAAACCTTCCGGTGCCGCGAAAGGGAGCCGCGCGCTTCGATGCAGCTTCGCGAGCCGGTCGGGCCGCGCGCGCACGCGGAGCTCGGTCGGCCCGGGTGGTGGGTGGGAAGAATCCAGGAGGGGAAGCTCTGGGGGTGTGAGGGTGGAGCGCAGCCCGGCCCCGCGATCCGGCCCGGGTTTTGCATGCCACTCATTCGCCCGTTCGGCCGCGGAGAATTCCATAATCACGGCGGGCGAGAGCGGAGACTGGGAGCGAAAAATCCGGGATCCGGCAACTTTGGGCCGCGCATGCGCGCCCGCGGCGCTCCATCCCAAACACACACACATTTTTCCCCCGGACTTGGAAAGTCACCCAAAGCCGCCCCAAGTGCAGGTAAGAGACTCGGCGCTCCTTCCACCGCGGTCCCCTCCAGCCCCTCGGCTCCGCCGGTCTTCCAGGGGGCCTCCCCACCTCGCCCCCCGTCCCAGTGCAGACCACTAAGCCCCGGGGCTGCGGCTTGCAGCCGGGAGCGGGCGAACAAGCGAGCGACCGAGCCAGCCAGCTTTGCGAGCGGCGGCTGCCACCCAACTCCGGCCGTGCGGGAGGCAGGGGGCACTGAGGGCTGGCACCCCGGCGCGGGGCGGCGCGTGGCCCATCGTGGCCAGGGGAATGCCCTGCGCGCGGCTCCGGCGGGTGTGGGGGGAGGGAGGGCTGCGACTCCTGGGGGTCACTTATTCCAACTGAGGGGGCGGTGGGGTAAGGGGCAGAGGGGGAGGTGCCAGGCACGAGTGCGGGACTTTGCAAATAGGGTGGGGGCGCCCCCCGCGCCGTGGGCTCTTGGGGGGGGCAGGTGCTCGCCAATACTGAGGAATCGTTCTTTCTAAGCCCCCCCTCCCCAGATGCAGGGGGGTCGTGCCCTCCCAGGGGAAGAGAAGGAGGCAGGCGTGAGGGGCGCCTGGGGTGACTTTGCAAGACTTTGCCCAGGGGAAGGGGTGGGTGGGGGATCTTCTCCAGCTGGTTCTCGTGCCCCCGACACCGGGGTGTGTGCGCTGCCGGCAGAGGTAGGCAGTAATCGTGTAGACACAGGGTGCTAAGGGGTGCCCCGAGTGGGGAAAAGAAAAGAGGTTTCTTGATTGTGGGGAGCAGCTCCCCCCTTTCTATCGGTGCCTGGGAAGTTTATCTCAAGTGCGCTGCTCCAAGCGCGCGAGTGGCGCTCCTCACGGTCTCCCCCACCCCCAGCCTCGCCCGGCTGAGGTTGGCAACACTGGGCACCGGGTGTCCGAGCACCGGCTCAGACCCGCTCGCCTGTTGGCCCAAGCCCGCCCGGGTGTGAGGAAAAGTTCCGGGGAGTTGCGGCTGCTGTTGTGTGCGCTGGGAGAGAAGTTGCGCCCGGGGGACGTGGGACGTGGGACGCTGGGCTGGCAGGCTGTGTGTGGGGGGGAGACGGGGACGGGTGGAGCGGTGCGTTCCCGGGGGGGGGGGGTGGGCTGCTTCTCACCGGCAAGAGCGGGTCGGGTGGAGTCTATGCCCCGAGGTAGGCTGAGGGTGAACTAGGGGCTCAGCATTTGGGGAGAAGGACCACTGAATCCAAGGACACCGGGCTGAAAAAGGCACCTGGTGGAGGACAGAGTGAAGAGGAACTTGTGGGAGCTTAGGGGGACACTAAAGGGGAGATGGCTGGGCCACCGGGAACACTTGTGTCGGGCTTCCCCGTCTGGGAGCGCGGGGTGGCTGGCTGAGTGTCAGGATCGAGGCTCCCAGGGGTGCGCGGGAATAAGGGGGATCCAACCGACCGACAGTCACAGAGCTCCCAGGGTAGGGGGCCAAGGCGTGCGCCCCGGGGTGAGCGGGCCGGGCGGAGCGGCGGCCGGTTTATTTTTACTCAGTGGCATTTGCAGAATGTGCAGCTGATGACCGTCGGCCGCCAGGAAGTTTTGCTTTCTGCTCTTTCTCCCTCTTTCCGAAACCAGCCGGTCGGGAGCGGGAGGGCCGCGGAGCCGGGCTTGGGAGGGGAGGGGGCGGCCCCTAGGGTAGCGAGGTGCGGGCAGGGGCTGCGGCCGGGGGCTACCCGGGAGCAGATGCGGGCGCGGGCGGGTGGGTGAGCGACGGGCCGCGGTGGCGCGGTCGAGCGAATGTCTGTCCCCGGCGCTGGAAGCTCCTCCGCGAGGGGAACAGGTGTATGCGCCGTCAATCACAGCCGGAGGGACACTTTGGGGGCGTAGATTAAGATCATAATAATAGATTTTTTTTTTCCCTCTAGGGGGTGGGCTCAGACTCTTCTTCCAAGTCTTCCTCGACTGGGGTCTGGAGTTGGGGGAGGAGAGAAGAGCGGAGGGAGGCCGGGGCGGCTTCTGGCTCCGCACAAGTTTCTCCAGACCGAGCCTGGGCTGGCCAAGCGGACCCGGGTGCTCCGAGGACCTCCCTCCAAGTCAAGCCGGGAAGGGTGAGGGGTGGTGGTCTGAGGGGTGCCTGGTTGTAAAATTTGTCCCGCAGAGACACAGCGATGACAACCTTCCTTCGAGCCTGGAGCTCCCCCAAACCCAGCTGGATCTCAGGGAACTTGGGTGTTGTGGCGGGGGGGTACGTGGTCTCTACAGAAGAGCCCAGGGACGCGCGGCCCTTGATCAAGTGTGTGTGGTCGTCCCGACAACACCTCGACCCCTCGCTGGGGTGGGGGTAGGGTGGAGGAAAAAGACCCGAGTAATCGCGGGACAAAGTTGGTAAATTTAGGACGTCTCCCAGCTAGTCCCGGGGCGCGGTAAGAGCGCTCCACGGGACTGGAAAACGGGTCGCCCGGTGGTGGTGGTGGGGGGGAATACTGGTGCCCCCCACGCCCACCCCACGGCGTGCGCGCACGCACACCCATGCACACTCACTCTCACACTCGCCGCCGTCCTACAGGGAGCTGTCCCGGCTGAGCAAGAGCAGCTGCGCCGGGCGCGGGGAGGGGGAGCGGGTCCCCGGGGGCTGCGCCCGGGCTGCGCTCCACGTGCCCGGAGGGGGCGCTGGGCCGTTCCGCGCCCGAGCGCACAGTGCCGGGTTTGCGCCCTGGTGGCGGCGAGACGGTGCGTCCCGGGCGGTAGTAGATACTCGCTCCGTCTCTGGTCACCTTCCCCCCAAGCCTCGGTCACTTTCCCACTTCCTAAACTTTGGCTTTTCTGGTTTGCCCCTCTTTGGAGTACTCGGATCCCTTCCAAGACAGGTTGGGGGGGGGGGCTTCTTCCTTTCCGGCTGCGACCACTGTTTCGCTCCCTGGAACCCCGTGAATTGACACCCCCCCTTATTTTGTTAGCCACCTTAGAGGCGGTTAACGAGGGTTTATGGGGAATATTGTTGAACTTCAGTAATCAGGTTTCTAGCGATCTTATGCCTCCTGTTTAATTTATTAGACTAGTTATTTATTCTGTTGATGATAATCTGTTGCTGGTTTCTATGGAGATGTTAAACTGATCTCTTTCAGAAATCAAACTCCATATGCACTAAAACGTTTAAAGGGGCAGTGCCTTCCTCTCCCCCCCACCCCCTGCCCTTTTTGTTTTGTTTTGTTTTTTAGACTTTGCACCTTGCTGAGTCTTCGTGTCTTGCTCGGAGTCTCAGCTCATTTTATTTCCTTCTTACGAAGGAGAGGAGAGGAGCCCGGGAGACTCACGCTTTGTGGCAAGTAAAGCTTATTGTAGCTAACAGAAAGCGAAGGCTTTGATCCCCAAGTTGCATCATCATTTAAAACAGATCATTTCACCACCACCCCCTTCCTCCCCCCATCATAGAAGAGCAAAATTCTTTCAAGATCAAAGAGTCCAATCTAAAAAAAAAAACTATTGTTTTAAAAATAAGAAACTCAGTTAAATATGAACCTCCTCTTCATATCTGCTCCCCTTGTTTTTAAATAATTTTTTGAATAAGAAAAACAAAACTCGGTTCATTTTTCATACTTATGAATAGTTTATCTTGCCCCCTCCCTAATTTAAAAAGAAGTTCAAAGTTAGATTTCTCTGCCTGTGGGGGTTGAGGTAGATTTGCTTCTTTTTTAGATCCTGACCATCTGTTTTTGGGAATTTAGCCTCTGGGAAGAGGGAGAAGGTTTTTACTCAAAATTAATAGAGTAAGTGCTTTATCTTTCCCCCCTTTTGGAGGGAAATCAGTCATCCAAATTTTAAAAGGTCCTATTTTCCTTGCATTTTAAGAGATTATCAGTAACCTCAGACTGATGAACTTTTTCTCCTCTTCTCCTATGTTCAGCTAATTTTCTGTAGACTTCTGACTTTGGTGGTCATGGTTGGGGGGGGGGGGCGTTCTGTGAATTAAAAAAGTAAGGCAGAAAAAAGACCATCTTGATTTGTGACATTCTGAAAAATTGCAAACCTATTCTGGCTCCAATATTTATCACCCTGACAGATATGATACAAAGCGATTGCATTTCCTAATGATCCTCCGGGACTAAGTTGTAGGTAAAACCATTAAATGCATTTTTAATATTAAAGTAAGGCCCAGGTTCCATTTTCTTGGAGGTAGGAAGAAGGGAAGTCCCTGTACAGAGCTGGTGCTTTTTGAGTAAGCTGTTTGGGTTTCTTCAACTAGAGCCCCCCCTTCACATTCCCACTTAACTTTGGGGAGGGGTGAGCCATACACAGTACATTTGGCTTTCATAAATAAATTTATATTTGGCCAGAAGGTCCAATGCTAATAAGAGTACACTTATAAAAAAACACTCAAGACTCCACCCCTGCTATAGGAAATAAAACAGAGGCAGTACTTGACTTTCTCCCCCCCCCCCCCAAGTCAGCATGCTTCTCTTTTATATTAATTTATTTTGGAGAGGAGTGGAGTGGCTGCTGTTTGTCAGTTCTGAGGAGAGAGGGGAGCCATTCCTATTATTTCCCTCTTTGCTATATTTTAAATTTTTGTTTGACTTGGATGGCAAACAGAACAGAGGCTTAGGAGTAAAAAGAGCACTGTGGCTTTAAACTCAGGAGTTTGCATATTCTCCTTGTATCTTTCCCCTTTGCTAATTATTGTGTTGTTTTCAGAGCAAATATGTCATATCCATGGCGACCGGGCAGGTTTATTGTCTTTCTGAAGCAATAGCTCACATAAGTAATTAATGACTTTCTTTTTTTTCCTCTGGCTTAGGTTAAACAGATCATTCAAGGAAAGTCATCTCTCTCTCTCTCCTTTTCTCTCTCTCCACTCCTCTCTCCCCCCCCCCCCCGCTTTTTTTTTCAGTCCAATGACATAAGAACATGAGTTAGAACAAGAAAATACTTTAACCAAAAAACCAACAACTTATTTTCCCTCAATTCTTTTCAAAGCTGAAGTGTCAGCTCAGAGACCCAGGCGCTGTCACCCCGGAGCCCTGTGAGCAGTGCTGTCCCAGCCTGGGCTGGCAGTCCCTGGGCAGGGCTGTTGAGCAGGGAGGCCTGGGAGGTGCTGGCGTGGGGGGTGGGGAGGAACCTGGTGGAATTTGCTTTTGAGGCTGGGGGAAGCACTCCAAAATGAGTATTTCTCCTGTATTTAGCAGAATTTAATTAAATTGTTTACAGGAAAGAATTAATGAGTTGGTAGTAATGTGCTGCCCCACCTCCCTTCTTCTTCCCAGGCTAGTTAATTGGAAAGACAAAGTTTTTCTTTCCCATTCACCTTCAGCTTCCTCCGGCCTTTGTCTTGAGTGCTTTTTTTTCCTGGAAAAGTAGTTTTTGGAATCCTCTCTGGTTAATATTTCCAACATGATAGTAGAGTTTTGGCTTTTGTTTTCTTTTTTCCTTTATATCTGTATCAGCTTGAAGGTGGATTTGGCTTCTTGAGGATCAACAGCTCTGACTGACTAGAACTTGAGTGTTTTAACTTTTTCTTTTCTGGGTGGGAGTTGGGGGTGGGGGCTCCTTTAGAATGTAAAACTATGTGGATGACAGATCTCCTTACAATATGTAGTGACAATATTAGGAAAGGCAGAGGCCATTCTTTTCCCTTCTATGTTGTGCCCTTTTTAAGTGAACCTTTGCTAGCAAGAAGCCTTATGATGTCACCCTTTAACTTTAGATTTCCTACTTGCCGGCCCGCTCTTTTGCCTTCTCTCATAATATCAAACACTTAAACACGCTTATACTGCCCCCTCCCCACATTTCATGGAGAGCTGAGGTTTCGTGTGTGCCCTTCATAAAGGGGAATGAGATAGAGACATATGTGTTGTCCTCAGGCACAATTAAAAAGAATATTTTTCCTGCATCCGAACCAAGTACAGAAATGCTTCGAGCCGATGGGAAGAATCTTCAGGCTTTTAGCATTGACAATAAAAATATAAAGAGGAGATTTATCTGGTATCTGGTTTCTGAAGAGAAGAGAAGGCCAGGCAAGCCTGATGCTGAGACTCCAGCAGAGTAGTAATTGAGCCTGTAACCTCTTGATGTCTATATCAGAGAAACAGACATGAGCAGAGGGAAGGGGTTGAGGCAAACAAGCCTGCTGGAGGAGCTGGGGGGGGGGGGAGGCACAGAGCGAGGGAGATAGATTTAATTTATAGACATTTTAAAAACCGTAATTTCATTAGGATCTGTTCTTCCCTTTCTCTGAAGGGCAGCCCGGCAGACCGATAAGGCCGGTCCCTCTGCCCAGGATGTGCGTGTGGTCTGCTGGGTGCAAGTCTCTGCGTCCTTGCCAGCTCCCAGCTCTGCTTGGTGTCCTCTCTGCCCACTGGCTGCTGCCTTCTTCCTCCTCACCTTAACCAACCCTCGGTAGCCAAAAGTCAGATGTGGTCTGGCTGCCCAGGGAGCTCCCTTCTGATGCCACGCTCTTCGGCAAGCCTGGCTCCTGTCTGGGTGGTGGCATCTACGTACGTGCCTTCCTATCTGTCACCCAGCTGCCTGTGGTTCCAGTGGCAAGAGTCCACTGTGGGAGGGATACATCCCCATCTTGTCCCCCCTCAGGTTCACCAAGAAAAGTTACTGTGGTTCTGAGGCCACAGCTTTGGTGGGGGGGGGGAAGCTAAAGCCTGTCATAAATTCTGCAAAAATTAATCAACCGTTTTAAGAGCTGCACGTTAACAAGGCTTTGCAGGCAGGCTGGGTCCTTCTTCTGTTCCCCTGTCCAAAGTCCAGCAGAGTGAGGGGTGGCCTGCCTTGGGAAAGGGGAATGGGAGTTGTTTTCTAAAACCACAGTAACTGAGGACAGTAGAGGACAGGGACAAGTGGATTTATTGAATATAGATCCTCAAGTGTCCTTGTACCATGTTGTTAGAATTTTCCCCCCTTTGGTCAGTATGTGTCCTGAGTGTCTTTGGTGGAGAACATACATAAGGAAAGAGAGTAAAGGGGTGGGGGCGAGAGGGAGAGAGAGACAGATAGAGAGAGAGAGAGAGAGAGAGGACGCATAGCTCCTTCGGATCTCATTATCATTCTTAATAAGTCTTAAGGAATAAAGAAGAACGTTGAGTGTAAATGCTGGGTAATCCTAACACTTCTCAAGGTGAGAGGAGTCTTGAGGACACAGAGGAAAGAGACAGCAGAGGAGGGGGTGGGAGTAGAGGCTCAGAGGCCTTAGGGGAGTGGAGGCCCAGGTTTCGGGTGGCTCTTCAGGAATCCTGGAACACCCCCCACCACTTGAGATGTTCCAGGTGGCAACTTACTCTGAGTAGCATCTCCAAGACTGGGCGTTTTACTTGGGGTAGGCATGCAGAGTGATGGGTGGGTTAGCCCTGCCTTGCATAGGGCAGATGAGCAAGGGCCACAGGGCCTCCTCTTATTCCTGGGCACTGTGTCTCCAGCACCCTAATCTCAGGTCCCTGGAGGAGGCCCTGGTGAGGGTGGAGGGGGCTTGTCATGTTCTAAGCCCCCCCCCCTTGCTGTCTCCTAGGGTTCCCCTGTACTGCCTGCTCTGGGAAACTAGATGACCAGAGTGACAGCCAGAGCTAAGCTCTGGACACTAGGTGGCTTAAAGGATCTGCGAGGCTCTCCAAGCAGCGATCCCAGCCACCGCTGGCTTTTTCCCTTCTCCTCCCAGCTGGTGGGCTCTGCTGTACATTCCCGCTGCCTGCTCACTGCTAGGCAGCCCTGGTGGACAGGCAGGAGGGTGGTTGGGCAATGGCCCAGAGACACAGCTCGACTTCTGGGCTGGCTCTCCAGCAGTAAGCTCCCAAGCAAAACAAGGATGAATGGGAGGGAGGTGGTAGCTTCTGTGGGGGGTGGGGGGGAAGCAACCAGCCAGAGCCACTAGCAGCGGGAAGGGTGAGAGTCCAGCCTGTGTCTCTGCCCGCTTCCTCCTCCACCACCTGGCACCAGGCGCTGCTGAGCCCAAGAGCCGTCCCTGAGCCATACATGTCCCCTTCGAGAATCCTCTCAATACAAAAGAAACTCTCATAAGCATAAATATTGCTTATACTTTGAGGTGTCTCAAAGATCTTATAAACCCAGCCTAAGGACCCTCCAGGGTCCCTTGCTGTGGTGGGCTGCCTTCCAGTTCTAGAGGATGGGAGCAGTAATAAGGAGAAGGCGACCAGGTCCTCACACTTTCACCTGCTCTTCGTGGTCTGGAAAAGGAGACGGCTTCAAGCCGTCCCGTGAGGGACTCCGTAGAGGGAGCCATGTCAACACCCCAGGCTGCCCTGTGTGGAAGTGCACCTGGTCAGGTACATGCCCCAGGTCAGGTGATAAGCACCTTCCCTTTGTGTTGCTTTCATACTCTAGGATTCCTAGGGCGTAAAAAAAGAGTCTCAGCCAAGATTATCTTTTAACCTTGGACCATTTTCTCTGGGCAGAGGAGTGGGCATAGAGAATTCAGGCGTGACTAGCCATGTATATTAGATAGGTAGATAGATAGATAGCTATATTGATATATATAGTTTTTAAAACTCTGTATATTTCCCTTGAAAAGCAACTTCTTGAGGAGCTTGTAGAGAATGTGTGGGAGTTTAAGTTTGTGCTAAAGGCTGGTAAAGCTGGTGTGAAGTCCACTGAAAAAGCAACGTGGATTAATGGTGGATGAATTCATTCTCTCTCTCTTTCTCTCTCCCTTTCTCTCTCCTCTCGTTTTTGAGGCAGGGTCTCATTCTAGCAGAGGCTGACCTGGAACTCACTCTGTAACCTATCAGGCTGGTCTCCGGCTCATAGCAATCCTCCTACCTCTGCCTCCTAAGTGCTGGGATTAAAGGTGTGTGCCACCATGCCTAGCTATGCCCTTCTCTCTCTCTCTCTCTTTAAGAGCAGTAATGGCCAAATTGCATGCCCTGTGTGTTCCTTGTTGAGATGAGATCTACTGAAAGTAAGCTGTATTGTTGCCTCCAACCCTGGGTGGGGGAGTGTGTGTGCCTGCATGCGCGTGTACATACAAGCATGCATGCATGTGTGTAAATGAGAAGGGGTAGGGGAATGTGCCTTGCCAGGTTGGCACCCTTCCCCGGCACTAATTGCTGGCAGGGTATCCATGGGGGCTGTGCCAGCATCTCCAGCTCTGTCGCCCCCTCACCCTGGGGGACTCAGCTGTGCAGCTTGCTATGTGACGGCCATTTCCTGGCCTGCTAGTCCTGGAGTTTCTTGGGAATTTCAGGGAAATCTGATGCTTGGGGAGTCTGTGGGTCACGGATCTTCATCCCTGGCTGGGGTGGGGGACAACGTGAGGTAGAGATGGGCCTTTCAGAGCTCCGCTGAGTTCCAGCTGTCCACACCCTTGCCATTCCAAGCTTCAAGTCTGTGTGTCCACTTCAGTTCCTGGGAGACGTGGCCAGGTATGCGAGGCATCAGGAGGCCCCCTCCCAGTTCTGGCTCTGTAGTGAATCTCTGTGGCCTTGGGCAAATTACTTGATCTCCTTGGGCCTCACTTTCTGATTTTTGTCAAATAGCCTCTGACCCTATTGCCTTTGTAGGGTTATCTTGACAGGTAACCAGGCTCTTAGCTGTGAAAGTCCTTTGAAACTAATCAAATGTAATGAAGACTTTATAATGAGGCTAGAGGAATGGCTTAGCGGTTAAGGTGCTTCCCTGCAAAACCAAAGGACCCAGGTTCAATTCCCTAGGACCCACATAAACCAGATGCACAAGGTGGCACATGCATCTGGAGTTCATTTGCAACAGCTAAAGGCCCTGGTGTGCACATTCTCTCTCCCCTTTCCTCTCTCTCTCTCAAATAAATAAAATATTTTTTTTTAAAAGTTTTCTTTAAAGCCAGGTGTGATGGTGCATGCCTTTAATCCCAGCACTCGGGAGGCAGAAGTAGGAGGATCGCCATGAGTTCAAGGCCACCCTGAGACTAGATAGTTAATTACAGGTCAGCCTGGACCAGAGTGAGACCCTACCTCGAAAAACCAAAAAAAAAAAAGTTCTTTCAATAAAAAAAAAAAAAAAAAGAATTTATCATGGTTACATTCATTGTCAAGTGCAGAGTGTTCCCAATGTCATTTGAACCATTTTTATGTAATCTGGTATGCATCTCAAAGGGGACCCCTGTGAATTCCATTCCAAAAAGGGTCTGAACACAGTCTGTGATGCTTGGATTGTGTGTTTATGCTGGCTTGATTTTTTTAAATTTTTTTAAAAAATTATTTATTTGAGAGAGTGAGAGAGGGAAAGAGACACACACACACACACACACACACACACAGTGAAAATGGGCATGCCAGGGCATCTAGCCACTACAAACAAACTCCAGATGTATGCCACCTTGTGCATCTGGCTTACATGGCTCCTGGGGAATCATACTGAGGTCCTTTGGCTTTGCAGGCAAGCACCTTAACCACTAAGCCATCTCTCCAGCCCTGGGTTGGTTCTTTTTTGTGTGGGGGGGCGTTGATTCTTATATTGGGAGTTTGGGACCACGTTGGTGGGGTGCTTTTCTGAAAGTATTGGGAACTCCATTTAGGATGTGGTGTGGGCTTCATCATTTCAGCCTGTAGTGCTCCTGCTATTGTGAGGAACTATGTGTGTTGTGTATTGTGCTTTCTTGAATCAACAGGTTGGGAATCAGAGTCATATGATTTTATATCAGCGACTTAACTAGCCTGTGCTTCAGTCTTCTTACCTATAACAGTAGGAGAACTCACTCCTTGTCTGTCTAGGGTTACAACTCCATTAGTTATGGCATGTTGGTCAGATATTCTGATTTTTTTTTCAAGGTAGGGTCTCACTGTACTGCAGGCTGACCTGGAATTCATGATGTAGTCTCAGGGTGGCCTCAAACTCATGGTGATCCTCCTACCTCTACCTCTTGAGTGCTAGGATTAAAGGTGTGCGCCATCATGCCTGGCCAATATTCTGAATTTTGTGTTTCACTTCTCTGGCTGCCTTTGGGTCCTCGGACATTTTGGGTGATGAGTCAGGAGGGAAGGAGAACTAAGACTTACACCCACATGTGAAATTAGTCTCAAGCTGAGGCCAGGGCCTTTGGCTTCTCTTCCCCACCATGACCAAAATGGGTATTCCTGGTGCTTAGTAGGGCAAGGAGGTCCGTCCTGGGAATGGCAGAGGACAAGAGGTCAGGGATGGAGGAAGCAGGGACAGAACTGGGGACTGGCCCAAGATACCTGTGGACTTTGCCTATGAAGCTAAATCTAGGTCCAGGGACTCCAGAGTCTCCCACATGAGGGCTCTTTTGTGGCTGGCAGAGGGTTGAGAGCATGGGATTTGGAGACAGGTTGAGCTGAATGGGAATGATGTTTCTCACACTTGAGGAGATTAATTCTCTAATCCTTTGTTTCTACATCTGTAAAATGGGGGCTAGAATTCCTGCCTTTTGGAGTTGCTGTGAGGATTAAGGGACCAGACTGTAATCGTGGCTAATGTTTGCTAAGGGTCCTTCTGGAGCATCAAGTCACAGCCTGAACTTAACCCAGCAAGCTGAATGTATCGGGGGCTGTGGGCGAGGCTGAGATAACTATCTGACCAACTAGGACCAAGCCTCAGTTGGGTCACCCAGGTGACTAGTTTTGGAACCTCAGTGCTTAACCAAGGAGCAAGTCAGGCTGAGAATAACCAGTGTCCCCTCAGCTCCCATGTTGGCAGATTGCAAGTTTCCCAGCTATCCTTAAAGTGAGCCTGTCTTGAAGGAATGGACAAGGAAGGCCTGGAGAAGAGGCAGAGAGGCCATGGAGGCAGTGACCTAAGGAGGCAAGGGCGGGGGGCACTGGAGGGGCAAGGGGCACTTCTGGAAGATGAGGTGTATGAAACTCCATCAGCCTCTCCCATTTCACTGTGCTATGCCAAAACACCCCGGTTCTTGTTTCACTATCTGAGATCTGGGAGCAGGTTAATTTCCATGACGAGCTCCAGGCCACAGGCTTGGAGGATTTATCTAATTAAAGTGATGCTTTTTGTAAGAAAGAAAGGAAAAGAAGGAGAGAGAGAGTAGGAGAAAAATGAGGAGGGAGGAGAGAAAAGGACATAAGAAAGGGAGAGAAAGGAAAGAGGCAGAAAAAGGAGGGAGGAAGGGAATGATGTGAGGAAGGAAAGAAGAAAGGATAAAAGGAGTAAAGGGAGGGAGAATGGGCAGGAAGAAGGAAGGAAGGAAGGAAGGAAGGAAGGAAGGAAGGAAGGAAGGAAGGAAGGAAGGGGGGAGCCAACATACTGGTAGGGGAGGAGGAGGCCTGGCTGTGGGCTGTGCTCTGTGCTGGTTTTCTTTCTCTCTTCCTTCCATTCTTTTTTTTTTTTTTTTTTGAGATAGGGTCTTACTCTAGCGCAGGCTGACCTGGAATTCACTATGGAGTCTCAGGGTGGCCTCAAATTTGTGGCGATCCTCCTACCTCTGCCTCCCAAATGCTGGGATTAAAGACCACACCCAGCTGTGCTGGTGTTTTTACTCTTCTTTAATTCCAGAATAGCTCTTGAGCAGGGAGGGAGCAAGGAAGCTGCAGGGTCTGGAGTCTTTACTGACCAATCCAGTAACCATTAGCCCATGTAGCAATGAACTTCCATTGCAAGTTCAGCTCAGTTACCCCATGGTCACATAGGGTGGTGCTGCTGATGGATTGGACAGCATACTAAGAACATTTGCGACATCACAGAAAGAGCTTGGGTTGAATGGAGGAGCCTCCAGGAGACAGCAAAGAGAAGGCGTGAGGGGCTGGGCAACAAGAACATTGCTAGATGTCCTGGGAGGACTTGACCTCTGTGATGTGGGGCCACCTTCTCTTGTGATCCCAGCGCAGGCTTCCTTTCTCTTAAGCTGATCTCACCTAAACCCTTTTCTCGGTCTAGGCTTGATGTGACCTTGGGGAGGGTCTTAACTCTGCGTGCACTTGGACTGACAGTACATAGAGCTGTCTTGTTGTGTACACTGGAAGTGCTTCACAGCATAAGACACATTGTTAGCACTGAAAAATGGGGGCCACCATGATGACCATGGCCATTACAACTGTTGATATCATTTTCCTAATAATTAACAAAGAGCTTTAGTGACTGACATGTTCATAGAGACACTCTCCCACCAAATGCTGATTTATGCGTCATCCACTTTTTCTTGAATTTGCTTAAGTGAGTTCCTCACCAACCCTGTGCTTTGTGGGAACGTGATTCAAATTCTTGCTTTCCATGCATCCCTCATTTCTCTGGATAGAAGGAATAGTTGGAGCTTACCTAGCATTTACTCAGGTCCATCTACTTAACAGTAAGAGCCTCCTCACTCCCAACAATCCTATTAGTATGTGTGTGTATGTACACACACATACATGCACACACACGCACAGAGTCCTCCACTGGCCAAGCCACACTAAAACACACACACACACACACACACACACACACAGAGAGAGAGAGAGAGAGAGAGAGAGAGAGAGAGAGAGAAACACCCCAAAGTATTAAAATAGGAGAGTGCAGCTGTGGCCCAGGCAGAGCTGGCTGGGTTGTTTCAGGTGGGGGGTGGAGGTCAGTGGCCCAGGGAGGGACGTGTGTGTTTATTCCCGGACATTGCCCAGTGCCCTGTGTGCTAATGTGGAGCTGAAAAGTCCCCTGCATTGTGCAGGCTCCTTCCCCCGTGAAAAGGCAATTGAGTCAGTGAGTTCCGAATGGATTGGAGCTGACAGTAAGTGAGGATTTGGCATGGGTAGAAAACAAGCTGCCCCCTGCCTCCACCACTCCCCCACCCACCTCGCCCACACTCATTCCTCCCTCCCTAAATTCCCAATGCTTATTTGGTTTTTAAAAGGGTTTTGCTAAGAATTATGATTTCTTTTTATGTGTGCCCATGTTACAAGCTGGGGTTATGTTCCAGCCTGCCCACCTCCCCGGGATGGTCTTAACCCCCACCCTCAAGTTGCCACCTCCTAGCCCCTTGCCGCCTCTGTGGCTCCACCAGCGATCCCGAACGAGTTAAGGGCTGAATCCACTCCAGAGCCGGCTGTACGGTTTACTCCGGGTTCCTGAATGAAGCGATGTGCTGTACTCAGCATGATTGGAGACTGTCTGCCCCAGTGACCTAACAGCCCCCACTCTGCTGGGCTCTACTGGCATTCATGAGACCTGCTGCTGGGTCCCAGGACCTCCTCCCAGGCAACCTGGCAAGCTGGTAGGCCATGCTGTGGGGGCCTTGTCAGGTGCTCTCCCTATCATCTAGCCTCCTATTAGAGCCCTATTTGAATTTTAAAAGAAAAGACACTATTTTGAGCTGGCAGCATCCCTGGCTTGCAAAGAAGACTTGCAATTTTGAGGCTTCTTGTATGCCAGGGGCCAGACCCAGCATCATTCTCCTCTCCACGGTGTCCACACCCCATCGATTAGTCAACAGATGTTCGCATGTACCAGTCCTTGACAATGGCCCTACCTCCCTAGAATTCCCCCTTTACACATTCCCAAGAGCCCTAGGAAGGGGACTATTGCCACCCTACAGCTCTCCTCCAGCCACAGCCTGTCTTGGTGGCATGTCTTGTTTTTACCATTCTGTCTCGGTGGAGGAGTGGAACCACTCCTATTCCTGAGGGACAAGAGATGACAAGAGGTGCTCACTTTGGCAGAATTACAGCTTGCCTCTTGGGGATATGTCTGTTCTGTTATGGCTGGGGATGGCAATCTGGGACCCCTTTCTGGAAAGGCCAGATGGGGGCACCTTGCTTTAGGAGCTGGGCTGGAGGAGAATGGTTAAGTCTGTGGGTTCAAATCCTTAACCCTCATTTATTAGGAATATAGCTTTGGACATATCATTAACTCCTCTGAGCCTCAGTTTCCTCATCAGTAGAAGAGGATTAATTAGTGTTACTGCCTGTTGCTGGGAGGATTAAATGAAATAATGCTGGCAAGGCACTTGACATCAGGCCTGGCACTTGGTAATAAGCAGTGGCTATTGTTACTGCCCTTAATGTCCCTACTCTGTCCCCTCTGTCTGTCACTAGGAAGGTGGGGAGGTGGAAAGCCCAAGCTTGTTCCTGTATTTTGGCTCTAAGATCCTTAAGGCCAGGCTGTATGTAACTCCAGCCCACAGACTGGTGGCCATAAAACATCTGCTCAACTGGGGCTGGGGAGGTGGATGCATCAGTAAAGTTTTTTTTTTTTTTTTGTAAGCATAAGGACCTGAGTTTGGATTTCCAGCACCCACATTAAAAACTGGGGCCGGGTATGGTGATGCACAACTTTAATCTCAGCACTCAGGAGGCAGAGGAAGGAGGACTGCCATGAGTTCAAGGCCACCCTGAGGTCAGCTTGTTAGCTTTAGCTTGAGTGAAACACTACCTCAAAAAAAAAAGTGGAAAGTCATTAAAGAAGATACCTGACCCAACATGCTCACAACATGTGTATGTGCACTCATACACATAAATGCACCCACACACATAAACATGTGCACACTACATATACATACACACTCAAAAAAGAAAAAAAGAGGGCTGGAGATCTCTCTTAGCAGTTAAGATCTCTTAGCAGTTAAGCTCTTGATGGCAAAGCCCTTTAAAGACCAGGGTTCTATTTCCCAGAACCCATTTAAGCCAGATATCTGCACAAGGTGGTGCATGTGTCTGGAGTTCGTTTGCAGTGGCTGGAGGCCCTGGCGTGCTCATTCTCATATTCTCTCTCTCTCAAATAAATAATAAAAAATAACAAAATAAAATTTAAAAAAGGTAGTGCCAAACCAGCAAGGCAAATAGGCCAGCAACCTCAAGGAAGCAAGGACAAGAGAGGGAAGTATGAGGGGCTCAGGGCTATTATGTGGACTGGCCTCGACAGTTTGGCAGGAAAGGAATCCTCGTCCAGACGCTGCCGCCATCTTGGTTCTCCTTCGTGTCTCCTCGCAGAAGGGTGTGTGGCCCTTGCCCTCCCCCAGCAGCAGGTGGCCTTTGCAGCCTGGCACCTGTTCCTGGAGGGTGGCTGCCAGGAAGGCACCAACTCAGGAATTGCCTGCCGTGTCGTTGCCTGGAGGGGCTGTCCTGGGCTTGGCCTGGTGGGCAGGGGTCAGAGAAGGGCCTTGCTCCTCATTCTAGAAGCCCCCTCCCCTCCTCACTCTCCAGGTGAGTCACAGGAGGGCTGAGACTTATGACTGAGATGTGTGCTGGTGACTTACTGAGGGAGGAGAGGTGACAGTGGGTGAGAGGATGTGGTGGACGTCATGGAGAGAGGGCAGAGGAAGGGTCTTATTTTGTCCCCAAGGGACAGCCAGCAAGCTGAGAGGGTTCCCATTTCCATTTTATTAAAAGAGGGAGGAAACAGACATTTACTGGACACCGGCTGCGGGTCAGAGCCTGTGCTGTGACATTTTCGTGGCACAAGGCAGGTAGTGGATCGATTGCCATTGTGCCCAGCAGGAAATACAGCTCCGAGAGGTTCACCAAGCTTGATGAAGGAGGGCCAGTTTGTTGTTGTTTGTTTTTACCTTTTTATATATTTTATTTATTTATTTGACAGAGAGAGAGAGAAAGGCAAATAGAGAGAATGGGCACGTCAGAGCCTCTAGCCACTGCAAACGAACTCCAGACATAAGCTCCACTTAGTGCATCTGGCTTTATGTATGCACAATGGAATTGAACCTGGGTCCCTTGGCTGTGTAGGCAAGTGCCTTATCCATTAAGTTGTCTCTCCAGCTGTTTTTTTCCTTTTTTGTGATAGGCTGGCCTTGAACCCTCTAAAGAATGACCTATTTCAGTCTCCGAAGTATTAGGATTGAGGTGTGTGTGCCACAGCTCCTGACCGAGGCTTTGAGTGCAGGTTGATTTTACTCTGAAATATCTGCTTTCCCTCCATGCACTGGAAAATATATAACTCTATACATATTGATACAATTTTTGAAAATTAATAAAGGGAAGAAAATTTATGCAGGACTTAACTGTTGTGACAATCTTATGTAGTCTCTGGTGTGTTTCCTTCTAGTATTTTCCCACTCTTTGGTCAATGCGTATTTTTTTTTACATATGTTTATTACATATATATTATATTATGTTAAATGATATGTATATTATTTAAATATGTGCTTTTCATAATTATGATCACAAAAGCATATGGTTTTGCTGGGCGTAGTGGTGCACGCCTTTAATCCCAGCACTCGGGAGGTAGAGGTAGGTGGATCGCCGTGAGTTCAAGGCCACCCTGAAACTACATAGTGAGTTTCAAGTGAGCCTGGACTAGAGTGAGACCCTACCTTGAAAAAAAATATGGTTTTGGTTGAGACCCCAGATGAGGTAGAAGGGTCTGCTGAGCTGAGGCCAGAATAAATGATTGGTTCTCATAAAATAGGAACCTGGGCTGGAGGGATGGCTTAGCAGTTAAGGCATTTGCCTGCAAAGCCAAAGGATTCCAGTTTGATTCTCCAGGACCCACGTAAACCAGATGCACAAGACAGCGCATGCGTTTGGAGTTCATTTGCAGTGGCTGGAGGCCCTGCCGCACCCATTCTCTCCCTCTCTTTCTCAAATAAATTAGCTAATTAAATATATTTTAGAAAATAAAATAAAATGGAGGATCTATGTTCTGAGTCATTTTATTGGTCACAGGGATCCTTGAGTTGTGTTGCAGAAGCAAACTGGATGAATGGGCAGGCAAGCAAGACCCCTGTGTGCTCTCCTGAGTTGGTTTTGCTCAGTTAAGTGGTAGAATTCTCCTCTTAACTTGCTTCCTTCTTGCTTTTGACAAATGGGAGTATTTGTAGCATTTTCCCGAATGACCTCCTCTCCTTGGGATAATGAGAAAATGAAAGTCTTAGCTAAGTGCTTTGAGATATTCAGATATAAAAACGGAGAGCCGAGTGTTGTCATGGGCCTTCTGCTGCCAGGGTGCTTTATAAAGAGGAAGTGCAGCCTGTGCGACTGAAGGTCAGCTTGAGGATGAGGGTCACTCCTGGAACCCGGTGTCCCTCTGGGCGCAAGGACAGGGGAGTTCATGGTCTGATTTGGGGTGGTCTAGGTCTAGGTGGAGCCCTTCCCCCTCCTCCAGGTACATGCTTCCAAGCCAGACACCCACTGGCCAAGGTGATCCCAATCATTCAGGCAAAGCCCCCACCTGATCTTAGATCTCGCGGATAAATGATCTGATTCAAGGATGTTCCCCTACGCTCTCGTAGCGTTAGCCTAAGATAACATGGCAGAGTAACTCCTGTGTCACCTAGACAAATAACTACGGTGAAGATGATTTAGAAACATGGAAAAATATTTATACTCTAGGTGAAGATGCACCCCCCCACCTCAAAAAAATGTCGAGTATTGCAAAGGCCACCGGAGAAACCATATAAGAGCCTGAAAGATAGTCCCGCAAATGAAAATTACAGCGTTAGGGCGATGGGACTAGGGTGATTTGTTTTTTATTTCACAACATTTTATTTAAATTCTCCCCTATGATTAAAAGCCAACAAAGCCAAGGTGCCGGCCCAGCAGGGAGCCCTGGCAAGGGTGGGGGGCGGAGCCGCACCCCGAGAGGGTGCCTGCACCCACGGCCCCCTCAGGGCTCTGAGCTCACTGGCTGTGCCAGCCACACAGACCTGAGAGCTCTCGGGAAGCCGAGGCGGATCGGTGACTCAGAACTCTGTGTTGTGCTATTCAACAATAGCTTTTGTCCTTCGCCCAAAACGCTGGGCTAGTGTTTGAAAAAAAAAATTATAAAATTATGAGATAGTTTGTACTTTCTTTACCAGCCGGTGCCAGTTTTGGGCGCTTTATTTATTCAAGGTGGGGAGGCGGGGAAGGCGGGGTGGGGGCGGGGGAGACAGAAACGAAAAGAAAAACAGGTAAAACTCGGACAAGGCCCAAGAAAGGTCTGCACCTTGACAACAAACTTCCTTTGTTTCAAGGATGGAAAGAAAAAAAAGGGAGGGGGGGAATGCAGAAGCTGGTTGGAACAGAATGCAGCTCCCTGCGTTGTGTCCATTCTTGTGGCTTCTGGGCCTTCTCTCTGTATTTGTGAGACAGGAGAGCTGACTCAGGTGCTCAGCTCTAGGGTGGGTGGAGGGGCTCGGTAAGAAGGACTCAAGCCAGTAGCCTCGTGGCAGTAGCTGGGATTCTGGCTCATAGTGCCCAATAGCCAACAGCCTTGGCTCGCATTTGCGAATGGGTTTAAAATTGTCTCCTCAGCGCCAAGCATGGTGGTGCACGCCTTTAATCCCAGCACATGGGGGACTGAAGTAGGAGGATTACCACGAGTTCAAGGCCAGCCTGGACTATACATGAGCTCCAGGTCAGCCTAGAGTGATGCTAGAGTGAGACTCTATCTCATAAGAAAAAGAAGACACATAAACAATATCTTCCCTCCTGGAGTTTCTGCTAGTACAATTTGGACTCCCAAATCCCATGTGGAGCCAGAAGGCCAGGTCCTGTGTGCCCTGTCTCAGTTTTAACTGGCACTTTCCTCTCTGTGTCCCCCAGCAAAGATTTTAGAACTAAGATTCAGGGAGAGGGGTCTTGGGAGAGATATGAATGGGTGAATATGAGAATGCATGCTATTATGTGTGTGGGATTGGGTGTCAGGTTGTGTATGTAAATGATTTGTGCATAAAGGTGTGAGTGATTGTGTATGGGATTGTGTCAGATTATGCAAATGAACAGGAGACTATGATTGCATTGAAATGTAATTGTGTGAAGCTCTGTGTGTAAATGATGTGGTTGAGTGTAGATGGTTATATTGTGGGTGATTGTATAGGGGACTGTGTATGAGTCTATGTGTAAATGAATGTGTGATTGCGAGTATATGAGATTGTATGTGTAAATAAGTGTTTAAATGTCTGTAAGTGATTGTATGGAAGATTATGTGTGATTGAGTTGTGTGTGAAAATGAATATGACTGTGTGTAAGTGGGTGATTGTAGATGAGATTGTGAGGTTGTATGTAAGTGTGTGATTGTAGATGAGATTGTCTGTGAGGTTGTATGTGTGATTGAGTGTGGTGATATGTAAATGGTTGTTTTATGAGTGACTTTACATGGGATTGCATATGATTATGTGTGTGTAAATGAGATGTGATTGCATGAGATAGAGTGCTTGTGTCTGTGGTTGTATGTGTAAGTGAGTGTGTCATGTGTGAATGATTAAATGTAAGTGATTGTATGGGAGAGTGTGTGTGATTGTATTGTATATAAATGAGTCTGTGCCTATGGAGATGACTATGTGGTTGTGTTTCTTTAGTTTTAACTATATTTTCCTGTAGTTGTAATAGCCAAGCAGAATAAAATTGTATCTATTTTTAAAATATTTTTTATTTATTTGCAAGCAGAGAGAAATGGAAGAGAGACAGAGAGAATGGGCGTGTCAGGGCCTTCAGCTGCTGCAAATGAGCTCCAGACACATATGTCACTTTGTGCATATGGCTTTACGTGGGTACTGGGGAGTTGAACTCAGGTTGTTAGTCTTTGTAGGCAAGCCCCTTCACTGCTGAGCCATCTCGCCATCCCAAATTACATCTATTTTTTTGTTTGTTTGTTTGTTTTTTGGATTTTGGTTTTTTGAGATAGGGTCTCACTCTGGTCCAGGCTGACCTGGAATTAACTATGTGGTCTCAGGGTGGCCTCGAACTCTTAATGATCCTCCCACCTCTGCCTCCCAAGTGCTGGGATTAAAGGCGTGCGCCACCATGCCCGGCCTACATCTATTTTTTCAAGTATCACCTTGTCCACCTTCCTCAAACCTGTACTCGGAGCACTCCTGTGAGCCTTCCCAACGCCTGGGTTCTTTCTTTCATATTAGCTCTGAGGATTTTTTTTAAAAAACAGGAATTGTTCATGGTCTTTTCCAGAGGTTGGAGAAGGAAGTAAAAGGCTTGTGGAATCAACATGAAGTTACAGAGGCCTGAAGAGTCCTCCCCTGGGACTTGATGCCCTGGTTAGGACTCCAACACCATGGACCTTGTTCTGGGCTCAGGAAGGGTTCCAAGTAGAGCTGTGAGGTTCATGTGCGCTTTAATTAACCCTTGTGATCTTTCACTCATCATGACCTTACCTCTAGGAAGGCAGCCTAGGGAATTTTTTTCTTGTTGTACAGATGAAGAAACTGAGGCTGGAAAAGGACATGTCCAAAGGCCAAAGGCCCATATCTAGTTCATGGCAGTCTTGGGGCCAGGACCAAGCTGTTGTGCTCCTTGGAAACATGATCATCTGTCTCAGTGGCTTGGAGCAAGGCTGACCAGTTCCAGACATGAAATTATACTTCCCTCCACTTGTCCTCCTAGGGGATAGATTTTATGGTAGTGACTGGGTGATGGGGTGGGCTGGTCCTCTGTTTTTTCCTTTTTTGTTTGTTTTGTTTTTCGAGGTAGGGTCTTCCTCTAAACCAGGCTAATCTGGAATTCACTATGTAATCACAGGGTGGCCTTGAACTCTTGGCGATCCTCCCGCCTCTACCTCCCCAGTTCTGGGATTAAAGGTGTGCCCCACCACGCCTGGCTTCATTCCTCTGTGTTTTTTTTAAAATAATTTTTTTGTTTATTTTTATTTATTTATTTGAGAGCAACAGACAGAGAGAGAGAAAGAGACAGAAAGAGAGAGAGAGAGAATGGGCACACCGGGGCCTCCAGCCACTGCAAACGAACTCCAGACACATGTGCCACCTTGTGCATCTGGCTTATGTGGGTCCTGGGGAATCGAGCCTTGAACCAGGGTCCTTAGGCTTCACAGGCAAGCACTTAACTGCTAAGCCATCTCTCCAGCCTTGGTGGTCCTCTGGTTTTTAGGGACTATGCCTATTACTGTTTCCACAAGACCCCTGGATGGGGAGATAGGACAGATGAGGAGTAGTTTCTAGTCTTACCTCTGTTCTGGTTAAGAAGACGTATCCGAAGAACTGGGTTTGTCAGTAGGGAGCCAGAAGGCTGGGCCCAATGATTCCTTTATTTTTTTTCCCCACTTCAGGACAGCTAGAGCTTTCTGCCACCCTCCAGAGTCCCCAGCTGTGCCATGGAGCCAGCCCTCTTCCACAACCTGTCAAACCAGTGATGCCAGTTTCCCCAGGGCTTCCAAGAGCTCCCGCCCCTGTCTTGTACCAGGCAGAGCTTCTGCTGGCTTGGCGGGCAGTGCCCCTGGCCTGTGCCCCATGCACCTGCTCATTGATAACTGTGTGTCTGCATGTGCCTCAGGTCAGAACCCTTTGGTTTGAACTTGCCTTGTACTGAGAGGCTGAGATGTGAGAAAATTATGATCAGGGCAGAGGAAAGGGACCTTGTGACAAGAGGCAGCTGTGGAGAAAGGGGCAGGCCCCATGCCCAGGGTGAGCGCCATCTGGGCGGGAGGCCTGCTTTCCAGCTGTGGGGGTTCTGGAAGGGCAGAGCCTGGGAGGAATGATTTTGAAGCCACTACTATGGAGATTAAGGGGATGAGAATGTAAATCTCAAGTAAAAAGGTAATTGAATGTAATAGCAAACACTGCTCGCTCTATGTTAATTTTAGCTCTTCCCCTGGATACAAGACGCTGTATTAGTGTTTTATTACCATTTTGTTTGCACTAATAAAATAGTAAAATTTATTTCAAGGAAGTTGAAGGATGGTTTTACAATGCAAATTTGAAGAAATTGGACTTTTCATTTATGCCTCTGCTATTTTAAATCCTGACGGGTGTAAATTAGCTACAGGGACCAAGCAGACCCCATTGATGGGGACTTGGGAGGTGGGAGCCCTGGCAGAGGTTTCAGACTAGCTGAAAGCAGAGAGCAGAGAGCATGGCTGGGGGGAGCATAAGTAAGTGCCTGATTGGGTGGGACACAGCAGTGGGTAAGAGTATGCCAGGCATGAATGACTGGGAGTAGGCAGGCACATCACACAGTGAGCTGGTAGAGAGACACACATGTGACCACAGATCTCAGGTCTTTGTCTTTCCTCTTTGGCTCTTTGGCCTCCTTCCTGTCTTAGCATTAGCCTGGATTCACCTAATAAAACCTCCAAGGCAATCAAACTATCTCTTGTTCTGCCTAAACTGACCAGGTAGACCAGTTGTCCAAACTTACATTTCCCCTCTTATTAATGGCCATAGGTTGCAAGGAAATAAACCATTGGAATTTGGAGACTTAAAGGAAATAGGGAAAGACCTGGGCCAGAAAACAGCCTCATAATGGTTACTAGGCATGCCTGCCTTCACTGTTCTTTCTTCTGACCCAGGCTGACTTGAGAAAGTGGAGCAGGACTTTATAAGCCAGCATCTTTTCAAGTGAACCCAAATGGATGGTTGATTTCAAATGCAGCTGTGTCAGTGAACATAAAAATAAATAAACAAATAAAATAGGGGGATGAATTTAAAACAAGCAAAATCAAGTGACCTTAATTTCAGGGAAGCAGAGGTAGGTAGTGAGGGAAGGAAAAGAGTGATAGAAGAGGTTCACTTTGGAGTTTTGGGTGAAGAATTCAGGTTGGATCTTGTTTTATCCAAACCGGTTTGTTTATCTCTGAAAAATTATCAGCAGCAATGGCCCAAAGGGGTGCATCAGGAACCCATTTCCAAAGGGTAGGGAACCGAACAAATGCTGTTGTGACTGGAGGAGACAGCAGGGTGTATTGCCCAGGATTTTTCTGGCCACCTGCCTGGTGTGGGGGAAATAGTAAGTTGCTGTTTCTGCTTTCTTTCTAGCCCAAGTCTAAGGTCTTGGGGTGGGGGACAGTTTCTAATATGTTATTTCTCCCTTAGTTTGTGTACAAGATTTGAAGTGTTGACTCTAGCCAAGTCAGAGTGGAGAGATTGGAGGGTTGTGTCACAGAAATTGTATGTCTGATGCCCTTGACCACAGGCATGCCCCCAGCCTCTCCTAGTGGCTACTCTATAAGCCACATCTGGAGCACAGATTACCCTTACTGACTAAAGTGGTGGGATGTGTTTGAGGGTCAGGTTAGCCTCCAAATGCTGGGCTGGTGCTCCCTATGGTTGGTAATAGAACAGGTAAACTCTCCGTCCTGGCCTTTTTGGAAAATCTTTTTTGGAGGAAGAGCTGTGGGTGGGATTCCTTTAGAAAATGTGTAAGAAGCAAGACCCTGTAATAGGCTAAGAACCTCCTCTTTTCTGTAGCCAAGCACCCAGGATGCCCTAGGCTGTCACCTCTCAGCCACCGAGACAGGTGCTGTGAAGTAGGAGTTGGCCGAGGCCAGAGCAGATGTGAGAATATTGCTGAAAGGAGTGAGAGGGTGGACATTTATAAAAAGCAAGGGTGTACTGCTTGTCTGTAGAAATGGCCTCTAGCTCTCTGGGTTGGGGGGGGGGATACCCAGTGATTTAGACAGAGCATCAGGCAGGGTGGGAAGGTGACACTCTGAGTGAATTTCAACCCAAAACTGTAATTATGCAAGGAACCGACGGAAATAGGAAAGAGGATTAGCTGGGTACCCTGCTGGGCCTGATGGTACAGGTGGTACCAGGAGTGCCTGGCCTGGGCACAGGCATCTGACAAATCTCTTAGCTTGACCTCTAGGCTGGGGTCAGAGCTATAGTCTGAGTCTACTCTGAGTATGTCCAGGACCCCGGGTGCCTCTTTTCTATCCATCTACACCACGAACCATCTGTGGAGGATTAACACTCCTTTGAACAGTTTCAACATTATTCCACACTCTCCATGCTTCTTCATAACACATGTTAGCTATGGCTGGGAATAGAGAGATACTCCATTTTGATTGATGTGACTTTCTTTTTGGCCTGGGTTATGTGTGTATGAGTTGGGGACAGGGTTGCCTGAAAGAATACTGTCTGAGAGTTTTCATTCCTGGCCACAGGAAGCCCTGGTCTGTGTGGTGTAGAGGAGCCTGTTGTCTGGACTCACGGCTTCCCAGCTTCTCTTTTAATCTGTAGAAAGAAAAGTTAGACCCCAAGGTCTTTACCCATAAGACTCCACCCCTTCCTCTCATCCCACTTAGCCATCACCCCAAGTGTGGTGGCGGCATTCTCCAGTATTATAAACCCCTGGCTCACCTTTTCTTTCTCCCCCTTTTCTTGCACCTGTCAGCTGTCTCATGGACTGTCTGACTGAGCCGCCTCCCATCTCATCCTCCCAGGCCAGCTCCACCCCCACCCCCAACCCCTTCTCCCCCATCCTGTCTCTGCCCACAGCTGTCTCTACCTGCCCGTCGCCGGCACACCTGAGGAGCCTCGGCTGCCTAGTGGAGTGTGGGCATGGCTCAGGGTGTTTACCAGACAGTCAGGATAAGGTATTAAATCCTGTTGCTGTCTTCCCAGGGCCAGCTTCCTCAGATGGGTTTCCAAATCCCTAATCTCAGGGCACATCCCTACCCAGCCAGTGTTTGATGGGAGCTTTCCTTTCCGATTAAAGCTCAACCCAGCAGGATCTGTCATGGGGTTGGGTCTGGGTTTCCACCGGTGTGCAATGGCATGGGGTCCAACCCCTTCTTTTCTTGTTCTTCCTTCCTCCCCTCCTTCATTTCTTTGGGAATCTTGGTTGAGGGCGGATGTGCCATATTCCCCCTCCCCATTCCCTTGCCAGTGTGGTCATGAGTCACCTATTGTCATTGAGAGTGTAGATGTGTTAGACCAGGGGGTTTCAGTTTGAAGAAGGTTTGAGATGGGCAGAAGGAGATAAAGGGCACTTTTGCTGAGACCAGCATTGTGATCCTTCACACTTAAAACACAGCAGCCAAGGTGGAGTTTGCTTGGGACACTGAATGTCCTGGTCTGCCCTGGAAGGGGTCCCTAGAGCCAAATGCTTCTCAGCAGTACTGCTGGGTGGGTTTGGAAGATGATGGTGCAAGGAGGAGGTGTGCTTCTGCCCATGCTCTATGCGAACACCATGCCTTCCTTAAGCTGGCTGAGGTTCTGAGGTGACGGGAGGACTGAATCCAGTGTTCCCCAGTGGTCAGGGACATCAAGGTATCTAGTGAGACCCTTCTTTTTTTTAAGTATTTTATTTATTTATGAAAGAGAGAGAAAGAGGAAAGTGCAGATAGAGCAAGAATGGGCATGTCAGGGCCTCTAGTCACTGCAATTGAACTCCAGATGCATGCCCCACCTTGTGCATCTGGCTGTATGTGGGTTCACAGGTCCTTAGGCTTTTCAGGCAAGTCCTTTAGCTACTGAGCCATCTCTCCATCCCAGGGACCCCTTCTTTTTAATATTAATTTTTATTTTATATTAATTATAACAGCTTACTCTATTTTATCCCCTTGCCCCAGCTCTCATTACCCTAGAGGCCCTCCTCGGTGGGGTTATGGCATTCAATGTAGCATCATGAAGGCCTCAGTTGGTCCCTGTGAGGTAGCAGGGGGCCATGCCTCAGGACATTCCTCCCCACTCTGTGGCTCTAACAATCTTTCCACCCCCTCTTTCACAATGTTCTCTGAGCTACAGCAGACCTCTTTGCAGTCTAATTTAGTGTTGAGTTCTTTGTAGCCTCGGGATTTCTGTTTTATGATAGGCTTTGATTGATCACCATATTTTAAAAAAAATATATTTTATTTATTTATTTGAAACAGAGAAAGGCAGAAAGAGAGAGAGAAAGAGGGAGGGAGGGAGGATGGACACACCAGAACCTCGAGCCACTGCAAATGAACACCAGATGCACGTGCCCCCTTGTGCATCTGGCTTATGTAGGTCCTGGAAAATTGAACCAGGATCCTTTGGTTTTACAGGCAAACACCTTAACCACTAACCAATCCCTCCAGCCCTGATCACCATATTTGTCACCATCAACCCAGGGCTGGTTGTCACGCTAGAAGTAAGAACAGCATCCATGCAGGGACCCCTTCTTGATGTGCAACAGAGGGTGCAGGTTTTGCCGTGTTCTCAGCCTACTGTCTCCTTGGAAGTAGGCCTCTTGTAGCCTCTACAAAGATGGGAAGTTGTTAAGAGGGGAGGAGCAGGACAGGAGAGTGTTAGAGGTGCGTGACCAATGGAGACCACCTGAATCTACCACTCTGAGGGTACCTGGGACTGGTGGCCATGTCATTTCTCTGAATGAGGCCTCCATGTGTACCTGGAAAAATTATGGTTTCAGCATCTCTCTGTCTCTCTCTCTTGCCATAGCTGGTCCCTTCTCCCCGCTCCAGGCAACCAGCAGGCTCTTGGGTTTTACAACAGCTCAGCTTCCCTCTCTCCAGGTCTCCACATCTTGTTCTTGCTGGGCTCCAGGTGGCACAGGGCTCTGTCTTCCCACACTTGCCTCAGTCATCACTAACTACTCCCAGGTTTTCTCTCTGCCTCTTTTTGAGATACACGGGTCCCTGGGACCTAGCTTGGCAGATGCATAGGGATGAAGCATCTGAGTTCATACTGGGTCCACAGTCAGCCCCCGCGATGTCAAGGTTGTCAGCCTATTGGCCAGGACTTTCACAGTCCAGGTCTCTATGGAGCTCCTTTTTCTAAAATGTGTTGAGCAGTGGTCTACAAAATGGAATAGAAGCCAGGCATGGTTGCACATTCCTTTAATCCCAGCACTTGGGTGGCAGAGTTAGGAGGAATGCTATGAGTTGGAGACCACCCTGAGATGACATTGTGAATTCCAGGTCAGCCTGGGCCAGAGTGAAACCCTACCTTAAAAACCTTAGAAAGAAAGAAAGAAAGAAAGAAAGAAAGAAAGAAAGAAAGAAAGAAAGAAAGAAAGAAAGAGAGAGAGAGAGAGAGAGAAAGAAAGAAAGAAGGAAAGAAAGAAAGGGAGAGAGAGAGAAAGGAAAAAGGAATAGAAAAAGGAGGACAGGGAGAATCTGCAGAATGAATGTTGGGTTGGTGAGGAGGAAGAGGGAGGTGAAATTGATTCATTAGAAAAACTTTACTGGCTTTGCTTAGGCGCTGCCATTTTAAAAGTCTACGTTTACAATAAGGCACTAATTAAAATATGAAATTAAGCAACAGCTATGTTTTTTTTTCCCTTATGCTTTAATTGCATGATTTTTTGTGATGTAATTTCTGGAAACACCCAGCATGTACCTCATAGGGCTTATTGTTTAATATAGCAGAAGCACCTGGAACCAACCCCAAAAAATAAATATATAAATCCAAGAGAGAACTTAAGGTAGATTGGAAACGACAGAGAACTACAGGGAGCAGGAATCCAAAATCCACGCAACCACTACGAACAATAATAACTTCTAAAAGCAGACACTTATCCTCTTGCTCTTTCTTCTTGAAACCAGAGCAATCTGTGCATTTAAAAATATTTGCTTATTTATTTGAAAGAGAGAGAGAGAGAATGAATGGGTGCACCAGGGCCTTTTGCTGCTGCAGCAAAGGAATTCCAGACACAGGTTCCACCTTGTGCATCTCTCTTTATATATATACTGGGGAACTGAACTCCAAGACAGCAAGCTTTGCAAACCAGCTCTTTTAACCTCTGAGCCATCTCCCTGGCCCAGTATGGGCATTTGAAGGGAAGGAAGAGTTGACCCAAGTCAGTGCCCTGGAAAGCCAGCAGATACAACTAGGACTCTTCCAGAGTAGATTTCTAGCAAGGCTAGATTGCCCAGTATACAAAAGCTGGTGAGTGGGAGCAGTGGCAGTGTCTCCCAGGGAAGTCAGTCTCTCTGTGTCTCTGCATTTCTGACACTCCTAAACACTTGGACTTGTGTGGGAAGTTGTTGGTAGCAGATGTGGGTCCACAAGAGAGGCAGGCATGTGCTGACTTTCTCAGCAAACCCCATGGCCTGCTACCTTTGAGATGTACCAGGTGGCAGGATCCCAAAACTGCTAAAGAACGCACCTTGAGTTGACTCAGGTGGAAACCAGGAGGAAACTGGATCCCCCAGAGCACCTTGCTGTTGGAGAATCTCAAGCCAGCATTACTGTGGGCGCTCACCTTTCTTAATACAGAGAACAGGGCTGCAGGGACCTGTGGGACAGAGGGAACCTCAATGTCAGCTCCTCTCTCTACCTACCAGCGAGACCTCAGTGGGCCCAGGGCCCCAGTAACCTATGCATTTTGCTCCTGGGATTGAAAAGAGAATCACTTACTTTGAGGATCTCTTTGAAAGAATACATTTTTTTTTATGTGACTACAATTTATGCGCAAATTACAAAAAAATTTTAAATACAAAATACCAAAAAGAGTATAAAGAAAATAAATTAAAAATAAGTAGTTAAACTTGGGCTGGAGGGATGGCTTAGCGGTTAAGGCGCTTGCCTGCAAAGTCAAAGGACCCAGGTTCAATTCCCCAGGACCCACATTAGCCAGATGCACAAGGGGGCGCACACATCTGGACTTCGTTTTCAGTAGCTGGAGGCCCTGTCACGCCCATTCTATCTCTCTCTCTCTCTCTCTCTCTCTCTCTCTTTTTCTCTCTCCCTTTCTCTCTCTCACTGTCTGTCTCTGTCTTTAAATAAATAAATAACAATTTTTTTAAAAAAAGTAGTTAAACTTAAGTTAGGGAGGCAAAAAGACCTCACAGGCTACCACCCAGGAGTGTGACATTGGGTAAATCACTGGGCATTTCTGAGCCTCAGTTTCCTCACCTGAGAATTGGGAATAATGGTGATGATAAACTTAACTGGACCCAGTGTGATAATCCATCTAAAGTACTTAATACTGAGCCTGGCATGTAGCACACTAAAATATTAATTATTATTATAGTTAATAATGGTTATTCCTATTGCATTGGGATAAAAGGCTTTTTAATTTTTTATTAAGAAATCTTTTTTAACATTGATGAGATTATTTCTCTAAACCTGTACTGTCTAGTAGTTAGTTTCTGGCCACATATGGCTATTTAAATGTAAATTAATTAAAATTTAAAATTCAGTTCTAGCATGGTGGTGGCACATACCTATAACCCCAGCACTTGGGAGGCAGTGGTAGGGGGATCGCCATGAGTTCAAGGCCACCCTGAGACTACAGAGTGAATTCCAGTTCAGCCTAGGCTAGAGTGAAACCCTTAAAGAACTAAATTAAAAATTAATTTCCTTAGTCACATTCATCCCGCTCCAAGAGCTGAGAAGCCACATGTGGCCAATGACTGTCATACTTGAGAGCATCTAAACAACAGCCATCTGAAGTTTTCCACCAACTCACTTCCTACTTTTTAAAGATATCTCTTACTGGCTGCATAGTATTCCATGATGGTGGAGTAGTTATTGGTCTGATTATTTTTAATGCCCTCTGAGTTCTGATTGTCTCTGCTGGGCTCACTTCTTCCTGGAACTTATGCTGTGATGTTCCTGGATCAGTGCTAGGCAGCATGGTGCCTGGGAAGGACAGGTGGTACCTGTTGATTGGCTTCCAGTAGAGAGGCTGGGCCAAGGGGCAGTGTTCTGTTCTTCCTTCCCCCTCCAGGGCTTCAGGGGCAGGAGGGGCTTTACTCCTCAGTGCCCTCTTTGGCTAGCTTTCCATTCCCATCACCTCACAGGGCTGGAGTACAATGAACAGTGATGCCCCTCCCTTCACTGAGCATAGGGTCCAAGATACACCTGAAAACCACCCTCCTCCAGGAAGAGCTGTTTTACTTGGTGGGAAATGCTATGGTGGAGCGTCTAGCCTGTCTCCCTGAGGCTTGCACAGGTGTCTCAAGATCCTAGTGAAAGAAATCTTCAGGTTTCCAGAAGGGCCATGACTGAGATGTTGTAAGGCTCCAAGGATAGGGGTTCTGGAGGGACCATGCCAACATGGGGACCACTCCCAAAAGGCCTTGCAATGGCCCATGACCATTCTGTGACTGGTTGGCTGAGTGAGCATTGGCATGGTGCTGGGGTCATGTTCATGTAGTGCTGTGGGTGGAGGGCTGTGGGCAGGGCCAGCAGGGGAAGTAATCCCTGAGGCAGTGGGCAAGACAGATAGGGAGAGCTGAAACCGGACCTGCTGATGTGGTCCTTTCTGCTTGCAGCGGATCATAAAATATGGCTCAGATTTTCATTACGGGCTCTATCGATTATCTTCTGGGACGGATGAATTATAGAGAACATTAAATTTTTTTTTTTTAAAAAAAGCCAAGTGAGAGAGGAAATATCTGAATGAGTTTTGGGTGGTCGATGACAGAAAGGCTGAGCCACCAAGCCTGGTCTTCAAGCTGGGTGAGGACAAGGGGCAAGCAGCCTGTGTCCCTACACTTCAACTTCCCTGAGCCTGGTCCCTTCAAACTGGGGAGAACTGTGCCCATCTAAGCTCCCCTTGTCTGCTCTCTATCCTCTTCTGGGTTGTGCCTAGGTTCCAAGAAGGTGGACACTCGGGTTGGTCACACAACTCTGCCTTGTCAATAGGACCTTTCCCAGACCATAGACCTCTACTTCTGGAAGGGGAGTCCTACACTGCCATTTTCCTTCAGGGACCTCCTGCTTCTGGAGATGTCACCACGTAGAGGAAAGATTCAGAGGGTGGTGTTTGTCACCTGAGGTAAGCACTGGGATAGGGCATCCTGAGGGCTATGGACACGTAGGCCTCCCAGCCAGCCCATCCTTCCCCTGTTCCTTCTGCCCACAGTCACCTTGGGAGTGCAACCGTGGGTCTCCCTTTGGACATCTGCCAAGGCAGCCTGGAGACCGCCTCCAGCAAGCCTGGCCTCCCCAAGCTCACTCTCCACCCCTCACCTTGACCTTCTCTTGCGAAGCAGGGCGGTGATTAGGTGTCAGACAGTTCTGGGTTCAGATGACTTCCCCGTATGTGACCTTGGGTGTGCCCCATCCCTGTTAGTGTCTTAGTTTCTCAACCCTTCAGGTTGAGATAACATCTACCTCATTGAGTTCTTGCGATGATTGTATGTGTTGCTTTAAAATCCTGAGTACACAGTGCTTAGTAAACACGAATGACTATTATTTTCTTCCTTTACCGTGGCAGGCTAGAAACACCCCTCCCCCACCTCACGCAGGCTTTTTGATTTATTTGATTTATCAACTGTTTTATAGCATGTATTATGTGCTAGGTACGTTTCTCAGCTTGTTACACGTAATAAATTACTTATTCTCATGACTAGGCTCGGGAGGAACTATGCTGTCTCCATTTTACTGATGGGGAAACTGAGGCATGGGGAGGTTAAGGTAATTTTCGCAGGGCCCCATGGCTCAGCAGAGGCCAGAGCTTAGGTTTATAACTGGGCAGTGTGACTCTAAATCCTTATTATGACCTTAATCCCTGTGGCTTGCTGCCCAGTGACCTGGTGGACTGGCATATTTGTGTGTGTGTGTGTGTGTGTGTGTGTGTTTTCAAGCAGCCCTGTCAGTGACATGGTTCCTGGCTGACTCCATTTCCTGACTGTCCACACAGTATTTGGCTCTATCAGCATCCCCAGCCTTTCCTGGGGCCCTGTTCTAGGTGGGGTGTATCTCCATAACCCCCTACCCTGTCCACCTCACCCAAGCTTCACCTAGGCCTCTGAGAAAAGGTGCTGGTTTCTATGGATTTTCGGCTCCCTCTGGTGACACGCCCTTTTTTGTATAACTCTGCTCCCTGGAGTTGATTGTTTTTGGCACACAGCTCTGTAAACTCATCCAACAATTAAAAGGGGGAGGGTTGGGACTAAAGGAGACAGACAGTAACCATGGGGTGAATGACTTGTAGAAAAGGCGCCTGGGGTGTCGGCCTCCTCCTTGTCCTCTGTCCATAGAAAGACAACCTCTTAACGTATAGAAAGGCCATGGGGCTGACTGGCTGGGGATAGGCGTTCAAAGTTCTGGTTCCTCCCATTTGAACCACTTTTTGTTGTTGTTGTTGTTGTTGTTTTGTTTTTGTCCCATTTATTTCTCCTTCAGAAACCTAGAGTGGCCCATTCTCCAAGCCAAAGCAGCCATCTCCAAAAAGGCCACGTGAAGTCGCAAGATGCCAGTTTGGAGTGATTTGAATACTTACTGCCCTTATTTTGGTTGTGTATTTTGCCCTGTTTGTGTACCATCAAATACCTACTGTGCTGGGCGTACCCGTCGTTGGCTGTGTGAGATCACAGATGAAAAATGCAGTGAAAACATTTTCATGCCACAACACATCATGTAGGATTTTTGTATTAAGATGTGGATTTTTTTATTGTTTTTTTTTTTTTTTTTTTCCTTTTCCATACAGCCCTGAAGTTGGGCAATGTGCATGTCTGTGTTTTTGTTTTCACTCCGGGTGGTTTATGAAATCTGCTCATTAGTGCTCTGTCCTCTCCCCACCCCGGCTGCTCTTCCACAGTCTATCCTGGCAAACGTAGATCTCTCCCCGCCATCTCCCAGTGTCTTCTCTCCTTTGAAGAGATGAGGAGTGTCTCCCTCTCTATGTACACACTCGCCCAGATGAAAACCAAAGGTACCTTAGCCCTGCTCCACAATCCCACACCTCTGAGACAGATGTTCACTGTGGTGAGAGGCCCTCATGTGGGGAATTTCTGCCTCCCCAGGGGTTGGGGGGAAGACCCTCAGCTAGCCTGTTGTCTGGAGAGAAGCAGAAGTTGTCCCATCCCCGCAGCTCGTCCTGATTTAGAGTGGCCTTCTCCATCCCATCATAGGACAGGTAGTGGTGGGCATGTCCACAGCAGAGAGCCTATCCTCCTGGTGAGTCCAGGTGTCCTTCCTGCTTGCCAGGTGTGCTTCCACAGACCTGCCCTTCCCCCCAGTGTGAACCCAGCCCGGGCACCTGAGCGCAGCATTGCCTTTGGCTCTGATTTCCAAGTGCGTTCTGGCAGCCCTAGCAGATTGCTGGAGACTTGTTTCCAGGCCAAGAGAGGTGAGAGTCAGGAGGGGAGCGAGCATTAGAGAGAGGTGGGTATTGAGATCATGGCGAGGTTGAGAAGACAGAACTTCTAGGTAAGCCTTGGCCTGGCCTTCGCACCTGTGAACAGTGCGACCTTTGGCAGATCATTTCATATCTCTGCTTTCTCTCCCTAATCTATCCATGGGGACCATACTGTCCCTGCCTTTGTGTTGTAAAGACTCAGCGAGATCATGCATACAGAGCACTTGGCATGGTGCTTGGCAAATAGAAGGCATATAGTTACTTAATATCACTAGTTCTCATGGAAGCTGATTGGCTAAGGGTGAAAACCACTCACCTACTGTGCCTTCTACTCCTTGACACATAGTAGGTACTCAGCTCTTTTTAGAATCAGTTGAAGGGAAGGTCAAGTAGCCAGAGACTCCTTTCGAACCAGAAAGTTATGAATCCACGAGGTTAATGGAGGACGGAAGAGACCAAGAGGCACGTTAGGGCGTAGGGGAACCAAACAGGCTGGAGTGTGAACGTGGCCAATGAAACCTTCTTTCTGTTGGAGAAGAGTCTAGAAGCTGCACAGGAGCCATCTGATTGTGACATGAAATCAGGGACTAGTTCAGTTCCACCAACACTTGCGCCACCCACCACGGGCCAGCTGTTGTGCTACGTTCTGGGGGTGCAGAGATAATTAAGACTTGGTCTCTGCCCTTGAGGAGATAAGAATCCAGTGGTGGGGACAGACTTGTGAACAAGTTACTCTAGTCCAGTATGGGTTTTAGTGCCGTGAGGAAGCATGCATGCAGAGCAGGGCAAGGGCCATACAAGTCCACTTGGGGTAGATTCTAGAGACTCAGAAGAAGAGGAGAGGCATCTCAGAAGCACTCTAACAGCCGTTGAGTCCCTTGCCTAAGTCAGAGCGGAGAAAGCGCCCTTCCTGCCCTTCCAGATGACGGATCAGGAAACTGAGCTATTGGGAGATTAGCTGGCTTTGGCTGAGGGTCCTCAACAGCGAGTTGAGTGGCAGAACGGGCCTCAGACCCCTGTTTTTGGATCCTTAGCCCATGCTTGGTTCTGTAACTATGTTTTCTGTCTTCTCACGGCTTCACCTGAGACTGCTGGTCAGAGACTCATGCACTGGGGCTCTGTACCTGCTGAACGCGATTTGTGCCGTTGCCACAGCCCCAGGGCCTGTGCTGTGGGAGGGCCCCAGTGCCCAGTTTGGTAAATGGGTCAGGCCACTTGGTTGGACATAGTTCTGGAGCAAGGTCATGCTGCCCAGGCAAGGCTGGAGGATGGTAGGAATGGGGAAGACTGTGGAGGAGGCGGCCTGGACACACCCTTTATTTGGTGCTCTCTGCTCTGGACAGGCCCCTCTGTAGGTTGGAAGAGGATGTATGGCCCCCCTCCAGGGTCTAGAACATCCTCTTGCTCTGTAACTTGAACCCCTTCTGAACCAGGACATGAGACCCTGGATCACTTCTGGCTTGAGGTCAGGCTCCTTTCTTCTGGCTTGTTCCAAGAGTCGGGAAGATGTGCTTGCCCTTGTGGGACGCTGGAAGAGACAACTCGACCTCTGTAAAATTCTGGCTTTTACTTGGCCTCTTTTGATAGAATTCTGGGATGCAAATCCCTATAGGAGGGAGCTCTGGTGTGCAAGCTGTAGGTAGCCCAAGGCTCCCCTTCCTCTGGTTCGACCCGTTTTTGGTGGGTGGGCTGCCTGGGCTTTGGGGATTCCAGACTACCAGGCAAGGGAGTTTCAGAGCCCAAAGGAGTGAGTCTCCCAGTGGCCCTGAAGTTCCCATTAAAGTGTTTTTTCCTCTTTTTTAAAGAAAAAAAATATTCCCAAACTGGAAAACAAAGGAAATCCACTTCCCCCCAAATCACACGAAACTCACATTAGGGGCCTGGCAGGAATCCATGGAAACCAGGAAACCCGCTGTTAACCCTGTGTGGTGCTGAAGGTGGGCTGGGAGCCGGGCAAGTCCACCCCTGGCCTGCTGCCACCTTCCACCCCTGTTTTCCCCTGGGAAACTGGTCCCAGTGTCATCGCCCCAGCAGAGGGCTGGATGCGGTATCAGAGTGCACCGTC